>NC_026149.1:2300472-2341013 GCF_000512975.1 Sesamum indicum | reverse complement strand
CTCCAGGTCGTCGGGGTCCCAGGCTTCCTGTTTCCAGTAATATCAGCTTTCCATGCCCACAACAATTTCATAACTCAACCGTCTAATAAAGCCCCCGTGCGCAAGTCCTGATCCTAACACGCACCCTCTCCGGGGTACACATTCATATGAACCTCCAATGAAACTTCCTCTGGATTCTTATAAATACCACTTCCTTTTTTCAAAGTTGAGACCATCACCAACTCCTTTCTCTCTTTCCAAATCCTTATAATAAAGCCTCTCTTTCTCCTGACGGAGAAGAAGAGCAGCAACGCATTCATTGCAGAAAATATTGAAGTATATTATAGTTCTTGTGTGCCATTTTCAGACAACACCATGTTGGGATCCTGCCCGTCATTTACGACACCGGTGCGAGGAGCTGTGAAGCGCCGGATGTTCTCCTCCCTGTTCCGCATGTTCAAGAATGCCCTCCGCCGTTCCGTCCTTTGGTTCCCATGGAGGAACTGAAATCCAACTTCCCACCTTCTTCAATTAATTACAACTTTGTCAGCTCAAAATATTGCTCGTGTGTGTGTTTACATGTATGTTTAATTAATTACTCTCTCCGACTAGTTAACAGCTTGTCTGTGATTCATGTAACCTTGTAATACTGCGAGTGATGTTAATTTAGTAACTGCGTGAAATTCATGTTCCGAACGTCGTGTTACTGCGAAATTAATAACGGAATTGGAGTGGGGGGCAACTGTTTTTGGAGTCGGAAATAGAAGCAGAGCAGAGGCAGGCACCTCTGGAAAACTGCTCAGTTGCTGTTCCCAAAACCCCAAACAAACGGAAAATTTTAATTTGGACAGGATATGGCTGGGTCTGAGATAATTTTATGACAATTATAAAATATTTACCGTGGTTGATGTACATCTTAAAAGTGCTGATCATAAGTGTATTTATACTTTTATCTAATTTGATTGGACTGAAGTTGGATAGAATAAGAATTTTTAAAAATAAATGCACTCAACGCACGCGTCCTCACACTAAAAACTGCTGAGCCACTTTTACTTCCGACAATCAAGTTTCTCTGTTTGTGTCAGGTATAGTATATGATTCATAAGGTTGAGGACAGTTGGCGGCAGTATTTGGAGGCGCCCGCTGTGCGTCTCCCACAAAATGACTACTATCTTCCTTATTAATTATGCCCAGACTCAGCATCCGTACATCAAAACACCAATAAAGCCAAGCAACAACAACAACTCCAAGTCTGACAAAATTCAACCACAACAAACAAGATGAGAGCCTAAGAATTGAAAAGAACAGTTGTGCTTCAGTGAATCCCAGCAGTATCGATCCCTCTGCAGTCAGAAACCAAATCCAACGGAGAGTTTGTGATTCATTTTCCATCTAAACCTTGTTATGATACACACTTGTTGTTTGTGCTGTGATTTGAGGTGGTGGAATTTGCTTATCACCAAGGTAGGGGCAGCTGATGACTAATTTTTGGATAATTTGACAAAAACAAATACACGATACCCTGGTATATCATTTTTTGTCTACATGACTACACTACCACTTTCAGTAATTATTATTAGTTTTTTTTTTCTTTTTTATTTTTAAATTTACTATCACATGCTAAATGGATGGTAAAAGTTGGAAATAACACTGATACCCTATATAGAATGTTGTCAAGCTCTGCTCAGCTTGAAGCACTATTATTCATTGTTATTTGTCAAATTCTGCCCTGTTGGATAGCTTGTTCATAAAAATTCCATGCCCTATATAAAATAATTAATTAAGTTTTTAATACTTAACAAAAGAGTTATCCAATTAAAGGTTTAAAATTAAAAAATAGAGGGAATAATTAAAGGAGGGAATTTATATATAATTCATTTGGCACTTGGATATGTGCACGTGTATGTCATATGAAATAATATAATATTTTATTTTATTTTAAAAATTATGCTTTGTAATTATTTTAATTTCTTGTAAAAAGTGTAAATTTTACTGAAATAAGATGAATTTTTGGAAATATAAAACAAACTTAAAGCTGCGCCTTTAAAAGTTGTTTTCCAAAAACATCTAATCAGAAAAAGGTGTTTCTATTGAAAGGTTGCAACTTTGGATTGAAAAGATGCAAATTGGAATGGCTGCATATTTTCTTAAAAGTTACTTAAGTGTCAAAATATACACTTTATATTCATCAGTTCTTTATTTGATATTTTAGTTTTTCGAGTTGTATTTGAAATTGCTGTTCGGCAAGCCTTGGTTGGTTTTATCGTATTCTAAAAGTGAGTTTGCTTAACCCGACATCAACGATATAGTGGGGGCAAATTTCAGTTTAAGAAGAATGAAATCAACCTTCAAAACCTCTTAAATATTCATATTTTCTTAACATCAACTTTTGATTCGTATATCCATATTTTCATACCCCTATGGTTCTACCTTTAACACAATCCATTCATTTTTTCAGGAATCGAGTTTTAGGTTTCGGTTGATAATTTGACAGAAACAAATGCAGCCAAAATGAAAGATAATAAATACTAAAAGAAATGGAGCTGGGATCTCCATTTGCACAAACAAGAATAAACGGCGGAATATAGAGGACACCAATTATGATAGGCTAATATTTTCCACGTTTGCGGCTTTCTTCATTTATCCTTTACCAACACTTTTCCTATCTCATATTACCTCAATATTGATTTGTATTTTGAACACATATTTTATTTTACATGAATATATCAAATGTGTAAAAATTTAATTGATTGGAATTCACAATTAATCAAGATCGTCCGCAATCATGTCGATTGGAGTCAGATCTAAACTAATTTTGCCCCTTTCCTATGAAAATGTGTTGGGATTAATTATTTAAATAATATTAAAAAAATAAATTATATAAATATTATTTACTTAAAATATATAATATAAATATGTCGAGTCATGGATGTTAAAAAAAATTTTCAAAAAAAAAAAATAGCGTCGGGGACTCGTGGACTCAATATGTGACTTCATGTCGTGGACATGAGTTCACAATTGTGAATTGAATTTTACATTTCTTTTTTATTTTTTTAATTTTATTTTTATTAAATTAATTATATTTAATTAATTTTTAAAATTATATTAATAAATTAAATAAATATAATAATGTATATTTTTTATACAGTTTTAAAAAAAATACAATAAACTATACTAATAAGTTTGCGACAGTGTTGGAACCCTTCACTTGAAACCCGAGGCCAAATTCAAAATTTAGGAAAAAATGCAAGTAATTCCTGTGATTTATATATGTATAAATTATTATCTTACAAAAAAACTAGCTATTTATTTTTTAAAATACAATAATTTATAAAGCAATTTATTTTATATTTTATCATATAATAGGTGTACCACACTTACTTTATAATTGATTTGTTCTAATTAAATCTAATTTAAGTAAAAAAATTCCGTTTTAAATTGACATTATGAGCAAGTCAAGTGCATAGTTGGATTCTCGGCAAGACCGACCAATCACTTTTGAAAATTGCTTTTAGTGGGCAAAATCCATTCTACGTTCTTGTGTTACGCAAAAATACCAATTTAATTCCTTATGTTTAAATATAAATAATTTATCTCTCTATATTTTAATAAAATGAACAAAATACCCCTCTTATGCAAGTAGTGTGATACACGCACCCATTTTTCTTTTTTCTTTTAAAAAAATATATTTTTTTGTCTTATTTTTTATAATTTGTTGGATCTTATTGAATATAAATCAATGGTTCATATTACATCTGTAATAATCCCCGCTTCATATAAAATTTTATTCAAAATTAACGATTGATATCTTGTCTTTAAAAATCAATGGTCCAGAATTAATTTACAAATATAATTTATATACAAAATTAATGCTCCCCTCCCCTTTCCCTCTGCCCCTTCAAACTTTTCTGTCCATTTTTAATTTTTTATTAATATTATATGTATATATTGTATATATAAATATGGACCGTTGATTAAATAAAAAAAGATCTATGCCATTGATTTGTTTATCAAATCTTCACTATTCATATATATATACATATATATAAATACAACGGTTCAAATTAGGGGTATAAATATCAGTTTATAGGTAAAATTTAACCAAGATCACACAGAGGACACGTGTTGCATCTCTAGCGTGAACGGATACTTTGCTTCTTTTCTAAGACACAAAAAAAAAACTAACTTATTTATTTAATACAAATGATAGAATTGCTATTTTCGTATCATACAGAAAGTAGAATGCATTTTGTCCTGATTTTAATCCAATAAATCAGTACGTTGGTGTCACATACTTGAACCAAATCTATGTATAATTATAGAATGTTCTAAACGTAAGTTTAGCCTTTTGTCTTTTTTTTTTTTTTTTTTTCTAGTGGGTCTACTTAGAATTAATTGTCGGGCAGAATCGCCGCTGGAGTGGACTCACCTTTACCGTACGAGTTTTAGCCACTGTTTCCTAAGATCTTTCAAATGTCCAAGTTACCCTCATGTCGGCGGAAGGTTTGGGGGGATGTTGGGGTCCATGGTGGAGGGGGTGGTGGGGTGGACTTCATGCGAATGTGAAGTTTCCAAGAATTTGCGATTAGGTGGTGAGACCCGCATCCTATATGAACCATTCGCTCATCCCTCTCTTAGTATCACACTAAAACTCGCCTTTCTCTCTCTACCAACAAGAACAACTCAATGGCCCAACCCAACAACACCTTGCATTCTACTAACTTCCTCAACCAGCAGATGCTGCCGTTTTCAGACAACATTCGAAAATCAGCGTATCCGTCCTTCCGGACTCCCGTCCGAGGAGCCATTAAGCGTCAAATTTTCAGCTCTATCTTCCGCATAATAAAGAATGCTTTTGTCTATTGTGCCCGTTGTCTCCTGCGGAGCTGATGAAATGCTTGCCTAAAATTTGTGATCTCGACGGTCCGTTTACTGCTCAGCAGCTACTTCCCGTGTTTGTTTGTTTACTTTGTTTTGTCGTAACAGCTCGTTTTTGTTTCAGGCATGTAACGCGTTAATTTGTATTTTTTCACATTGTCTCTGCTACGTACTAAAGATATGAATGAGTAATTTCTGTCTAATCTTGAGAACAGCATAACTTGCATGTTTTGCGATGCATGTGACCTCTTAACGTTTTGTTTCGTATACAACGTTGTCCGCCGCTAAGGATGTAAATGAATCAATATTTCTTTTTTACCTTAGAAATGTGCCCAGAAACCAATGGACATGTTTTTCAAGGATATTTCCTAGTACCCTACCCGCCCCTGTTTACAAAATCGCGCCAGAGCCAGACTGTGCCGGACCTTCCGGCCAGTTAAACGACGAATCTATACTGTCGAATAAAGCGGCCGGACCCGAAACACGGATGTCCGCGGTTCCATGCTTCAACCAGGTTTCTTGCGTTCAATTCGTGTTGAAGGTGGGTTTCATGGTGAAGATCGATATTACAGACGTTGATGAGAGTGATGTTCTTGTTTCCCTCCGTTTGCTCATCACTCCATCACAACGGAAGACACTGATGAGTTTCAGAACGAGAGAGACACTGTTCAATCGTAGCGAAAGCCAATAAGAGAGTTCAGTTGCAAGAAAGGAGGTCAAAAAAAAGAAAAAGAAAAAAAGAAGGGTGAATAGATTTGTAGGGGTATATTCAGAAGGGAAAATTATTTTGATCGAATTAAATTAATCACATAACAAGTTTATTATATTTGTTATGTGATTGATCACTTTTGCTGAATCGTACACCAATCACACGAAATATATATTATATTTGCTATATGATTAATTCAAATTTAGCTAAATCCAGACTAGAATTTTCCATACAGAAGTGATCTTCCTTAAAAAATATAATTGTAATTTGTAGCTTGTACCTTGTTTTGATTTTTTTTTTTTTTTTACATTTGATTTGGCCATAGATTTTTAAACATAGGAGAAACCCTTATACAATTCAAGCACATTTCTGCTTTTTGTTTTTTTTTTATAAGTAAATTCAAGCAAAGTTCACTATCTTTATTTTTATGGAAATGGAAGAGGTTGTCCTGTCCAACTAGTAAGCAAATTGACAAATAAGTAACAGATACGATAAATAGTAGTATATAATCAGTTTTTAATAGCATGCAAGTAATTGAATTAATAATTTTATCTGTAATGTGATAATTAAGACTAAGGAACCCACAATACTTACACAATAAGTCGGCCACATTGTGATTTTATTAGGGTTAAATGCAATTATTTACTCAACCGTGATACATGAAATGAATAAAAAATTATTTGTTAAAATAATAATTAACATATTATGTTATGTGTTTTAAAAAAATAAAATAAATTACCCCTTTTATCAACTTTTTAGATAGGAGAACTTTTTATTTCATTTTTTAGAACACAGACAGTATTATACTATTTTTTTTTACTTGAGTTTTTTGCTATTTTACTATATCATAGGCAATAAAAGATATTTTTATCGATTTTACTATGATAATATGCCAAAAAGGATATATTGGGTATAATAAAATTTACCCAATTACATTTCTATCATTTCACTACAATCATATTTGTTTGTTTGCACATCCTCTACGCAAACATTTTCAATGTCTATGGCTTTTCTTTTTTATTCAGGTCGCATGTTGTTAGCTATCTGCGTTCTCGAAATGGTAGAAAATCTGAGAAAAGAGGGTAGATCGTTAGGCTTATTGGGTGATTAACAACCAAGACTTTCTCATTCTTAAATAAGTGAAGTTTTTGAGATAGAGCATGCAATTAAGATGCGAACTCAAAGCGATCTAAAGTGGGTTACGGGTATAGTAAATGTCTTACCACAAATGAACTAAACATACGATATTTATAGTGTCTGAGTGGGTCCACTTGCATGCTTGAAAGGTCCACTCGTTCCCTGCCACGTGTCATCATCTTAGTCCAGTGATGTCATATAGATCAACGGTCCACAGACACATATCTTCAGGGTCGGGTTTCGAACCCAGGATAGGACCCGCAGCCCGACCCGATAGCCTCAATAGACAAGTTTTTTGGGTTAGATCGTAGATCTGAATCGTGACTCGAGACCCGACCCAATATGCTGATTCGCAAATCTTGAGACACTCCAGTACTAAAAGGTTATTTTGAGGATATTTTTATTATTTTTCAGGACAATTCTCTTAATCCCCCCTCACCTTTCTTCTATAATTTATCCTTTTCAACATAATGAACCTAAATTCTCTCTTATGGGTCGGCGCATTGCGCTTTATGTTCCTTTCAAATGCAATCAAATTGCGCTCCTCCTTTCCCAGCAATTTTCCTATATGACGTGGATAGTGGAGACACTATGTTACTTCAGTCTTGATATTTTTTTCTATTAAGAAAAATATAAATAGATATTTCACTTTATATAAATATATCAAATATATATATATATAGACAAAATCAATTGATGGGGTCCATGGATTAAAAACAATCAAGATCCATACCACAATCACATTGATTGGGATAGAAAAATCACGAAATTATTGTTGCGATCTTTAGGATAATAAAACGTAAGTTTGAAATCAATATAATACATCGATAATGTTGCAAGTGCCCGCAATAGAAACATCCCAATAATTAAGTTACCCATAATCTAAAATCCAATAGTTAGAACAAATTTATAGATCTAAATAATCATAAGCATACTGGAATTTTTTTGTTGGGGAATATCTATAGGTACCACATTAAATAGTGCTTCATATACGGTACCACTTGAATATGTTGCCACGTGCCCAACTAATTTTAAGGGCTATATCCAACCTAATTTTGACCCATTATAAAAATGTGTGCTACTTATTTATTATAATATTATAAAAAAAAAGTTGCAACTTATCCTAAAATGGGTATAGTTAGTTGCTAAGAGGAGTCGTTAATACTCCTCACTTTTTTTATTTTCTTAAATTTTTTTTAAAAATATGTCTAGGTCGTTAGTAGCACTTACGACTTGAGCACATTTTTTTTTGTTAATCTATATTAATGTTATACTTAATAATAGTAATAATGATGGGTATAATAACCCAAAAACGATTAGTCTAAGAAGAGACAGTAACCCCAAAAAAGAAGCCTGCCTCTTCAAAGGCCAGCCAAAGAGAAAGGCTCACTAGGCTCACCCTTCTCAACAAATTATTTAATTTATATTATATATAAATAATTTAAAATTTTAAAAATATATTATTTTTATATATTAAAAAAAAAAAAAAAACTAACCCCACCCCCTGCCCACCCCACTAAATTCTTTACCAAATTGAGTGAGGGCGGTCTCGTTAGAATCGTCTTGAAGAGACGAGTCTGATGGTGGTGGTTTGAGATCGAGATTCGACCGGACGGAGACGAATTTATGGCAAACATGTTCGGCCTTCATGGCTTCAGCCCACTCCCTCTGATTGACAAAAATTCAAATTGAAGGTATGAAAATATTCGTCTTGAAAAGAGAATTCTAGTGGTACCATTGACCGTTGGAAATTTGTCCGGACAACGCCGAAAACTTATAAACAAGTTTTCAACAAAAAAGGGACGAAATAGCAGTTTTTCTTTTTTCTTTTTAAATTTTTAATTAATTTTAATTATATTAATTAAATATATTTTAGTTATTTAAGAATATTAAATAATTATAATAATTAAATATTTTGGCTAATTAATCATAATTATAATAATGATTATTGTAATTAAATATATATTTTAATTAGTTAAAAATAATTTTAGATTTAATAACTAACAATTATAAAATTATTTGAATTTAAATATAATTTAATTTAATATTTAATATTAAATATATTAAATATAATTTAATATTACAATTTAAATTTAATATGACAAAATTTAATGTTTATTTTTTAGAGTGAGAAATGACAAAAAGAAGACATAAAATAAGTGAAAAAAACCCTTTGTATGTTATATAGATTCATAAAGGGGTATTTTAATCCAAAATGTCAATAAATATGAACCTAAACCGCAGAAAATAACTACCGAACGCAGTAGACGCATGTCTCCTCCATTTCTCGTTAGTTGCTAACATAATGGTGTTTTTTTGCTGATTAAAAAAAATAGGAGAGGGTTTTTAGTCTATTATAAAAATAGGGGTGTTTTTTGCATAATTTTTAAAACATAGGGGATTTTATGCATTTTTTTTTTTTTTTTTTTTGAGAAGCAAATTTCTAGGTCCGTTGGCGTGGATCACCTTACCTGTACTTCTCAGCTTGTAGTCTTTTCTCTTTCTAAGATCTTTTAAAATTTATATTCGTAATTTCTAAGATACCGACCATTCAGCTTGTAGTCTTTTCTCTTTCTAAGATCTTTTAAAATTTATATTCGTAATTTCTAAGATACCGACCAGCTGTTTAAGTCATTTCGAAATTTTCATAAACAATTAAATTCCCAATTAATGCGGGGGATAAGAAGTGAAATTAGATGCATATGTTTTGTTGGGTAGTAGAGTCCATGGAAAGGTGAAGCTTCCAAGAACTTGTATGATTACGTAGGAGCAAGTCAAAAAGATTGAAAAATAAAACCATCCAATTTATGTTAAACAATAGCCACGCAACTTACGTCTGAGGGTGTTCCATTTGTTGGTGTTCACAGAAGTGGTGAGCGTGACCACCTGTATAAAGAGTTGGGTTTCATATTCCAAGGAATAAGCATTCGCTCATCCCTCTCTTAGTATCACACTAAAACTTGCCTTTCTCACTCTACAAACAAGAACAACTCAATGGCCCAACCCAACAACACCTTGCATTCTACTAACTTCCTCAACCAGCAGATGCTGCCGTTTTCAGACAACATTCGAAAATCGGCGTATCCGTACTTCCGGACTCCCGTCCGAGGAGCCATCAAGCGTCAAATTTTCAGCTCTCTCTTCCGCGTAATAAAGAATGCTTTTGTCTATTGTGCCCGTTGTCTCCTGCGGAGCTGATGAAATGCATGCCTAAAATTTGTGATCTCGACGGTCCGTTTACTGCTCGGTAGCTACTTCCCGTGTTTGTTTGTTTACTTTATTTTGTCGTAACAGCTCGTTTTTGTTTCACGCATGAATTTGTATTTTTTCACATTGTCTCTGCTACGTACTAAAGATATGAATGAGTAATTTCTGTCTAATCTTGGGAACAGCGTAACTTGCATGTTTTGGGATACATTAATGTTTTGTTTCGTATACAAAGTTGTCCGCCGCTAAGGATGTAAATGAATCAATATTTCTTTTTAATCATAGAAATGTGCCCAGAAAAAGCAATTGATATGTTTTTTCAAGGATATTTCCTAGTACCCTGCCCGCCCTGTTTACAAAATCGCGCCAGAGCCAGACTGTGCCGGACCTTCCGGTCAGTTAAACTACGAATCTATATATGGCCACAACTGTCTAATAAACACGGATGTCCGCGGTTCCATGCTTCAACTAGGTTTCTTGCATTCATTTCGTAGTGTTAAAGGTGGGTTTCATGGTGAAGATCGATCTTACAGACGTTGAAGGGAGTGTTCTTGTTTCCCTCCGTTTGCTCATGACTCCATCACCACGGAAGACACTGATGAGTTTCAGAAGGAGACCCCTTGAGCTTGATGCATCATGCATGCACCTTTTAATATCACAAAGAATTTCTTTTATTAGGTCTATGTAAGGGTGGGAGAGATCTTTATGGCCTGGACCCCCCACCATGATTCTGCAATTCCTTGGTTGGACTTGGGGTACATTCAAATTTTATTCTGGATTATTCAAATTCGACTCCACTTACCATTAAATTAATTTGTTGAGTGAGTGTGCTCTGCACAGCCAAATGCTCACCGTGTGGGCAGATTCTATGATGTTTAATTATGCGCATATTGTGTTGTCTTGTCTCAACAATTGATAAGGAAATACATAGAAATTTGGGAAATGTTGGCTAATAGGGGCATTCGGTGCCAATTTATATGCATCGTATGTATAATTGGGTGATATGCCACAATACCAAATCAAGACTGATATGTTGATGGGCACTTTTATAAAGGGATAATCCATTTTACATCTATTAGAAGTTGAGATGAAATTTGGATTGAACCATTTATTAAGTCATTTTTAATTATTGATCAATTAATTAGATTGATTTCATTCGAAAGTGGGTACCACTTTAATAGAAATTTCTTGCCCACATGTATTGCCCTTGCTTTTTGGATATGAGTTTGGGTCGTGGCTGCCTCAGTTTTTCCATAGTGGGGCCCTCAAAATATTAAATTTATCAACATAGTTAGCAGAAATTAGTAAGATTCATTTTTCATTTCACTCCTTTCTCTCCCATTTCCACATTTTTAACTTTGATTATTCTTCAAAACCAAAAAGAAAAAAAAGAACTGTAATTCAATTGATTCAAGATTATTTCTAACTCAATTAATTAAAATCCTATTTACAGATCTTTTCGTTGACTCATAATTAAGGTTATAAGATGATATTGATTGTAGAATGTAATAATGTGAAATTCAATTACGTATGACCCATGCATAATGATGTGGTTGAGATTCTTTTATTAAGGGATAAAATCGAGAATTTTTTACCTCGGCACAATTGCACACCAGGTGAATTTAGATTTCCGAAAGGGGTGCTGATTTCAAGAAATGGTTCTCATTCAATGAATAGTAATTTGCCTTAAAAAAATTAATATTTTGGTATTTATAGTAGTATTGGGAGTTATATGGTGTGGTGGATTGCATTTGCTTAATGTGTGTCTTATACATATCAAATTAGTCTTTTACCGTTACAATTTAATATATTTTTTACTAATATACATCACATTAGTGGGGGGCTGTATGACATCCAATAGCCTCATCTCGATTTTCCATCTCCAACTATAAAAATATTTAGATAGGTCGGATCATTCATTATTTTAGAGAAAATAATTTGATTTTTAAATTTTATTATAAAAAAGAATTTTACTTACTGACTTTAGTGAATAAATAATTATAATTTAAAAACATTAAATGTAAATGTCTGAATATAAGGAAGTGCAGGACAAAAGTAGTCAGAGGGAATGTTGGGAAATGATATCATGAGAAAGGAGATGTTATTCTTGTCTCCTACTGGACACACTCTTGACCATTGACATCGAACAGCAACGCCTCCGATCTTTGACTTACACACAAAATAATAAACAAAATTATCTAAATCAAAATGTCCGGATCAGCCCATAGAGCAAAGGGCTTAAGCACTCGACTTAGCAATTCTTGCAATGCTACAAATCTTGCACTTGGGCCTTCTCAGTGAATCTTTTATCCTACTCTTATTGATGTCACACCAATAAATAATTAATATCTGCTATTTTTCTACTTAAAAAAAATTATAATTAAAAATGGTGAGAAGAAATAGATTAAAATTATCCAGATAAATCTATATAATTTATGCAATCGACTATAGGTCAAGAGGTGTAAATATTATCATCCGAATAATTGATGATCAAGAGTATAATACCCTTTATAGTTGTGGTTCTTCTATATCATAGTAACAAGGGAAATATGATTGAAAGAAGAAATGTGTAGTTGAGAGAGTTTCTCCATCCCTATAACTTTTTAGGGTGAGAAATAATACAAAAATGCACTCTGAGAAAGAGTGCCATTGCTCTAAATTCAACCTAAAATAACTATCTTTGAAGAGGCAAACAACTTCACAACCTTAAAAGAAACGTGCTTTCTCATGAAATAGATTACAGCGATACGATTGTTCACTCAAATATTAAGTATGTTATATGGGATCATGTTAGGGATAGTAATGAGTTCGAGTCTAACCCACTCTTATTTGTTATTGGGTCTACTTCTTTTAATACATGTCGATTTATTCATATTTTACTTGGATCAAATTTAAGGTAAGAGAAAAATCTATAATAAGTAGCCAATATATTGATATACTTTAGACTACTTGAGTCAGGTTTGAATCAGTACTCACAATCACATACAATACAAGTACCCAACTTTCATTCAACTTTCTTATTAATAGTAAATTTAATGAATTTTGATTGATCGAGGGGTTTATTTATTAGACAAAAATAAATAATCACCCAGGCTCTTAAATCATGTATAACTTATTATAATTGAAGAGTGCTTCTTTGGTGTCTAAATTTTTTTTGGTCTATCATTTTTTAATTTTCAAATTATATCAGCTGTTTTCGCCCCATTTCTCAACCTCCAATTCCCTCTACCTCTCAACCTCTTCCTTCAGTTACACAAAAACGTATATCTCAAATGACTTTCTTCACTGTTTCTGTTTGCTGCGTATTTCTTCACACATCTCATACTACATTTAAGATTCAATTTAGGTCATAACTTCATAGTAAATTCAGAAAACTAATATTCTACTTCTGAAAACGAGACCAACGAAATAAAAACACACATGAATGAGTAGCACCAAGAGGAAGGAATGAAAACCAGTGATTTCCTTCGAATTAAGAATTTTATAGATTTTGTATTCATTCACTGCAACAAAATAGTTTGATAGCAACGACAAAAAATTAGTATCGAGATAATTAGTAAGTAAAATTTTCGTTGCTAAATCACATTATTTAATACCAGAATTTACTTGCTAAAAAATTTAGCAACGAATTGTTTACAATACATATTAAATAATGCAGATTAGCAACGAAAATTTTTTACTTACTAATTATTCGACGCTAGTTTTAGTATCAAATTTTTTCGTAACTATTGAGCTATTTTCTTGTAGCGATTACTCAGAACATGTATGTTGACTGAAGTAATTAAAATGGATTTAATCTCCATGTTTGAACATCAAGTGTCTCTCAACACTAGAAAAAAAAATGACTATTAACTACATTTTAATAGCTATGGACTAAAAACTGTGGTAAATATTTTTTATTGACCATGGTTAAATAAAATCAATTTAAAAATATAGGTTTTTATCAAGAAAAAATTATTTGTCATGACTAAGAGCCATGGTAGAAATATTTGTCATGACTTTTAACTATGACAAATGTTATAACCACCATTACGGATATTACGATCAACAACTGTTGTATGAAAATTATTAATAACTATTTGTTAGGTTATTTTATTATTAATTGCCATGGTTAAAATTGCCTTTTTTGCAGGGTAAGCACATATAAATTACTCAATTATCTCAGTGGCTTTGAATAATTCTAACTGGAGTAGCTTGATATATAGACCAATCAGCATCAAAGTCAGGAATAGTCAAATACAGTACGAGGTTAATGTATTGCGTTCGCACCGAGGGAAGAATCTGTCTACGTAGGGTCCGGCATTTGGACATTTTCTCCAACCGTGTAATCCATCCGACGCCATTTTCCGGACGAAACTACGAAATCATATCCGTCGTTTCCGACACACGTCCGAGGAGGAGCCGTGAAGCGCCCGGATCTTCTCCTCCCTCTTTCGCATGTTCAAGAATGCATTCGGACGTTGTGCCCTTTGGTTCCGACGGCAAATTTGATCTCGACATCAATATGTCTTAATTCTTCAACCACACTACTTCAGCTCAACATCAATCTAGTGTGCATGTGTGTGTTTCTTGTCTTGCTTGTGATTTAATGTTGCGTGTTATTGATAATATCCTATTTAAGTTTTGAGTGCTCTATTAATATTTTTCTACTGAAATAATTAAATTCGTAACAGAGGCAGAGTAGTGGTTGTTTGTAAGAAACAGAGCAGGGCCACCTGAAAAAAATGGCCGTTGATGATCCCAAAATCCAAACAAATGGATGTGGCAGTAAGAAAAGCATTAATCTAGAAAAACACCACAAATTTTGGTATTCTTTGGAGTACATGAGTCAAGTACGACGGTAGATAGCCCGCTGCCCAAGAAAAGGTGTGTTGTGGGGGGTGGGGGAGAATGCTGTCCGGGGTCATGCTCATTTAATTGTGGTCCTTGTCGGAATTCGAATGCCAATTTAATATCAATAATACTTTTTCAGTAGACTTATAAACATTGAACCGCTAACAACAAATGTTTCGATATCTAATTTCATATACCAATTGCGATTACTTATTTTTGGTGGGGACAAAAGAACCGCCACCTGAACCAATCTGATTCTGATGACTAAACCATTTGTGGTGTGCTTTTCCAATTTCTACTTCCGTTTTGACATTCACCAGGTCAACTCTTTTCCCAAAAGACCCTCAAGGAGAGAAACAAACATATTTGTCGTCCCACACACAACAATTTCTCCAACCGTGTGGGCTCCTACGCGTAGGCTCCATGAAGCTTTCTCGGACAGTTTATCATATGCCCAGAATCCCATCTATATAATCTCAACCACCGTTCCTCTTTTCCTTTCCAAGGAACAAGGAACTAACAAATTATTCGAATATTGGTGTTGGACGCTATTTTTTCAGACAACACAACAGCATGTTGAGATCATCCTGCACCCCCTCATTTACGACGCCGGTGCGAGGAGGCGTCAAGCGCCGGATTTTCTCCTCCCTCCTCCGCATGTTCAAGAATGCCCTCCGCCACTTCTTCTTTTGGCTCTAATGGATGAACTGAAATTATCGAACTTCCTCTTCTTCGAATTACACTCTATCAGTGTGTGCGCGTGTGTGTGTGTTTGTTTGATGTTGAGAATAGTAATGTTTTGTCTTTTAATTGCGGGTGGTTTGCATGTACGCATGTATGTTTAGTCTCTTCTGGTTACAGCCTGTCTCTGTTTCATGTAACTTTCTGATACTTCGTTTTGATGTTGAAATTCTTAATGCTCTTTTTCTGCTGAATCATTTCAATTTTATAACACAATAAGGAGAGGAGGAGGGGGGGGGGGGGGGAAGGAGAGGAGGAGGGGGGGGGGGGGCTACTTTTTTTGGAGTTAGATTAATACAGAGGAACAGAGTATGATTAGTTGTCTGTTAGAAACGAAGCAAGGCCTGCTGTCCAGAAATTTCAGACAGACAGTAAAAGCACTAAGGGATGATCACACAATATTTAATTCATGCCCAAGCGTGGATCTGGTAATTTTCATAGCCAATGTGCAAATTACGGTCGAGATATGTTTAACAATTCATAATTATATCCGATATTGCACCTCATACGAGAGGAACATCAACTTTGTAAGATTCGCTGCGATTTTACTACCAAAAAATAACTATTACGCCCCTCTAACTATTTATATTTATAACATGGCTGAATTGGGGAATTTTGACGATCTAGACTTGAAAGAACATGATCACCCCTTTTTTTTAATTTTTATCGTAAGATGATTATTATTAAGTATTATTTTTTTATGTTCTTCACCTTAATTAAAAATATAAATATAATTCACTCGAGCTCGAACTCAATAAAATAAAAAAAAAAAATCTGTTTAGAAATCTATCCATTGACTCTCATAATAACTTGAAATTCAATTACTAATTCTGCCTACACGAATAGCATTCCGTATTTGGTGAATTGTGAACATAATTGTTTGGTTTGAAGGTAAGTTTAAATATATTATAAAAGTGATAAAATTAAGTGGGCCTCAAACGGGTAAGACCCAAACTCTACTCAATTTTTTATATATAATTTAGGTAAGATCCTATGGGTATATTATAGGGTAAGGTATGAATGGATATAAAAATTATTATAGGTATTCGTTGGGTTTGAATCCAAATAGGGTGATGCACACCCATTGATAGGCATAAATACAATAATAAATAACTTCAAAATAAAGATTTAATCCCCCAACCCCCATCAAACAACAATCATCAGAACCAGAAACATGAACCTTTTTGGCTCTCCCCTGGCCTATCACAAACTTGTCGAGTCCTCTGCATATTTCCTTAAATTTGGACCAGCCCCAACAACCATCCTTCTGCCCGGGTTCAAATCCTCAACCTGAGCCCGCATTTGAACCGTCGCCATCAGTCACCTGAATTAACTTAACCGGCAACGCCACGAGGCCGGGCCCCCCAACACCTCTGGTGGATCCCCCCTGAGACCTAAAATTCTCAATGTTTGGCCCGACCGGCGTGCATATGATTCTGAAAAAAGTATCTAAGTTGTGACACGGCAACTGAAGCTGTGTGTCTTGATGATTTTGACCTCAAAGCGGCAGCCATAGCAGAATCTTGAGGTGTAACAAGAAAAGATAGAAGAGGGTTCTGATCGATTCTTCGAATTATGGAGAACAAGACATGAACTTCGTGAAGAAAGGATTTTTTGAGGCCCAGATACCAGCAGTTCTTTGTTTTATTTTTTTATTTTTTTAAAAATTATGAAATTTTTAATTATATAATTTTTTAATTAATAAAGTAATTTTATTATTACTTAATAATAAAATTAATTTTTTTGTTAATATTGTATACAAAAAAGTAATTATAATTATATTGTGTGATTTTACTGAAAGTAATCACACCAACTAATTAATAAAAAATTGATAAAAATAATATTACGTCTTTATTAATGTTATGTAGACAAATCTGGACAATCAATCAGATTACTTGATTTTATTTGAAGTACGACACCAAGCAATTTTTTGAAATATTATTATTAGGATGTATTTTTATCATAAAAATTAATTTTAATTTAACATATTTACTAATATTGTGTACAAAAAATTAATAACATGCGTGTTTATCAATATATATTGTGTATAAAAATTGACAATAATCATATTGTGTGGCTAAATAACTACAATACTTAATATTTTGTACATGACATTAATAAAAATATTAAACTTATATTAAATTAAAATTTTTTTAATTTAAAATATATTCTAATAATAAATTATTAAATTTATATTAAACTTTTTAAAAATTTTAATTGGTGTTGTTACTTCAAAAAAATATTAAAAATATTAATATTAAAAAATTAGTAAAAGTATTAAATTAAAATTATTTTTTATAAAAATACATTCTAATAATAATTATTTAAAAAATATTTGGTGTTGTACTTCAAATAAAGTCAAGCAATATGTTTGTTGTCAAATTTTTATACATGGCATTAATAAATATGCAATATTATTTTTGTCAAATTTTTTATTAATTAGTTGGTGTAATTGTTTTATTAATTAAAGAAAATCAAACAAAGAACTGCAGCAGTTCTTTGTCACATCAATCTGGGGAACCGTCATGGTGCGAGTTATTTAATTTTTTATTAATAAAAAAATTATATTAATATAATTATTTTTATTCTACTAATATTAATATGTCTGTCGTGATTTTAAATCACGACTCGACATTAAAAAATTGATAAAAATACATTTTCTGCTCAAGTCGTGATCTCTAATTACGACTTGGCTATTTTTCCTTTTTTTTGTTTAAATAATTTTGTACAATTTAATTATATATAATTAATTTTTAACAACATATTAAAATTCAAAAAATTATAAAATTAACATTGCATTAATTTAAAAATTTATAATTAATGGTACAAATGTAATAGTGTATTTTTTTTTGTGTACAATTGTAAAAAGTACAATGAAGTATACAATTATTCTTGACAACCCGGTACTGACACATCTGATTGTGTTGAAGAATTTCTTTATTGGGCTTGTTGTCGTGCACGCATTTGCGCCCAATTAATTTCGTTGTGAATACGTGTTGTTTGATTTCGACCAGGGCGCGAAGAGATGTGAATAGTAAGATCGTGGACCAACTCAAATCCCAATACATTCCAATAATCTTTGAAATGCACAGATTTAAATGTATTTTTTTTTCTTATATTATTTAAATAATTTTTCCTAAAATTTTAATTAAATAAAAAGTTTGTACAAGCCTTAAAAAACTGTAAATAAGGAGCAATTCCTTTCTTACAACAATGAAATCGAAAGTTGGGAAATAATAAATCAGGCCTAACAAGCCTAGCCAAAATCATGCATGCACCTTTTAATATCTAGTATTGTCACAAACAATTTCTTTTATTAGGTCTATATGTAAGGGTGGGAGAGATCTTTATGGCCTGGACCCCACACCATGATTATGCAATTCCTTGGTCGGGGTACATTCAGATTTGACCTTGAATTCAACAATTTATTAAGTCATTTTTAATTATTGATCAATTAGTTGGATTCATTTAAAAATTTTATTGAAAATAAATGGTTGCTAAATATAAAAATAGAAAGTGTAGAAATTTCTTGCCCACATGTGTTAGCCTTGCATTTTGGGCTTTAGGACACGAGTTTTGCTCGTGTCTGCCTTAGTTTTTCCACGTTGGGGCCCTCAAAATAAAATTTATTATTAAAATCATTAAATTTATACATCTTTTGCAACATCGTTAGCTGAAATTAATAAGATTCCGCTTTCATTTCACTCCCCCCCTCTGCCGCCGTTTATCTCCCCCATTTTCCACATCTTTAACCTCCAAAATAAAACAAAAATATGAGTTACAAAAAATAAAAAATTTGGCAAATTTAATAATTATTTTTCTATATAATGGACGACTGCCTTTGCATTCTTGATCAAAATTATCCAAACATTTTTACGTAATTACAAAAATCATTGATAATAGTTAAAAGTGGAGATAATTTTATGTAATAATATCAACCTTTTTGGGGTGTATATATAATTTTTAAAAAATTAAAGAGGCTTGTATAAATGATGTTCAATTTTTTTTGTTGGAAAGATAAGAATAATCGATGACCACAGAGCAGTTTATTAGTATTGATTTTGGTTGGGGTTGGGAACAACGTTAATGCAATGTAGCGGCATTTTGTTTGGTACTTTGGTAGAGCCAACCCAAATGCCCAAAATAACCCCAACTGATGTTCATGATGAAATCATTGTCTGACCACTATTCTTCTTTTGGGTTTTTCCGCACTTTACGCCGCCGTGTATTTTATTATACGCCCCCCCTTTACCACCAGGTCAACTCTCATCCGCCATGCTTATAAAAAAACTGAAAAGCCGATTACATCCAACCCCACCGCCCCCAACAATTTCCAACCGTGTCGCCTCCACGTGGACAAATGCACGCGTCGGTTCCACGAAGTTTCCTCTGACCGTTGATCACCTGCTGCCACGAATCCGATATTATAAATTACTCGCTTCTCACTTGCGACTTCATCCAACCACCACTTCTCTATTTGCCTCCTGCTTTTTTCTTTCCCAAGAACAAGAACCAACTGTTGGGGTATAGTTGTTCAGATCAGACAACAGCATGTTGAAATCCTTCCCGTCGTTTGTGACTCCGGTGCGAGGAGACGTCAAGCGCCGGATGTTCTCATCCCTCTTCCGCTCGTTGAAGAATGCCCTCTGCCGTTGCGTCCTTTGGTTACCGTGGCGGAACTGAACTCCAATTTCCCACCCTCTTCAACTAATTACAACTTTCTTAGCTCAAATATTGGTCGTCTCTGTGTGTGTGTGTGTGTTTGATCTTGAGAAGAATATGAGTTTTAATTGTGGGTGGTTTGCATGTTCATATGTATGTATGTTTACTGTCTGATTCTTGCAACCTGCTTGTCTGTGAATTGTGAACTTCGACTTGATGCCGAAGTTCTGAATGATCTGTTTCTGCTGAATCATTTGAATTTATAGTAACACAATACAAATACTTCGTTTTGATGTTGATTTTACGGTATTGAAGTTCTGAATGCTATGTTTTCTGCTAAATTGAATCATTGAAATTTATACCATAATATAGGCGGGAGATGGGACTATCTGTTTTTTATGTTAGAAATACAAAGAAACAGAGTATGAGTTTGGTAAGAAGCAGAGCATGAAAACACTGTCAAAGGGCAAATCTGGAAATTTTGAGAACCTGCCTTCTAGTGAAGCTGCAATTACATTCCGGATTTTCTATTATGAATCATAACTTATCTCATATTGCACTCAATATCAACCATATTTCAAATTCGTCGTCCATCGCTGATAATATTAACAGATATCATATCGATGATATGAGTTGATACTTTGAATCATGATACAAACTCACCTAATACTTGAAAAATCAAGTTTGATTATTCTTCAAAACAAAAGAAAAAAAAAAACAAGAAAAGAAAAGACAAATGCGCAAGCAACGTAGCACCCTTCATAAGATTTGCAGAAAATAGGGTGATTATCTATCACAAAATGACTATTTTGCCCCTCCACGCTACTTACATTTGTAACATTGCTCAAGAGGGAACTCCTACAATTTAGACATGGAAGGACATGCTGAACCCTTTGCCCTGTTGTTCTGATCAGCGGTATTGACGAGATGATAAGTATTATCATTCTTTTCTTTTCTTTTTTTTTTTAAATAATCATATTTTAATCAAATAACACCTCTAATTCAAGATTATTTCTAATTCAATTAATTAAAATCCTATTTACAAATCTTTCCGTTGACTCATAATTAAGGTTATAAGATGATATTGATTGTAGAATGTAACAACGTGAAATTCAATTACGTATGACCCATTCATAATTAAGTCAGATGAGACCACGTCGATATGGCAGCACGTTAATGGTCAGAAAATTGACCGACGATAAGGCGCCGAAATTGTTATAAGTTGGAGTGCAGCCTCCCATGATAAGTAACCGAAAGTGTGATAAGTTAGTGGATGATAAGAAGTCGAAATTGTGATAAGTCGTAGGAGATATTGATGGAGAGAAGAACGGTGTACAGGCTGATATGCAGCTGTAAGTGGGCCTTGCCCCAATTCCACGTTATTTTCGCGGTGAGAATGCTTTTGAAATTAACTTAGATTGGAGCATTGAATTTAGAACATATAAGTCTATAGCACGAATTGGGCTTTAAGACAGATTTAGGCTTTAGGGAAGGAAAAGTAGTTGTTTTTGTTGTTGTTGTCCTGTAGCCCAATTGGAGCCGCAGGTGGCTAATTGCTAGCCTGTCTGTTCCAACTTCCAACCAAGGAATTGGGGCATGTGGGTTTGGGGTTCGTGGCCTTTAAAGTGGAAGACACTGCCTCTGGCTGACTTGGGAAGAAAAAGAATAACAGGCTGCCTCTTTCTTGCTCCACAAAACCACCTGCTCTGCCCTTTAATTCAACAATCATGTTTAAAAGTCTTGTTCAAAACAAGAAGTTGTTGCTCACAATAATCAGCTCATCATACTTAATCCAATAGCCTCATCTCCAACTATAAAAATATTTAGATAGGTTGGATCATTCATTATTTTAGAGAAAATAATTTGATTTTTAACTTTAGTGAATAAATAATTATAATTTAAAAACATTAAATGTAAATGTGTGAATATAAGGAAGTGCAGAGGGAATGTTGGGAAATGATGTCATGAGAAAGGAGATGTTATTCTTGTCTCCTACTGGACACACTCTTGACACATTGACATCGAACAGCAACGCCTCCGATCTTTGACTTACTGACAAAATAATAACAAAATTATCTAAATCAAAATGTCCGGATCAGCCCATAGAGCAAAGGGCTTAAGCACTTGAGTTAGCAATTCTTGCAATGCTACAAATCTCCCACTTGGGCCTTCTCAGTGAATCTTTTATCCTACTCTTATTGATGTCACACCAATAATTAATTAATATCTGCTATTTTTCTACTTAAAAAAATACAACTAAATTATATTATAATTTAAAATGATTGGAAGAAATAGATTAAAATTATTCAAACAAATCTATAAAATTTTATTGTTAGAAATTTGGCCTCCTATTTTCACACTCATCAAATATCTAAATACAACGTCAGTTGATATGACTGATTTATTAATTTTCAGCGCAATATTATTTTTTCCACTCAAAATTCTAAATTATCATTCTTAGGTACCAAAAAACATGTGGTTTCGATTTAGATCATCATTACTAGTCAGAATATACCCTAAAATTATAAGTCACTTATAAAAATGTTTATAATTTATCTATCGATACAACTTTCACATCAATAAATAAAATTAAATTCACACTGTATAATTGAAAGTAGTTCATTCTTATCTGCTTAACCAACCACGTAAGCTACGTAGGTCAAAATAAAATTGCATATCTATATACATGTACATGCACATTGATATAGGTAGCCCAAATTTATGCAACCTTAGCACATGGTCGGTGATAAATAAATCAACATACACCCACCCAATTCACTCCTCCCCATCCAATCGTTCCTCAAGGCAGGCCCCACTTGTATCACATTTTGTCATGTGGCTGTTGTTGTATTTTGTCACTTTTCTAACACCACCACCACCCTCCTATCATCATCTTCTTCTATCAATACCTAATATTTTGCTTAATTAAATTCTATTAATTTCTGCTGTTCCTTTCAATGCCCTTAAGTTACGATATCGATAGTGCATAAAAATAAGAAAAAGAAAGAGATGTAGAAAATGACCGTGTGGCTATTCGGACAACATAAATAGTGGCAAGAGAGCTTACATTCTTGTGGGTGTCCGTATTCACTCTGACTTACACTCGTAATCTTATCCTTTGTAAAGACGAGGGCTACAGTGGCAGTGAGCGGACCAAACGTACCTAGATTGAATATATGCAAGAAATTAGTGGATGTTGCTTCTCTGCTTATGATTGAAATTCCAAGTTCAATTCAGATGTTTGACAAGTCTTTCTTTCTTTTTTTCTTTTTTTTTTATTGGGTGAATAACAATGTATTTCCATGTGATATTGAAAATGAGCATATTATTCCCCTATAAAAAAAATATAGTGATTTACCTTCATGTATTTTTTAAAATGAAGCAATTTATTTCCATGTACAGGGAGATAAATTGCTTCAATTTAAAGAACATAAGGAGATAAATTGTTATATTTTAAAAAGTACAGGGAGATAAATCACTATTTATTTTTTTATAATAGGGTAATTTATTCATTTGCGATATCAAAGGAATTACTTGTATTTTTTTCTTTTTGTTTTTTACCACCTCAAAATATTGAATTTTGTCAACGAGACTTTGCTCGAGTGGTAAGAGTTTGACTTTGAGTTTATTCCGCACAAGTATGAATATATGTCTACTCGTTAAGTAAGGATTGTCTTAGTTTATGTAAATTTATTGTATTATATTTTATTTGTTCTTAATTATATTAATTTATTGATCGAATATTGCATCAATTTATTAAAATAAAGATATAATCATGTTATTATTATTTTAAATACGGGCAAATTGCAATCTACTTACCTGTGTTATAGAAAATAGGCAAACAACCCCTTTATGAAAGATAAAATAGTAATTTATCCTCTATATTTTTCAAAATATAATAATTTACCCTCTTATATTTTAAAAAAATGAATCAATTTACCTTTTTAGGCAGAGGGGTAAATTGTTTTATTTTTTTAAATATAGGGGCTAAATTGCAATTTATTTTTCATAAAATGATAATTTACTCATTTTCAATATGACATGAGGATAAATTGTTTTTCACCCTTTTAAATATATATAAATTAAATCACGTACAATATATTTTACAAAGAAAAAGAAAATTTTGACCATACCCCAGAATCTAGTTTGACTGGACTCTACTAGCTGTACAGCACTCATTATCCTAATTTGCTTATTTATATCTAGCATAAATTAAGTAAATAATTTATTTTATAAAATTAGTAAGTTTACATCATTTAATATATGTAAGTCAAAATATTTTATCATATTAATAATTTTAATTGAATACATACATCAAATAAAAATAGAAATATATAAAATTATTCTAAAAAATTTATTAAATATTTATATTTATAAAACTCGAATCCACAGTATATATTGATAGTAAATCTGATATTACAATCAATTAGGACATATATGAAAATGAGATGAAAGCAACACTATAAGTTTATATTAAATAGAAATATATGAACAACTACGACTAAACGACATCATACTATATTGTTTTTGGACCAAATTCATAATAAATTAGACCTTAATTAATTCAAATAGTCAATGTACTTTTTCGAAAAATTCAAAATAAGAAAAAAAAATTGTCTACATTTGTATGGTCTTATGTCCAAAAAATGCATACTGACAAGTGTGTATTACTTAATCCATAAGAATTAATAACTCAATCCTGCACCGCATGTGGTCCAGATAAGAACTCAACATTATTAAATAATTAATAACACAAACGTCTGAGTGTGAAGGTGTAATGGGCAGATGTGAATTAATAATAACCACTTTGCCTACCACAGTATACATGTAATAAATTATTTTTCATATTTTAAAAAATATATATAAATATATGAACAAACAAATCATATTTAAAAAAAATAAAGAGACAATAAGGAAATTAGGCCAACTGAAAGTATTATTAATACAATAAAAGAATTAGCATGTTGATGTTAAATGATGTGAAGTTATAATTATAATTAATTTTTAAAAATTATCTAATTAGGGGTATTGTTATAATATTTAAAAATTAATGTGTCGATGTCACAAATCACCTTTTGTGAACGTCGAGAATTTTTTTTTTAAAAAAAAAAAATAGATTAGTATAGATTATTACAATAGGTCAAGGTATTTTAATTGGGAAAGATGGCAGCACCAACAGAAGACGACGCAAGAACAGACGACGTGGAGAGCGACATGCGCACGGCTAAATTTCGCTACAGACTGAATATATCCGTTGCTTTCTATCAGATGATATTAATTGTTTATTACAAAACTTGTTTAAAATATATATATTAAAGAAAGTATGTTTGTAGAAGTAAGTAAATAATTACTGCCTCGTGTCTTTACTAACTAAATTATCCTTATAAAAGTGAAAATATACTTCATCACATTTATCAGCGTATGTCAAAGTACAAAAATAATTTGGTTAGAAAAAAATTATTGACCTGCAATAAATCAATTAAAAATTAATTAAATATTTATGCAACTTTTTTGTTAATATCAATAAAAAAATTATATAAACCTAATTTATAGAACTAAAAATGCTCTTTCCCCTGATTACTACAACATGCATAAATACTATGATCTATTTGATGTTTATATTTTCTATTATGTAATAATTATTTGTGGATAAGAAAAGTCTAAGAAACATAATTTGTTTATTTTTGAGAGGGAGAAGCAATGATTAATCTGTTTAAGCCGTCAAACAACGACAGTTGAGCCTTCCTCCATTAGATTTCAGAAAATGACTTTTTTATGGAGGAAAGAAAAGGTGTTAATGCTTTTTTGTTCTTACTTTTTAGAAACTTTATTTATGACCAATCGTTATATCACAAGGTAATAGGATAAAATCTTTTATTTTAATACTCGTATTTTGATTTTAATGAAAATATATTAATCGAATAAGAAAATATATACAGTATAAAATTGATACAATAATTTTTCTCAATTTTTAAAAAATATAACAATACTCCATCGTTATTTTCAAAAAAATTCTGTAAATAAACTCAGTAAAAAATTTAATATATATTGAGTTTTGTATAAATAAATTTGTACTATTGTATATAGTAAGACGACCATTAAAATATAACATATATATACTCTATAGTGTAATTTAGAATTTATGAAAATATTATTGAATTTAAAAAAATTTCGTGCATAGCATGGGGTTCTTGTTAGTATAAGTGTACATTATGACGAGCTCCCCTGAAATTTGGGTTAATTATAAATACTCTCTCATTGTTGGAAGAAGTATAAATATTCTTTGATATTTAATAAAATTATGTAATTCTTGAATTGAAACTGAAAATATCAATTTTGTCCTTGCTCATACTGTATTTTTTTTTTAAAATTTTAATAATAAATTATTTAAAAAAATAATTGAGGTGGATGGAAAATATTAAACAATCATAAAAAAGTATTCATTTGTCCATAAAAAAATTAAGAATAAATAAAATTATAATTCATAATCCATAAGGGCATTTTGATGTCAGTTCATCACAAAAATGGATGAAAGTCTAACTAATAGATTGAGCTATTTATTAGACGATTGTTAAAATTTTGAGTATTGATAATTTTTCGAACAATGAAATAATATTTGTATTCATATCGAATTTTAGAGAATCTAGTCGTAATTTTGAGTCTGAGTACCAATATAAAAATGTGGGCGTCGTCTATCTATCTATCTATTTATAGCTTATTCTAAATACTTGGGGATTTATATTTTACAATAAAACATAACACCTTGTAACTTTTAAAAAGATATTTTGTAAAACATAAAAACTTTTCAGATTTGATAAAATTAATTTAGGCAACATTGTTAGTTACAGGTTTAATTCACTCCACTCAGTTGTTCTTACACACACACAGACCAAAACTTGGGACACTCTTACATTAAATTAAATCTCACCATAAATATTTCTTACAACAAACAGTGTGAGAGCAACTTGTTCACATATGAGAGGCTCCAAATCGAAGCCTCGCAGTGCTGATTAGCTGTAAAAGAGAAACAATGGGGATGAGGCAAATTTGAAGCCCAAACGTGTGCTTGTCCTTTGCTTCAGTGTCAGAAATTGTTCATCACTACTCAGTAGTCCCCACCCCCATCCCTTTTATTGTGTGTTTGAAAATGGTTTGCATGTGATAGTGAAGTCAATGATCCAACTTGTAAGTCACAATGTTCATGTCTAACTGTGGGTGTGTGGAGCTATTCATTATAAGTTTTTAGTTTCAAGAAAACCAGATGGAAAATTTATTTGATTTAGGAGGGTGGTTTTGGAATTTACAGTGAGGTATAAAGTAATAATTTTAAATTTTATGTCGCAGTATAATGTTGTGATGATTCGACAGCTTAGTTCTTTAGTAAGAATGAAAATTAGGACATTTATGTAATTGCATATACCTTTCTTCATTACTTATTTATGATTGCATTGTTGTAATGGTCTTTTTTTTTTTTTTTTATTGTATTGTTGTAATGGTCTTTGTTAAATATTGATATCGAATATGAATGATTGTGACCAATTTATTTCAATTAATAATAGTCCATTGTGCTTACTTCATAAAAAGAACATATATATATATATATATCTCAAATGACATATCAGGAATCATATGCTAGTACATATATAAATGGGATAGTTACACTCTCCTCCTATGAAATTTAATATAATTATATGTAAACTCTTTTGTGGTTTGAAAAATAACATCTGGATCTGGTACAACTGAGGTTTACTTTCATCTAATAAATAAGTTCATTTGTTAGTCAAAATTTATTAAAATTGAATAAAAAATTGATATTTATTCTCGATTGATTAATTACTGACTAATTGTACGTTAAATAAAATTTTCTGACTAAACTATTATTATAACGATGAGAATATACCTATTTATATCACAGACAAAAATAAACTTTAAAGAAACTAAATATAATTTTTTAAATTATAAAAAAATTATATATAATTACACTAAATTTTATCATAACGGAATGGTATGATGGTAGATGTGAAGCGTTGGTCTTTTCAAGCACTAGAAGTCTCGGCTACACAAAATCATGACTTGTTTTGAAGTCGAGGGATAGTGGCATGGATCCAATTTCCTTTCAACATGCCAACTTCCCACACTTTTTACTCGTGTCATATGACAAATCATTAGTAAAACTGACCACATCCATCTGGGAAAAAAAAAAAAATGATAGTGTGACCATATATAAATCCTAACTCAATTATTTTTTTTTCTGGTATTTAGTAGAAATTTAAATGTTATATTGGGAGGCCTGAAGAAAAGAATTTTAGGTACAAAAAATAAACTTTTAATTTAATATATAAGAAAAGGTAATTACTACATCATTTTTTAATTACGGAAAAATATTGTAAATAGAAAAAAAGGAAAGGTTGTATATGTTAAGTCTAATTACATTAATACACTCTGTTTTTTATAAAATTATAAGTACAACCCTTGAAATTGTAATTATAACTATGTCATATTCGGCGGTGAAATTTTACAAAACACCCATTCAGAGAGTGTAGCTTAAAATTTTACAAAATTTAGGAGGATATTTATGTAATTAAATCTAACTTTAGGGTGTATTTGTATTTAAGTAAATATAAAATTTATAACCTCGACTCGAATTCATCAATTTAAACCCATATTTGCAATTCCAAAACTTGAAATATTTTGACCTTTTGAAGCTAAGGTTTTTCATATTTCAAATGATGAATTATATAATAAATATAATTTAAATATTTTAAAATTTTGTAATAACAGGAAGTCACATCCTAGTGGATGTGGGCTGAATTACAAACAGACTTAAATAAAAACCATTAAGATTATCCTTGCAATCAATGACATTTATTGCTAATGAAAATATTACACACAATCTGATAGCCATAATATCCCAACATTTATTTCCATCCATGAATTCAAATTTTTCAATAGAATTGATTGTGCATATAGAGTGCAAGGCAACTACTAATATTATTAAATACATTCAATTAGCACAAATCCTATTGCATTTTTCACTTCATTTAATATACACATGCCTGCATTTTTTAAATAATATATTTTTATTTAGATGAGGTGTGTATATTAAATAAAATAAAAAATATATAAGAATTTAGAATAGAAAATTTAATCGGTTATCCAAAAGGGATAATTGTTAGCGTAGAAATAGGATCAAGAAATTGGATAAGTTGTAGTGATTTAGGATGTGTAGTCCAATTGTTGTGGATAAAGAAAAAGTGAGTAACAATAATAGAGATAAAGAGAAGAGAGAAGACTGAATCAAAACTAAAAAGAGAGCTCCTAAAATTGAGGTAAGGATAACAGTAAATCCCTCGTCACTTAATCCACATTTTCCTTGAAACCAAGTCAACTTCCTGCCTTTCACGCCGTTTCATTCGCAACAAACGACCAAACACATACAAAAGTCCCACATAAACATCAACTACGTACAACACCACCTATCTCTCTCTCTCTCTCTCCTGTGTTTTCTGCCTATATGCAAATGTTTGATGATAGGGTTATAGGCATGCTGCTGCTGCTGTTATTATTATTTAATTTGAAAAGCTAAGGAAAACAAGTAACGGCATATTCCTCCTCTATCTTTTTCCCTGCGCTCTCACTCACTTTTTAGTTATTTAGGGAGAGAAAATCCTGGGCACATACAAAACAAATTCAATTCATTGTTTGCAAGACTTCAACTTCATCCCATAAAAACCCACCCATTCTCTTTTCTAAGCTGCATTTTCCAGTTATGGGAAAACCCATGTAGTATTATTATTCATAGATTGTTACTCTTCCTCTCTCTCAGCCTGCCTACCTACCTACAGTAATCAATTTTTCTTCAAATCCTCTGGACAAAGAGCAACTTTTTGGTGTAAACTTTCTGTGTTTCTTGAGTGTTTTTGTGGGTCTTGAGCCAAGTGTAAGATGGTGGTGAAGATAATGAGGTGGAGGCCATGGCCGCCCCTAATTTCAAGAAAGTACCAGGTGAAGCTGAGTGTGCATAGGCTTGAGGGTTGTGGTGATTGGGTGCATGAGGGTGCAGACGATAATGGTGATCTTGCGGTGGAGATCAGGTGGAAGGGTCCCAAGATTTCGCTGGGCACATTCAGGAGGACTGTGAAAAGGAACTGTACTAGGGCGGAGGTTGTCAAGAGTGTTGATGGGCCCAACGGCGCCGTCTTGGTGGAGTGGGATGAAGAGTTTCAGAGCGTTTGCAGCCTTTCTGGGTACAAGGACAATGTGTTTCATCCTTGGGAGATCAACTTCACTGTTTTGCATGTGAGTTTTTCTTCCACTTTGTTCTTTGGCCTCCTGAGATCTTAGGCTCGTGAATGTATGTTCTTGAATTAACTTTATGACATGTTTTTTTTTTTCTGGGTAGTTTTGTTTCTGTTGATTTAGCCTTTAATATTTTAGTTCTTTTCTGGGTTTCGATTTTTTGCCCTTTTCTTAGGGTTTGATGTGAAAATTGGGTATGGATTCCCACCTTATCCTCTTGGTAGACACACATGGAGAAAATTGAGAAAAATAGAAAAAAGAAAACCAAAGAATCTGGTATGGGTTAATTGTTATAAGATGTTGATAATTTCTTGTTTAGGTTTCGCGAATTGAATTTTCTTTACTGGTTTTATTTGTAGTAAAATTAATGTCTTGCACCTGCCGCAGTCTTATGACAACCTTCATTTGTTGTCTTCCCTCTCCATTTGGAATATGAAAATGCGTCTCAGTTTAGGGATTGATGTTCTTTTTTGGGTGTATTTATTGTTTGTTTGTTGTCAAACTGTGGTTCTATTTGCAGTTTTTCTCCTTTAATTTGAGATTTATGACTGAGAAAGAGGAGAAATACTAGTCCTGATGCTGATTACCATCGATTGATTCCATACTTGTAGCTCTTGTTGAAAGATTTTTTAGTTTCTATATGATGTTGTCCTCCCGATTTGAAATTATATTTATTCTTTATCTGTGTTTTGCTTTAGGGGGTTAAACATGCTTGGTTCGAGAAACTGCTGTAGCTGGATCACCATTATGGTTTCCTGTTTGGAATCTTATTACGGGACTTGCTGATTAGTTATGTTTCTGAAGAGTATAGATTTCTGGTTTAGAGGGGGTTGCTAGTGATTCTGTCAATACTCCTATTTCATGCATGAATAGGGACTGTGATAATATTTTGTTGAATACACTTCAGTGTAATATATCAAATGCTTGTTTCCATATTTGGTAGTCCCTGAATAATTGTTGACTGTTAATCTGTTACGCTTGAAAGTCTGAGTTTGGTAGTTCAGGGAAAAATGTATGATCTAACACCTGAAAAAGCTGATGGTAAGGGATTTGAGATATTGGCTACTTCTCTCTGAGTTAGGTAAAATTTAATGATCAAACTTGTCGTTTTGGTGGAAATTAATGTCCCTTCAAATCATACATGTAGCATCTGGTCTATCTGGATGCCACTTGCGGGACATGTTAGAAGTCAATGATTGTTATCTGAATTTAGATTGCTGCTAATGACATGCAATCAAGTTATCAGCCCAGGTACTGCCGCCTTTTTCTGCACGTACAGTCTCCATAGCTGTATCCTTTTAGAATCTGATCGTGTTTAAGTATTGTGATTTTTCTTGAAACCTTTTGATTTAGCTCTGCTGATTATCAGTCATGGAGAACTTTTATTCTTTGAAGTTCTTATTGTATGTAAAAGAATTAAATCCATTTTCGTTTTACATTAGGGGATGAATCAAGGGGCAAAAAACAAGATATCTATTGTTGGTTCGGCAGCCTTGAACCTTGCTGAATATGCTTCCAAGACCGAGGAGCAAGTCACTGAAGTCAAGATTCCACTAACAGTTTCCAGCATGGCAGTTGAGCGTCATCCTGTTCTTTGTGTAAGTAACTAGGGTTTAACAAAATATTATGACCTTGCAAAAGCCTATAGCTTGTAGTCCTTTACTTGGTTATTCTGTTTACTGCCGACAATGGCAATGGTTAATCGTCATCTTATTGCAGATATCTCTTAGCTTGCTGGAACTTAGAGCTGCACAAGAACCAACACAGGCTGTCCAAAGTCCAGCAATGGCTCTTCGATCTCCTTCAGCATCTGGTGAGAGTTGTTCTACAGAGAAAGATGAGGTTTCTGCTCTTAAAGCTGGTCTCAGGAAGGTAAAAATATTTACGGAGTATGTCTCAACTCGAAGAGCCAAAAAAGCCTGCCGTGAGGAGGGTAGCGAGGGCAGGTGCTCTGCCAAGAGTGAGGACGGTGAATATGCTTACCCCTATGATTCGGACTCACTTGAGGAATTTGAGGAAGGAGAATCTGATGAAGGCAAGGAGGATTCTGCTGTTAGGAAGTCTTTTAGCTATGGGACATTGGCGTTCGCCAATTATGCAGGTGTATCGTATTATTCGAGTGCCAAAATCAATAATGACGATGAGGATTGGATTTACTATAGCAACCGCCGTAGATCAGATGTTGGCTGTTGTCATGTGGAGGATCTGGGTTCTACTATTCCTGAGCAATCATCAATCCAGAATTCTAAACGTAGTATTTTACCTTGGAGGAAGAGGAAGCTCGGTTTCAGATCTCCAAAAGCTAAAGGCGAGCCATTACTTAAAAAGGCTTATGGAGAAGAAGGAGGAGATGATATAGACTTTGACCGCAGGCAACTAAGTTCTGATGAATCTGTGTCTTTTGGGGTAAGAAATCTTGTGCTTTCACTTTCTGTATAAGGTGATGAATCCTAGAGTTTCTAGTTTACTTGTTTATGATTACAAGAAATATCTCTTAGTGAACCTAATTTCGATCTCGATGTTAGATGATTGAAAAGTCTTCTTATAGTCTTTTTTTGCTTCTTCCAGTTTAATAATAGTTGGCGATACTGAAATTTCAAAATCTTGTGATGACATGATTGTATGTCAATTTATTGGGAAAACAATTATAGCTTCTCATCATTGATAGCTAGTCTTTCTTCGTAGTCTTTAAATAGAAAAGAGTAATATTCAATAGATTTATGATATGCAATATTATAGACTACTCTGAGCATAAGGTGCAAATTTTGTTATTCTTTTGCATCTATTAATTAAATATTGTCCCGACTTTCAAGAGGAGTAACGGCTATGCATTCATTTCAGTGGCATAAAACTGATGTAGACTCGAACCCAAGTCATCCATCGGTTTCTGAGTTTGGTGATGATAGCTTTGCTGTTGGCACCTGGGAGCAAAAAGAGATAACAAGCCGAGATGGACATATGAAGATTCAAACACAGGTCTTTTTTGCTTCCATTGATCAGCGAAGCGAGCGGGCTGCAGGAGAAAGTGCTTGTACAGCCCTTGTTGCTGTTATTGCTGATTGGCTGCAGAACAACGATAACCTCATGCCCATCAAGTCACAGTTTGATAGTTTGATCAGAGATGGCTCCTTGGAATGGAGAAACCTCTGTGAGAATGAAACTTACCGCGAACGATTTCCTGACAAGCACTTTGATCTGGAGACTGTCCTCCAAGCCAAAATTCGTGATCTTTGTGTAGTTCCTGAGAAATCATTTATTGGGTTTTTCCTTCCAGATGGGATGGAAGAGGGGAATTTTGAATTTTTGCAAGGTGCTATGTCCTTCGACAACATTTGGGATGAGATTACGTGTTCGGAGATCTCTAGCAACGGCTCAGCCCCCATTTTCATTGTCAGTTGGAACGATCACTTTTTTATCCTCAAGGTTGAAACAGATGCTTACTACATTATAGACACATTAGGGGAGCGACTGCATGAGGGATGCAATCAGGCTTACATACTGAAATTCGACAAAAACACAACAATCTGTAAACTGCCATGTGATGGTCAATCATCTGAAGAAAAACCTGTTGCTCAACAGGTTGCTGCTGCAGCAGCAGTTGAATCCCAGAACTCGAGTCCCCAGCCAAGTAACTCATCTCACAACTCAAAAGAAGGTACTTTGCTGAGAGGATCTGAGGAACCAATGAAGAACGAACAGGAAGAAGAGGTTGTTTGTCAAGGTAAAGAGTCATGCAAAGAGTACATAAAGAGTTTCTTGGCAGCAATTCCAATTAGAGAACTGCAGGCAGATATCAAGAAAGGTTTAACCATGTCAACCCCTCTTCATCACCGACTACAGATAGAGTTTCACTTCACCCAAATGCAACAACCAGCATCCTCATCTCCTGCAACAGAATTAGCAACATGCACACCAGAAGTACTTGACATTACATTGCCTGAGGTTGTCTGCCTGAAGACCACATAGAAACTGGTAACTGTATATGTGAGTAGTGTGATTACTGCTAACTTTACTTTAGACGTGTAGTTTTCAGGTGAATGGGGCCGCAAAAGAGCATCCAGTTCATCTTCTTTTTCGTTGGAGAGTTTGTGTTCTTCCTTTTATGCGTCTAGGATCAGAAACGTAACCATCTTTACTCTAGGTGTCCTTTGGTGCACATTTTGATTTTCTTTAGACTTTTGAAAGGATAGTTTGTGAATCACTATGTATGACAGACCTCTATACCAGATCTTTGTGCTACTTAACTTTCTCTAATGTGGTGCAATACATAGTAGCAAAATATGCTGCTGCTATTTTGATAGTTCACCTTCAATTTTGTAATTATTGAATTTCAGATTTGAAAGGCATGATGGCCTATGATGTATGTTGTTTAGGTTCCATTCATGCACTCACCCTTTGTGGTTCCATTAGCTGGAAAGATAGGTGCCCCCATCTCACTACTTTTCAATTAGGTAAGTAGGAAGATCTTTTGGTTCATTTTCTCAAGAACAAATTTTTAGGCCAGATTGGCCTTTAGACCCCCCTTTGCAATCACCAAACTCTGATGATGCATGATTAGAATATGTGGGTGGCTATGTTAGTATTTCCTATACCTATTATGTATAAACTGGAATATGCATATACATTGATGACCACATCCTTTTCCTTCTATGGTCACTTTTCAACTCAATACTTTAAAACCAAAAAAGAAAGTGCTTCAAGCTCTGCTAGTGCCTATTCAAAAGCACTTTTCATTTATTAACTATTTATGGCCCTTCATGCTCCCACTCCCATCTGCTCCATTTGAATCTACAACTTGAATAAAAAATAAAGTGAGGAACAAGGTTCTTGAAAACACACATAAACGTGTGTGTGTGTGTGAGAGAGAGAGAGTATCTCTAGGGAGCCTGAATTTTTCTTCATCTTACAATTATCAACTTCTACAGAAAGGTTAGGCTGATTTTCCATCATGTCTTCAGGAAAATCTGATTCTTGAAAATGGAAACCAGGCTGGGAACTAGTTAATGCGAGTACTCATGATTGGAGCACATGAACCTGGATTTTGGTCATTTAAAGAGAACTAAACCTGGAGAGCTAGCTACCACAGAGACATTAAAAACCAATTTACAAGATTCAAGAAAGCAAAAAAGCTGGAAAAATTAATTCTAATTTCTAGCTACAAACTGAGCACTTAATCAGTCCATTTTCATTGCAATCAGGGCATCTTATGGATATCCCTCCTCTGTTTTCCCCTTCAGCCATCACTTTCCGGCTACCGTTACAGCTGAAACATAGGACAAATCTCATTCCTGCACATCCTCTACAAGTATTTGATGGACTTAAGGGTATCCCTTGTAAGAGATCTTGCAGCATCCCGTTTTCATGCAAGCCCACCACTTCATCGGCTCCTCCAATGTATCTGCCCTTTATAAACAGCCTCGGAGGGACCACTCTGCCGCCTAGGATTCTCCAGAGCTCATCTCTGTACTCCAAGTGCATGGATACATCTCTCTCTGAGTACACCACCCGAAAACTTTCCAGCAGAAACCGGATTGTGTTACAGTCCTCGAACGTTTTCCTGATTCCCCTTAGGCTCGTGGTGTATAGTACGAGGGAGTCTTTTCCTCCTGGAGGACACCTGTCTTCGAAATCATATATCATCGGGAGCTTATCTTTACAGTCTATTCTGTCGCAATTTATGTGATCGCCCGTTGCTCCCAGCTTGACGTGAGGTGGTGGGATGGAGTCAGAAGTGCTCTCCATTTCTACTACCGATGAAAGACAAGCTGATGCAGAAATCTCCAACGAAATATCAGAAATAGCACCAATTTCATCAGGCTTCGACTCACAGGCGTGTAAGCACTCCTCTTTCGATCTTATGGAGGGTACAAGCTTTTCTTCACTGTCTGCATTATGCACCAAAGCCAACTTCTCTTCTTGGACATCCAATATAGTTTCGGCTTGGTTCTTATGTTGTTTGCTGATATCTGAGGTCTGAAAGGCTTGAGGTGGGGTGTTTGTCTGAAAAACTAAGCCTGACCTCCAAGTAGGCGTGTGAATGGATTCTTTCAGCTTCCTAAGGATTCTTCCTTTCATGTTTTTCATCCTCTCCAGTTTAGGTTTTACATTTCCTGAAAAACTACAAAGCAAAGCGTCACTCCAGATGGATAAGATCACTTGTCTTGAGAAGGACTAGTGAAAGATGAAGATTTTTTTCTTGACTCATGGTTGGAAAGTAGTGCCTACAACGCCATTGCTAGTTGCTTGTCCAAGTTCAGCATTATGCACTGGAAGAGAGTTATATGCTGCGGACGAATGCTCTCTCGACCCAGTCAGAACAGCCCACATCGACTCCACGAAGGGCTAGCCAGTAATTTCCATCAAGAAAAAGGATCCGGGATGCATTCATGATTGGTTATACATCCATAATTTGGTGGGACTGGAGACAAGGTGTGCCGTAGTTCATAATTCAGTCACAAGGGAGCAAAAGCTAGCTGCTCTTTTTACCCTCAGACCTTTGTGGATGTAAAGCTAGTATGCTGATTGAACCTTTTTCCTACCAGCCATGATCCTTGTCTTCTCACAATTTTTCAACCCCAAGAAACTAGCAATACACCCCTATTCAACTCAAAGTGAAAGCAGTATTACAACTTGCGATCCATGCATGGTTTGGTAGAATTTGTTGTCAGATGGAGAATGAATTATTGAGTCTCATCTCATTTCATATCTGTGTTGCATTCTCTTACAACCTTGTTGTTTGTATTGCAGGTCGACCCATCTCATCCCTTTGAGAAAACTGCAAAAAAGAATATTGATTTCTCCATTCCATAACGTTATTATGAGATATCGATTAGATTTTATCTGCGCCAGCAAAAAGAAAATGCCCTTCAGATGTGAGTGATGTTTGTCGAGGTTTTATATTTGGTGAGTGAGAGAGAGAGACAGAGAACATATGAAATTAATTATCCAATGATTTCCAAAATTGTAATAACATTAAGTGTTGATAATCCAACAATTTCCAAAATTGTAATGTAAAGAATGTGTGCAGAGTAATAATCATTGCAGATTGTCATCAATTATTACAGTGAAAAAGGAGGAAGCAATTAGATTACATAATGCACTGATATTAGTCCATAATGAGATACCACTCAAGATTATTTAATTTTTTATGCTCATCCCCAAAATTAACGAATTTCTTTACAACACTTAGTAAGATATTTGAAATCTTATAAATTTTATAAAATTGGGTTTTGTAATTTTTTTTCTTCAAAGAACTTATTAAATCTCAAAATAGAATGTTTAGAGTTTTATACTTTTTTTTTAGAAAAAAAATAATAAGCCCGACCTATCTCTTTATAAGATTTTAAGCTCTTTAATCATAAATACTCTCACAATTTTGCTAATGTTTCACTTTTACCTTTCATTTAATTGCTGCTTTTCCTCTTCTATTATATGATTTTGAATTCTAATAGTTTAATAGTTTTTTTTTTCCGTCATTATCAATATATATATAGAGTATATTGTGCAAAACAGTCTAATATCTTAGAAATTTTAACATTTTATTTATCTAAATATTTTAAAAATTCATGTTTAAAATAAGATTCAACATGTTTAAGCTCTTAAAACATTATAAGATGTAAGAGTTAATCCTATTACATGATCAAATATTCTTTGAATCTAAACTAATATTTCCATGATTTTCGGGCTGAGCAAAATCAGTGTCAGATCAATTTCCTCTAGAGCCTCGGATGCTGTAAGAATCAAAGGACAGAAGCATTCTTGGTTGATTAATGATTAGTTCCAACTACTAAACATCATTTGACAACACATTTAGTCAAATTCAATGCCCCATGTGGTCCTTGCAGTCTTTTTTTAGTTTTATTTGTTGGGGTTGGTTGGGGGGTGGGGTGATGTGGGGGCGCAATCTGATGAGAATCATCAGCAGAGAATCTTGTAATATGACGGAACAACCCTTCATATTGGAGAATACAAGTACCAATAATGTCTTAATTTGATGATTAAGATTAAAGCTCAGACCTCACAAACAAATTGAAGTCATGAGTTTCAATTCGTATACGATATTTGGGTATTTATTGCATTTTATGTGAATTATTGTAATTTGTATGTTCTTAATCATATGATGTATTAATTGAATTGATATAATTTATTTACTATTTTTAGTCATATTGATATATTGGTCGATGTATTGCGCAAAAATTGAGAAATGCAAATGCAATCATAACATTTCTTGCTTTAAGAGCATCCAAATTGAGCCAGAGGCCCAGAACCATGCCAATGTTCATCAAAATATAAGTTAGACTGAACCCCTTTCTCATACAAAGGTAACTGCTTATGGGCTTATGTGGGTCAAAAATACAATACAGTTATATAGTCTTGATCATATCAGGTACAAGGTTCAGAAAATTTAAGGTAGTAATTTCTTACATACAATGTGCATGGACTAGGATGAGAAGGGATGTTCAAATCCTTGAGCATTTAAGTATTCTACAAGGAGTCTTGTGCCACAAAACCAACGCTGAAGTCGAAAGTGATGCATGTCAGTAGCTTATTGTTCTCGTCCTCCATCGTCATTTTAAGCATATATGAACCCTGGATGAGCCAAATGCCATCAAGAAGATAGAAGACTGCTCAAGGATATCAATTAAACAACATATTCTGACTAAAAGAACAACTTACAGGAGGTGTAAATCTTGATAGCTTTAGGGAGTGAGAGAGCACGAAATCACCAAGAGAAACAGGGCATGATATCTCGTTACAAAGATCATGGTTCTAGTTGTGGACGTGAATTCCAAAGTAGAAGACATGAAGTTCTAATTTTCCACCAGAGACTGCTTTATCTGCAGTGAGAGCTGACCGTCAATTGTCCACTTGTAGAGCATCGTAACATATAAGCTCAATCCACAATTACTCACAATTATGATTCTTAACAAGTCAACCAATGAAAATGAAAACAGAACAGAATAACTCCTCAGAAGAAGATGAGGTTCCATGAAAACTGTTGTGGCATCAGCTTCAACTTTACTTTCAAGTTATAACCATCAAAACATACATCATGCCGATAATGTAACATAAAACGGGGAAAATCTTTCATCATTACCATCCACATCCTAAATAAAATTTCCTTCTGCTGCAATCTTAACAAAATACATACAAATGCACAGAGACAATGAGGAGTTCATTTTATTCTCCTCTTCACTGCATCACAGCACAAGCGGGAATGCTGATGTGTCGTCTTTGGATAAGTAGAATGGAGCATAAAAAGCCACAAAGCTATGATCTTCACTTGCAGTCCTTATGCAGACAGATTGCAGATACAAGATTACCGACCAAACAACATAAACAAAAGACCAAGCATCATTTCTTATAATTCTGGTGTAGTTAAGGACTAAACAGAAGCATGAGATGACGAAAAAGAGGTAAGAGTTATTAGAGATGAAAGGCCGACAATCCATTTTTCACACTTTCAGGCTGGAAAACCAGAGACAACCACACATACTTGAAAACATGTGTAATAAAATCGGTTAATCCAAGCAGCAATTAACTAATCACTAACTTACTCAAGAATCAGGACAACACTAGGATACAATTGTTATCATTGTCTCTTCAGTGATCATTCGAACAACTCAAACCACAAATCATGTAGTAATACGAAAATGTTAGAAAGGGAACATAGCCCAGCTTCACCTGTAGATGCAGCAATTGTAAAGGTAGTATTTTTGCATCTTGGTACTGGAAAAGGGGATATATCTACTCCACTCACCTTAACTACATAGTCAGCAATCTTATCTGCAATACACATTCAGACAATGAAAAAACCGACATTACAACATGGAATCCAACGAATGAAAGAGCCCCGACATCTATATTCATTTCACAACTCATAAACACCTTAATTTTCAAGAATCTTGTACTGGGTAAAGGGGAGAAAAAGCTACCTCAGTAGTGAACATTGATGGACTTCTCAGAAATCGAAGGTACAATCAGAAACAGCGTGGAGAGGAGAACAGCCAGAGGCTTCAACTGCACCATGGCAATGATCGCTACAGTAGTTCTTAGATAGTGTGTGTGTGTGTGTGTGTGTGCTGGTAAAGAGTTT
>NC_026149.1:2251117-2300462 GCF_000512975.1 Sesamum indicum | reverse complement strand
CCGACCCCGACCCGACCCGAACCCGTTTACAGTTGTTTTATTATTCTATGGGCTTTAATTACTGGATCCGGATTCCATCAGGCCCAAGTTCATATGGACCTGATCCATGTCTCAGAGCTAAATAACTGACAATGATTTCATTGTTCTCTGCTTACAACAAACTAAATAAAATCAATAACAGTAAGTTAAATATATTTTTAGGAGTTAATATCTTTTGTTCAAAATTATTTTTTCTATTTATTAAAAACAAAAGAATCATTAGTTTTCAATCGATTAATAGTTATTTCATATTTGTGCAGGAAAAAGTGGAATTTAATATAACCATAATTAATGCAATGGATCAAGCAAGACGAGTTCTTGAAAATTTAGTATAATTATAAATATTTTTTGTTGTTTGAAAAATTATCAATACCCTGATTTTAACAATAGTCCAATAACTACCCCAATCTGTAAGTCTTTGTTAACTTTACATCAATTTATTATAGTGAACTGATTAAAATGCTCTTATAGATTGTGAATTATAAATTTCGCTTATTTTAAAAAAATTCTGAATTTTTTTATAGATCAATTGGATAATGTTTTTTACTATTTCTTAAAATTTTTCATTTAACTCGTCTAATACAATTTTTTTTTATTTTATTTTTTTAAAAAGAAAAGACAAGGACAAAATTGACAATTCTAAACCTTCAACCAAAAGCACGTGGCTTAACCTTACAAAGTTGATTTAAGAAAATCCCAATAAGATTTAGACTGAAGTTAAATCGAAACAACGTTTTTCAGTTGCAAAAGGATTTCTTTTTATTTTTATTTTAATTATGGATTTGCATTTGAAATAAAATAATTTTGATCAAATTTACTTTCACCACAACTTTTTCCTTAGTCTTTTTTATTGAAATTTACATTAAAAAGAGAAAAGATAACATGAGAAATTGATAAACCAAAATCAGCTAAATAAAGAACAGAACTTCCCTACATTCCACTAAGGTACCACAAAAAATTTTAACTGAGGAAACTCTTCAAATTCCAGCCCCAGGTGATGCAGAAACCTGGCCTTTACTGCAAAACAATCTGTGCCTGGTTCATGCTTGTGACTCTCAGGCAACAGGATCAACAAGAACCAAATAACATCAGCAATCATAGTAATCAGCTTTGCAGCGATAGATATCGCAAGAGATGTTTGCTCTGAAGGGAGTTTGACATTCAGGCTGCTAGCATGATCCAGTCGGGAACATCTGAGAAGTGTGACATTAAAATCCAACCATGTATTTGGTTTGCAGTGCCCAGTAGATTTTGGATTGCTTAACCGTCTCTGCACGTTCAGCAGCCAGCCTCTCCTTCCAGTATTGATTGCAACTGCTAACTTAAACAAATCATGATTTGTCCATGGTAATGTTTGACAATGGGGAAGATCTAAGGTGAAAATTCTTTACTCACTCTTTCTTCAGGAGCAAATCCAGCTCCATCATGTGGACAGGATTACTATATACACCCACCTGCATTAAGGTCAAAAGTTACAGTTCCAGCCCCATGAAACAAATCAACAATGGGAATCTCTATAAATAAGCCCTCTTCCCAAACTTCTGTTATGGAAGAACCTGATTGTATAATATGTTGCTAAGTCCATTCTGTCAGAGCCAAAATACTAACTACCCAAAGTACTTAAAGAAGGTTGCTAGAGGCCCCACAAAATTGAAAATATAGATGTTTCTCATTGCGTAATGAAAAGGCGTTGAGGTACAAGTTATATGCTATAAGTATGTTGACAACTAACCTCCCTGCATAAGGGGCATTTTGAATCTGGATTTGCAGCCTTGAGGCCTTGGAAAATCATTACGAAAGCTGCAGAGCAAGCGCAGGATTTGCAGAAGAGGTGCCCACAACTCAAGGCATATGGGTTGAAAACTAGCTCCTGAAAATGATAAATCAGAAGTAAGTTACTGAATCTCAACTTAAGGGGAAAAAGAAAAAGAGAGAGAGAGGATCTCTCGAGTTCCTTAAGAATTCAAATCAGAAATAAAACCATACCAAGCATATTGCACAAGTTAGATTGTATTCTAACTTTACAGAATCTGGAAGAATCAAAGTCATTGTGGGCTCTGTAGCAGTTAAATCAAAAGAGAACGGATTACGGGTTCCACCAGAGCTTCCACCACTAGATTCATTAAAATTCACGTAAAAAGACCCTAGTTCTATTAACCAAGGAGATTGCAGAATTTCCATGTGCTCTGCCCGCATTTTAGACCTGAACTTCCTTCCATTTTCTGAACCGTGTACCTAAATTGTCAAGTCATTACAATATGATAAGAAGATAGAGAAGTAATATCCAGTCGAACATAAAGTTAAGATTTGGCGATGATTAGAACTAATAATGCAACAAGCTACCCCTTACTTTATCGTACTTCTTGAGTATTTTCCGCATGGCTACAGCATTCATCATAGCATATTCTATTAACATCCGACACTCTTGTGCCGTAGCTTGCTGGGGGCTTGCAAAACACTGGCGCAAAAATGTTACATATCTTTGCATTCCATTATGGACATGGAATTGGAGGAGGCGCCTCACTCTTGAACTAAAGCATCCAGCTATATCAGAAGCCTCTTTCATCAATTCAGAGAAGAACATCTGATCACACACTAAAAGATACACAAACAAAATATTACTAGAACTTCCAAAATCAGCTAATAACAAGCCAACTATGGATATGACATCACTCTCAAGGATGAGATTTCAGAAGTTCAAATATGCATAGCAAATGTCCATTTCAAACTATAATTTGTGTTCAAATATGGTAAATACTTGATTTCCAAGTCGAGAATACATAATGATTAATGTCCACATGATTGTCATTGCAAACCTCACTGGATCAGGTAAAAACAAGGAGCTCTTACATGCCATCATGGAACAGTTCTTTCCTTTCTTTTATAAGGTTGTGAAAAGTATGGGGAACAATGGATATCAAGATGTGAATCACAGGCCACGCAACAAACATACATTACAATGGAAAGGGGACTGCAGCTGAGTCCTTCCACAAATTTGACTTTATTAACACAACTAATCATGTACCTTTTCATTTCACAGATACAAATTAACTCATTTCAAGATCTTGCTAGAAGGGAAGTTATCATTCCTTGTGCAAGCTCAGCAACGCATCGTTCTTAACTAGCCAAAAAGCTTAAGTTCTCCATACTCCAAAAGAGTGTGAAACCAAGTAAATGAGGAAAAAGAACCCCATTGTTTGGATCTCAACCATCTCCAAGATCCCCACCCCAACAAAACCAACTCTACAGGTCGTTGAGTTCTTTCACTTGGCATATTATATTATTTACTGGATAATTTTCAGAGTCCATTTGCTTATTTCACCCAAAAATTTCTTCCCAAAGCACCAAGACAATAATAACACTAGCCCCACTGTACAGTAGTTCATTGTGCTCATACAAATCCAGCATCCAAAAAACCAACTGAATAAGTATGTCCATAATCTTTCTTGATTTTGGTTACGTCGATGGTCTTGTCATAATAACATTTTGCATGAAAGCATTATATGTCACCAAGAAGCACATTTTCCTGTAGTTTGCCAGCAAAATTACAACTTCACTGGCATTCTACAATATACCATTTTCATTACTATCATTCTTCTTCCGTGCAATTGCTCTAGCTCTCTTACTTCTTGCTTCCAGTTGCAGTTTTCCATCAATCCCCTCGATTTTATTTAGAATAAAAAGCACTACCAACCGCCTTCTTTTAACTATTTACAGTGTGCAAATCCACAAAACATCCAGAACACATCATGTCTACAACATTAATGCTAGCGAAGAAATTCAACAACCGAAACCTTTTGTCTACAAAACCCCATACCATCAAAAACCGAAGAAAGGGTGAAATTACTCACATGGGCAAGATTCATATTGCCAAAACAAAGACGACTCATCTTCTTCACCATTATCATCGGTGGAAGAATCCTTGACAGCCCTGCATCTCCTGCAACTTTTCAACACTTTCTTGAGGCGTTTATACTCAACGTAGCGGCACTTCTCCATAAACCTCTCTTGATGCGTCTGCCTATACTCTGTAAACGTTTCGCCAAACTTCATCCTGAATATCACTACTTCAACCGATAATAATTTTTATAATGTACCTATAGCACAAGAGAATCGAATGTCCGAATCCCTTTTCTTTACAACAATAGAAGAAATTTCAATGGGTTTTGAATTTGATTTTCAAAGGGTTTTTCATTTTCCCGATTCAGAAGAAGGAGAACTGAATTGCTGGGTTTTCGGAGGCAAGACTGTCAAATGCCAACCTCTGCATGCACTGCATCTGTTGGGAAGAAGAGCCTATTCCAAATTTTATTTGGAAGATTTTGATAATTATTATGGTAAAATTTATTGTAATTGATTTTCTTTTTTTACTCAATCACAAATACGTTGTGGGTAAATCAATGTGTGCTGTGATTGAATTAGATTTGGTCAACTCATTTTTGGCTTCAGAATTTTATAGAAGGTGACTATCAAAATTAATTTCCAAGCTATTCTATGCAAATAACTCATTTATTATCTCGCTTCCTTTTATATTACGATAAATTACACTATTTCTCCTAAATTTTAATATAATTACCTATACATATTTCAAATGAAAATAAGTACTTAGGTTCTAGAAGGTGAGGTAGAAATTGTTAACTTATTGATTTTTCTTTTTTTTTTTAAAAAAAAATATTTAGAAAAAAATATAAAGTAAATTTGAAGGTGAGTAAATAAATAATCTATAAGGCATATTAGTCCAAAAAATATCTTAGAAAATTCTAAAAATATATTTACACATTGTCATGTATAATTCAAAATGACAATTTAATCAGTTTATCATAAAAATATAATAAAAATCTAATAACGATTAACGGAATTGGCTCGTTGCTAAACAGATGTTAAAATCAGGAGTATTTATAATTTTCTTAATCAACAAGAATGTATTTATGATTATATCAAATTTCATGAGACCACTGTAATTTACCCTTTAAATTAAGCTTAAAAACACTGCAACTTTAAAGGAGTTAAGGCTAAAAAAGCAACTAATTGTAGTGCTCCAAGTCACACATTAATGTTATATGCATACATATATGTCTTGCGCGCAACTTTATTTTTAAATTATAATTTAATGTAATTTTTTAGTTAAAAAACACGTGCCGATTATATATTGGTGTAACATAAATGTTTGATACCTCACAAAGGATTTGTTCTTTAACTAAAAAACGTGTTCTACAGAATTGAATAAATTCTATTTGACAAATCTTGGTCCAGGGAAACTTTTAAGATATGGGTTGAGTTGGGTGTGTTGTGTTGGGCCCAGGAGAAAGCTGATGCATCCAGTGGGTGCAGAAATTAACACACTGACAATTTTCTGCGTTTTTCAAAAAAAAAAAAATTAGTATTGTAAATTTTATTAGTATATAATTTAAATTTTGTGTTGAAATTGAGCATATTTTTATCCTAATATTTTTTGCATTAAATTTTTAAATTTTAAATTTAAACATTTAAGTTATTATATAAAGTGAGTCAAATAATTCATTCATTTTAATCCTTAAATTAGACTAAAAAAATAAAAGCAAAGAGGAAAAACAAAGGAGAAGGAAGGACTTTTATTTTCATGTGTTGGCCTTTTGTTTTCCTCTCAAATGTTTGTATTTTTATTTCTTGTTAGCAAAAATAAGATTGTATTTTTTATACCATAATTTAAGGGTATTTTCCAATATTGGTATCATATTCTTTAAAATAACTTAAAATGATACAAAAAAAATTGCATGTATATATTCCCTTAAATTTTATTTTACCTTTTTAAGTATAATAAAAAAATATAATTATAAATTTTACAAAATATAAAAATAAATTATGCCATATATCAATTTTTGAGCACAGCCCAAGTGGGTAGCATGGAACAAGCCCTCATTTCCACCATGATGATGATGTGTGAATCATGCAACTTATTATGCTTTCTATATATTGCCATTGCCATTGTCCTCTACTATTGGTGTTTCTTTTTTTAAATTTTAAATTAATACTTTACTTATATTTTTGTTTATATATTCATCATGTGTGTATATACATAAGTATAACATTAAGAAATAACTGTATTTATATTTCCTCACCTATGATTTATTTACATAAATCTTTCTTGCCTTTTAGATAATTACACATATACTCATCAGAAGCGTCAACATCATTTATAAATCATCCCTATTTTGTACAAAATTACACATACATCTCTAGAAAATATCAACATTATCAAGCAAACTCCCTCTTCTTTTTTCTTTTTTTTGCTGTCAAAGGTGATTTATGTAATTATGCAAATGAAAAGGATGATTTGTGTAACAAATTATAATTTTGGGAGTGGAAATGCAAATATTCCTAATATATATACTTTGAAAATTTTATAATATACATTGCATATATATTTGAAGTAAAATTGAAATAAAGGAATTTTTAAATCATTTATTCCATTTTTCCCTTCTTTTCCTGTGAAATGTTCACTTTTTAAGAGGAGGACGACTAGAGGGCATTTTGATTGCAAAAAATAGTAACATGTACTATGCATGTGGACTTGTACATAGGAATCATCAACAATGTGCAAATAATGGGCAATGAGTTTGTGTGAAATGTGAATTAAGCAGCAAGTATCAATCATGGTCTTGAAGGACTTGTACCATGAGGTCCATTTGAGTGAGTGGTGTATACAGTTGTACCATAACTTAAAATTTACTACCAAAAACTAATAGTATTAATATTATATTTTTTTAGAATTGGGTTTCATTTTTATTGGATTTAGCTTTATAGTACTAATTTTGTTCTAAGAAGAAGTCTGGATAACAATATACATTAGATGCTTCGCAAAACTTGCTAGTTGGGTAGCAATGGGTTGTCAAGAGAAACTATTTCGTTGTTCAGTTTTCATTTGGGTATCATTCGCAAATAAACTAGAGGTTTTTCTGCGTATGATTGGCGCCGCCATGTACCTAGGCATGATGAAGCTTGTGCAGTCGCTGGGCCGTTTGCTACATGGAAGACAAGTAATTTTTCGAAAAACATAAGGTGGCGAAATACATGCACTACCATTTCATTTGTAATATTGAAAACTACAATGAGGAGAGCGAAAAGTGAAACATAAATTTTTATTATTTTTTAGCCTGTAAGTACTTGAAACATACATTCCTGTTTAAAGCACTTTCTTGCAACATCAAAATCTGACCTACGACAAATTTGAAAAAGAAAATTTTATATAAGATCGAGGTTGTTGCAATACAACGAAGGTTTTGAATAGCTCAAATGCGACAGTTCTAATCCATCGATATTATTTAATCAAGCGGTGATGAGCACGTCAAATAATGAAAATCAAACCAAATCAATAATAAAATTTATGCTATGCTGACATAATATAGTTATTACAATAGTACATATTTCATATATATATATATATATTGAATTCAAATATAAAAAAAAAAACAAAAGAAGATGGGACAGAAAGAAAAACAATTTATAATGCAAGGAGTAGTAGTGGAATTGAAATCTGCAATGGAATGACATAACATATACATATATAGATATAGGGGTTTTGAGAAGCAAATGGATATTAGGGTTACATCACACAAAATTTCATAGTTGTAAGAGAATCTTTGATGAATGTGGATTGATTGCATCAGAATGAGGGAAATGCTTTTCCCACTCAACTTAGCATCAAATCTTATTTTTATAAGAGATATTTAATTGCTTTGGGCATAAGGAATTGCAAATAAAGACATGCACATATATGTAAGTATGATTCTTATTCCTTTGGACAAATACAAATATTATTGTTACCTACAAACAAAAGGGTCCTGAATGAAAAAAGGAGCATGTCCCTTTCCTCAACAATGTCCTGACAAAACATCTCTTGCCTAAAAAGAAAAACATCTTTTTCTTGCATTCGTAGCCATACACTTTGCCATCTTTGCATTTGTTCAAAGTGGATCATAACAATTTCGGATCCTTCTTGCTTCCATTTTTTATTTATTTATTTTTGGACTATGATTTATGTGTTAAAGGATACTACTTTTTCATTTATTTTCTCTTTTGCTGCATAATCCTTCCACTAGCTAGATTTGTTGTTGTTGTCATCATTTTTGTTCTTTTCTCATCCGCTCTTCTATTCAGATCTCTTCAATCTCTTGAATAAGATTTTTGATCTTGATGGGATGTAGCAATAAATTTAGTCTAAATACCATAATACCCCGCATAGGTGCAAAATGCCCTTACAAGATATAAGGGCATGCTTAACTTTTGCTACAACCCCACCCGAGACTACGTACAACCATCAATCGTTTTGCACTTTGAAGATGGAGATCATGCCACGTAGATCACTACAAGTATAAATATTTAGCCCTTATAAATCCCCACAATCATTCTTGGCTAAAGTACATAAGCTCTTTTCCTTGATTTCATCTCAACTGATTTAGGCAATGTTTCAGTATCAGATCGATGATTGAACCAATCAACTTATTGAGTCACTGGTTTGATCGATTGATCGAATTAAAAAAAATCGTTTGATCCGGAGCCTATTATATATATATGTATATACATAATATATCAATATATTGTATATCAATTTTAATTAACCAAAAAAATGAGAAAAATAAATAACATTCAATTCAACAAAATAAGTACATAAGCTCAAGTGTTCAACATAAAACCTGATTAAATTGACAAACAATTAAATAAAAGTAGTCAAATCTACTACAATTTTATAAAATTCAAAATACCTCAATCCCAGTCATCTTCATTCTCATTATTACTCTAATTTATACATTTTTTTTGGCTTTTTCAAATTTTTCTTTCTTTTTCTTTTTCAAATTTGGCAACGTTCGGACCGGGTTTTGACCAATTATGTCTAGCGATTTTATATATCCAACTTATCAGACGCATGACTGATTCCCGATCGAACCAGTCGGTCCGATCTGATTCTGAAATAATAAAATTTAGCCATCGAAGAGTTTTAATTGGAAACCTCCAATGAGTCTAACGATTTACTTATTCTTTTCAAGTCCCAAATATTTTTAAATTAGATGACTCTTGAGATGATCTCGATTTCAAACCTAAATCAAATCTATTTGCAAAACTTAACATAGAAAATTAATTTCAAAGGTTGATCTTCAATTGGAATTGGGGCTAAATAACTTTGATGATAAGATTGGGATCATATCAAGGCATGGTGGCATACTTCTTATTTCAATAGTTGAAGGCAGAATATGGAGCACGAGGATTAAAATGTATTTACAGATATTATTTTAGTTTATTCTATAAAACTTTAATGTCTTTTACATGGTAATTTAATTCTTGATATTGCCTTAGTCAATGCAACCTTATGATATTTTTCTAAGTTTTACAATTTTATATCGAATAAATTAAAATTTACGGTTCATTATGAGAGAAAAGCAATTTAATTATTTTTAACTTATGTATTGCTGGGGACTACATTATTTTATTTAGTATTATTACATGAATCATGAAATGGACGTAGACACCTCAACTCTCTCACGTGCCCCCACTCCTCCCCATCCCAGGACTGAACTCTCTCAGTCAGTGCTCAGGTGAAATTCTCTCTCTCCTCTCTCTATAATATTTTATTTCCTCGTATTTATCTTAATTTGGAAATTCCAAGAATTGGTTTTGAATCAATTCAATCTCGGAATAACTAAATCCCACTCCGGTCTAACCAATTCTTAATCGGATTACACAATCCACGTTGTACTGTGAAACTTCAATAAGAAATTAAACTCAATTCAAAATCTCGAGGAAAAAGAATTAAGAATTGGTAATTCCATTGTTAACTAAACTGAAAAAGAGGAACAACTTTTACTTTAGTAAAAAGATCTCATTTCACGTTACAACGTCGTACGCTTCAATTACTAAAATATTTTCCATTGTACCAATAGTTGAAAGAAACGTTTGTCACACTTAATACACACATAATGAACGTCTTTTAGGAAACACTCGAGGGTACCCCATCAGGTTTGTTCAAATTAAATAATCGATACATTTGTTATGTAATTTGTCATTTTTTTTAATTATACATCAATCACACAATAAATATATTGTATTTATAATTAGTTCAGATTCGATCGAGTCGAATCCGAATTGAAATTTTCCAATACTTTAGCGTCTTGAATTTTAAACAGAATTTTTTTTTTAATTCAAGACATGTGCGTGCGTGAATTAAATTATAAAAAACAATAAAAAAAATTAAAAAATAAGCACATAATCAATGAAAGTGATCGAATTAGGTCACTTTGATTACGGAATTTCAAATTTTGTAATTGGTCCAATGTTATGCTCCCAAATCAATCCAACGTCAAATAGTATATTATTGTTTTGAAATTATATATTGATTAATTGTAAGTATTCATATACTATAGTCGTTTTTTATTTTAAATTAAATTTTTTTATTAAAATATTGTTGATTCTTTTATTGCAAAGTGATTAATTCTTACCACAAAAAAAAAAAGTTCAAATTAAAATGAGGTTTTTAGAAGCAATAAAACTATTTATAACTTGTTCATTTTAAATTTATGATAACAATGGAAATTTTTAAAATTGGACCCACCATTTTGGAGTTGGCATGCCACGTAAATTTATATCAATTACAATTTAATTTGTTTATAATTTGACTGCAATTAAATATATTTATTTATAGATACAGAAGCGAAATATATTTATAGTGCCTTAATTTAATTATGTATATCTATATATATATTTATAAACACTTTCTCTTTCTTGATTATCACAATGTTGTTATAAATGCTATATATTATTTTTTATACTATTATAAAACAAATGCTATAGATAACGAGTATCGAATTTGACAATATTCTTTTGAAACTTTAAACATATACTTTAATTGATAAAATAATTAATTTATTTAATTTAGTTATTTGATTAATATATTTTAAGTTTATTTTAGTATATATTAAAATATAAAAAACTATTTATTATTTATAGAGACATGCCACGATAACCAATATCAGTTGAAAGCGAATGTTGGGTGACGGTAGGGAGACGAATCGGGTGGAGTTCGGTTTATAAAACCCGAACATTTAAACCTCTGCCTTTGGGGTTCATCGTACAGAGCACAGAACAGAGGAGACACAGTTTGATAATCTCAATCTCTTCGTCCGTCAACATTTTCCCTAAAATGCCATTCTCTGGCAAACACTCATGCACTCTTCTCTACATCCTCACACTCTCCCTCCTCGCCCTCTACACCACCCTCCGCCGCCGCCGTCCCTATTATCGCGATACATTCCTCTCCTCCGCTAGCAACTACACCATCGCCGCCTACCTGCGCCACCTCACCCTTCGACCCCACCTAGCCGGCACCCCTCTCTCCCTCTCCACCGCCCTCTACGTTCAATCCCACTTCCAATCCCTTGGCCTAACCACTCATCTCACAAACTTCTCTGTCCTCCTCTCCTACCCCCAGCACTCCTCTCTGTCCGCGCGTTTTAGCGACGGCAGTGTTCTCCCCGTTGCCCTCTCCGAACCCACCGTCCCCCAAAATGGCGTTGTGGCGCCATACCACGCGTACTCCCCCTCCGGCTCGGCGTACGGCGAGGCGGTGTTCCTGAACTACGGCAGGGAGCAGGACTACCATGCGCTGGGTGCTCTGGGGGTGGTTGTTAAGGGTTGTGTGGGAATAGTTCGGCGGGGTTCGGGGATGTCGAGATACGAGGTGGTGGCAAATGCTGCGGCCCACGGGGTGTCGGCGGTGCTTATGTACACCGAGGGTGAGTATAAAGAAGGTGTCGAGAGGGGGACTGTCATGAACGGTCTGGGGGACCCACTTACTCCTGGTTGGGCCGGAATTGAAGGCGGCGAGAAACTTGACTTAAATGATCCGCGAGTGACGGAGAAATTTCCAGCGGTGCCGTCGTTGCCGGTGTCGGAGGCGGCGGCCGAGAGTATAATTAGGTCGTTGGAGGGGGCAGGAGTGCCTTTTGAGTGGAGGGAGAGTTTCAAGATTGGTGGTAGAAGAATCAGGCGGGTGGGGCCCGGCCCGACTATGCTGAATTTTACATACGAGGTTGGTTGAGTCCACACTTCGTTTGTTTTTATGATGTTTTCATGGATTTTATGTTGTGAGATATTATGTCATCAGCGTGACAAGTTGTTTATTAAACACGTAAATTGTTAGTATTTTAGATTGTAGCTTTTGTTGTTTGTTTGTTGTCTGGGTTGATATCTTTGATTTCATCCAAGGTTGACTTTAGGTGAGAGCACCAACAGGAAATATTTGAGGAAGTTGTTTCTCTTTCCTGTCCTCTGCTTCTTGTAATAAAGGGGGTGAGGAATTTGTCAATGAAGTATATAAGCAAAATTTGACTTTTCAGATGTGAATAGGCCTACGAGAAATTGACTGTGATGGAACTATCTCCCTGATGTTTTAGCCTGAGAAACAGCAAAAGAATAGGTCCTTGAATTAAGCTGATTTTATCTCATGTTTCTTAATTTGCTGAGATTGACAGATTTTACAATTTATATGTTAATATAATCTATATGAATAATAGTAGGCTTGTTGGTCTACTAATCGGCTTTTACTTGAAAGAATGATGAGATGCTAAATTTCTTCAAACATCTGTGTGGTATGCTTTTTTCTCCACCTTCTGGTTTTGGGTGCTTCAGGAATAGATTCTCTGACCGAAAAGAGCACATATCGTCTTTAAATTAGTTAAAGTTGTACAAATGGCATCAAACTACAAGCTGACAATTTAAAACTCTTCCTTCTTTTATCTATGAAATTCTTGGTTCGAATCCTCAATTTGTTTCTCCTAATCTTGCTCTCAATGCTGTTCCGCAGCGATCTCGTGCTTTTTTAAAATCCAATCTTTGTGCTTGAATCGATGTTAAGTCTTTGGATGTTTGGATTGAATTTTTGGCTGACTAGGACCTATAATTCTGACAGTGACTGTTTTGAGAGAAGATGTGAGAAATTTCATTGAGCATGTAAGCCATTGATTAAAATGGAGAATAGTACTGAGAATTCTTTTTTCCCAAACTAAAATTGCATTTTGCAACTTCAATTTGTTATTATGTCTGCAGGGTGAGCAAAAGATGACAACCATCCATAATGTCTTTGCGGTCATAAAGGGATCAGAAGAACTGGATCGCTCTGTGCTTCTAGGCAACCATAGAGATGCATGGACGTTTGGGGCTGTCGACCCTAATAGCGGAACTGCTACTCTACTTGACATTGCCCGTCGACTTGCTCTTCTTATGCGCTTAGGTTGGAACCCGAGAAGAACAATCATTCTTTGCAGCTGGGATGCAGAAGAATTTGGGATGGTAGGTAATATTCTGTCACCTGATTTTTGGGGGAATATATGTGCTTTTCATAAAATATGTATCTCAGTTTCATGAAGTGATTAAACCATGTGGAAGTTCGTATTTATTATATCTGAAATCGGATTCATTGGTTTAGCTATTTTGATTTCAGATTGGGTCAACTGAATGGGTTGAGCAAAACCTTGTGAATCTTGGCTCCAAAGCAGTGGCTTACCTTAATGTGGACTGTGCTGCTCAAGGCCCTGGTTTTTTCGTTAGCGCAACCCCGCAGCTAGATGATCTTCTCGTTGAAGTAACGAAGCAGGTAATGAGATATTCACAGTAACTTCAATGTGAAATTAAACCACTGATTGGCTTTTCGTTTTATGGCTTCAACACCATGATGGCAGTGATGACTTTTCTGAATGTTTATCTTCTGGAATGTTGTTTACATGCCTGATTCAGGTCAAAGATCCCGAGTCGGAGGGTTTATATTTATATGAACGGTGGGCAGCTGCCAACAAAGGTGTCAATGTAAGTTAGATGCCTGTGCATGTAATATATATGACATCCTTTATTTGCAGGAGTCCAAAAATAGTATTATTTGGATGATTTATGATTGTAGTAGACAAGGATGAATTGACAATGACAAGAAGAAGACTAGGAGATTGTTTTAGTACAGAAAGAGAAAACCGAGGCTGGGGTTACTTCGATCAAGTTTCTTTCATGCGATCGAACTCCATGGCTTGCTTTACTCAAAAAATGAAAAGTAAGGAATAGTACCCCCACCTGGAGAACATAAGAAACCTGGTGGTGGGTGTGGACCTAACAGAAGCAGTATCTGAAAACTAATCCAACAGCTAGTTTTTCTTTTTCTTTTTTTTTCATAATTTTATTTAAGTTGCTAGCTTTTCACAATACCGAGGACAAAGTTAATCACTAGATTGCAACGACTTAAGGCAGGGTGCAGATAGATTTCAGGACTGATTCTTTTTTATGATATAGCTGCTTTTCCTTTCCATTTTCCTTGCAGCTTTGTCTTGGTCATGTCTTTATCTCCCTATTCCTAATGTTACTGGCTTTATGATTCTTGATTTGATTTTTTCGACAGAAGATTCAAAGACTTAGCAGAGTTGATTCAGATTTTGCTCCATTTTTGCATCACGCAGGCGTTCCTTCTGTTGATTTATACTTCGGAAGTGGTACCCTTTTGAACCTTAGTGCATTCTCAAGCTCATTTCTGACAAGAAAGTTTGAAACAAAACATGATAGTAAATATTGATCATTTGAACTTGATGAGTACGTAAGAACTTTGCTAGGCTTTCCCCAAAGTAATATCCATTCTCATGCAGATTTTCCAGTTTATCACACGGCTTTTGACTCCTATGATTGGATAGTGAACTTTGGCGACCCCTCATTTCAGCGGCATGTAACAGGTTTCTGTTTTTGTCTATATCTGCATGAATTGCTGATAGTTTCAATGTGTTTTACCTATCCCATGCAGAATTTCATTTATTAGCAGTATATTTTTAAGGTTTCATGCTTCTCTCTCTCTGATTATTTTTTTACTTCCATTTACTCTTTGGGGTTTCAGTGGCAGGAATATGGGGACTTATTGCACTTCACCTTGCTGATGACCCGATTCTGCCATTTAACTACCTCTCTTATGCTACTGAATTGCAGGTAGAGATTTTCTTCCATTTATATACTCAGGTTCCTTGACTACCTCATGAAAGCTGAAGGCGATGAACAATATGAAAATATCCTTTTCTATCCTAAAAAAGGACATTGCTATTAACATGTTTTGCGTGATTCATGATGTCTGTGTTGCGTGTAGTTGGTGTGAAATTTCCTGCTTTTGTTCCCGTAAATGATTTTAGGTTGTTGGGAATTCCAAGTGTCCGTTTTTTTTTGCTCAAATAATGCATATTACCCTTGTGATATTGCATGTTCCTTGGCTGCAATTTTTTTTCTTCTCCGAATATTTATTTCTTACGCATGATGTCTTTTAATTGATATACCTTACAGGAGTATAAAAATGTACTGACCACATTGGTGGGAACCGTCTCATTGGATCCCATTGCTGCTGCCATCCAAGAATTCATAGCCGCTGCAAATGAGACTGAGGAAGAAGCCCAGGTTCGACGGACACTTATTGGAAACTCTTCCTTTCTGGAACATTAAAATTTTCATAATCTAGATCAGAACATTCCTATTCTTGTACTTGTGGAGCGTCTGATTCTTACAAATAACAAGACAGATGGAAAGCTGATAATAATCATATACGTACGACCAATATGTTGATTACATCATTTTCCAAATTTTAAACTGTAGAAACTGAGGGTGGATCAAAACGTAGATGAATCTACAGTGTTGAGAAGGCGCATGTTAAATGATCGATTGATGCTGACTGAAAGAGGCTTCTTAGACACAGAGGGGCTTCGCGGAAGGCAGTGGTTCAAGCATCTTGTAAGGAAACTCCACTCTAATCTGCATGTTTTTCTATTTTTAGTACTTTATTTCTCAATCTTATAAATTACGATTTACATGCGCTTCGCTTACCTCACATCCTTTTGACATACCGGTCACTTTCTACAAAGGCAGCAAGCAAAGCTATTATGCAGGGTTCTTTTACATGAACCCGGTGCAAAAACAACAACTGGATGTAGTTCATGTCATGTACCTACATTATGCAGATGTGACATGATCTCTACCCATTCTTGTGACCTATTGTGGATCTATCAGAAACCTCAAAACATTGTTGTCTTCTGTGTATATATGGGAACGGCTATTTCATGTCATAGTAGATCAACTGGAAAATTCTAGTCACTTGGATTAATATGGTCAAAATGCAGATATACGGACCTCGAGGGGATACAGAGAGCAAGATTGCATTCTTTCCTGGAATAGGTGAAGCAATGTCAGGAAGAATGAATGAGGAAGAACGGGAGGCAACGATCAGGCATGAGATATGGAGAGTTGCGAGGGCCATCGAAAGAGCAGCCATTGCATTGAGAGGTGAATTGAGGTGAGAAGGATGATTGAAGGGGCAAAGGAGAAGATGTAGCCATAATGTACAGAACAGTGAAAATGATAATCCGGTTGTGATAGAAAGGACAGAGGAGGGGGAGGGGATGGGGATGGATGGTGTATAAATATGTTGGAAAATAATTATTTGATGCATCAAAGTTTAGATTTATATTCTTTCAGATCAGAAGAAACAAAAAATTAATTGCCATTCCTTTTTCCTCGTTATGTATTATGTCAGAATAATGTTTCCACGCCCACATGTATGTCAAATAATACATATGAATAATCTCTCAAGACGGCTCAAGTGAAAAATATATATATCTCAAGAGTATATAAAAGTTCATTCCTTTCTGTTATGATGGGGTGTAAAGAAAAATTAAAACATTGACGCGCCAGGTAGGGGTCGAGCCTACGACTTTCTGCTTAGGAAACAGACGCTCTATCCACTGAGCTACAGGCGCTTTGACTCTTTTGTGTAGTAATTAATTTTATAATATAAATGCCCCCTGTTACGGAACTGAATTGCTCCTCTGCACCTCCGTTACCTTGTTCTCCCAAATTAAGTTACTCTTTTGACTGAGATCGAAAAATCTTCAACATTTAACAAACTTGATTGTCTTCAGTCAAGTTGCCAAAAGACCCATGGGAATGAAAACTTACGCCTTATTCAATGCTCCAAAGAAATCCCGAAAGAGAAGTGCAGGGATGGGAAGATGTACTGACAGAAGCGCATAGAGAAATCTATCTATATTAAATGGAAACATAATCGTTTCTTGTACAACCTAATCCCCTATACTTTATACAAAACATAAGATACAACCAAAACAAGGGGATGATTGAAAATTAAAAGGAAAAATGACAAAAATGAAGAGTCATGAGATAATATTGATGGCCTAACTATACCCACTTTACAACCTCGTACAAAATCCGCTATGATAAAATTACACAAGGACAACTTCAAATTTTCCGACTACTTCAAAGCAGGGTAAAATTGGAAATATATGAAGTGCAAGAACTGATGACTACAAAAAGAAGAAAAAGAAAACAACATACATCTAACAATGGAGGCTGGCCTTCCCATCCAAGGTAAAAAGAAGGTGAAACAATGATAGTAGCAGAAAGACCAGCAGATCCTTTGATGGCGGGAAGAAATGCATCATATCATTCTCCCCTTTGCTGCCTCATATTTCATTGTCGAGTTTCAACATCCACACTTCAAGATTTTCCCCATCATCGTATTGTGGCGTTCAGGTTGGTATTTTCAGATAATTGCAATTCGCCTCAATTGTATATTTTTACAGGCTTCTCAAATGTGTGGCGATTCTGCAATTATAAGAAACATTAACAAAGGGAAAAAGAGAGAGAGAGAGAGAGAGAGAGAGAGAGAGAGAGAGAAGCTTTGGGGTCATGCTCCAGGTTCGCAGAGGAAATTATGCATAGACCAACACATATTTGAACAGTTGAAGCCCAATTCAGTTTAAATTTATTCAGCTTTGAAGTTTCTCTATACTTGTAATAGTCCACAATAAAATAAAGGCATAGACTACGGCAGTCAGAATATATTACCTGGCTCGACGAGTATGCCCTTTTAGGAGTTATGTCCGAGTGTTCCAACCCCAGGTACTGCTCCCAAGCACCATAAACATCTCTTCTCTGGGAGAGACGAATGCAAATTCCTCAGTCTTACAAAACATTCCAAGTAACCAAGTTGAAAAACTAAAGACACCAATACAAAAGATCGGATAGGAAAATGTTACCTGAAAACGACTTGAGACAATGTCAGAATCCTCAAGATACTCGGGACGTCCCAGTGACAGAAAGGCAAACTTCCACTGAATATTAAAGCAAAACAAGTATTCAAAAATACTGCCTGAGGGCTCTTTACTAAAGCTTTTAGCAAGAGAGGTATTATTGTTCAATTAGGATCTGTAGTTTTATCCCGTGGCAAATCATACCTTAGAAAACTCCTCATCTGGAACCTGCAATTTCTTTTGAATTCGTAATTTAACTTCTGCTAATGTTTCACCTTCATGAATGACCAAAAAGAATGGTTCCCCAAAATTCTGGACTTGCTGTTTTCGAAAGGAAAAGAAAAGCAAACTCTTAAGTTTCAGTGAAGCACATGTACCAACACGCACAGAATCTAATGAATGCTTCAAGTACCACTTGATTTTGAGCCGTCTCTTTTGTGAAATGATAAACATGAATCAAGCGATCATTGGGCCCCAAATTCTTTTCCTCTTCTGGGATCTGAGGCAAAAACATCGGAAACATAAACTGCATCAATGACCATGTAACTTGAGCCAAAGGCAAGCTCAAAGCAGGAAAAACATTTTGCACATGGCAACCCGAAATGTACAAATGTAATACCCCAACAAAGATTACCACTCTCCATTAAATATGATTAAAAGAAATTAAGTTGTTGCAAAATCAAAAAAAAAAAAAAAAGAAGTTAAGTTGCCTCCTGAATTTTTGCCATACAATGTTCAGAATTCATCTGGTCGGTTACTATTCAGTTATAAAGCTATACAAGCATGGTTAAATGGTATGACTGACTTAAAAGGAAGGAAGGAAGGAGGGAGGGAGGGAGGGAGAGAGAGAGGGAGAGAATATTTTGCAAAGAAGAGAGCTCACCTCTTCAGCACGCAACGTCCAGTACTGGTCATTTATATTCTCAATTTTCTCATGGACAGGAAAAATCTGCAGATTTGGTTCACAATATTACCGTCAGTATCTTGTTCAAACCAAACACTGCAAATGATTCAGTAGAAAATAGACAAAACCATCCTGAACCAGAATCTCTGCACATGACATTCTAAAATGAAAGCAAATGCACATGGTCCGAGCAAAATTTTTCAAACATTTCAAGAATCAAAATGACGTCAGAGCAGCTAACATTACCTTGTAAATCTTGTGATAGAAAACTTCAAGCAGCCTAAGTTCCGCATTTGGATGAGATAACTCTACCTATCATTGGATGCAGAAAGTGTCATGACACTATCTTCTTCTGCTACTTATTATTTCCGATGAAGTCATCATTGAAGGAAACTCGTTTAAAAAGGTTAAAGAACATAACATAATTCTGAAAGAAGAGGACGTATAGAGAAGGAATCTTCTCCTTTTATTCTCTCCCATTGGGGCATCTACAGAATATGCAGTAGTTTGCTTCTTTAAACAGCACTGGACTAACCTTTGTTTTAATTTCATTAAGCACATCCCCAACAGTACTTGGTTTTGGCAGTCTAATGTTGAGGATTGTAGCCTGAAAAAGACAATGTGACATGGGTTGATAATTTCATACAACTCAACTTGGCGAGGACATGACAAGGGTAAAGCAGAATAATATTTCACCTCATCCTTTGTGGCATGATGGAAGGCGACTTTCAACGTTTTTAGACATTGCAATTCCGGAAGAGGGATGTCCAGAATTTCATAATACAGTATGTCAGAAATCTACCATAAGAAATCAAAATACTTTTAGTCCATAGGTTACAGCAAGACACCCAACTACATACCATCTTCTCCCCCCCCCCCCCCAACCCCCCCCCCCCCCCCCCCCCAAACAAACAAAAAAAAAAAATCAAATCAAATGTTTACACTAGACCCACCTGATTGTAGTGGACAAGCATGTCTAACAAATGATCGACTGATCTATATTTGATAGGATTGGGCTTAGGTTGCTGAGAGTAGCAATTATGAGGAGTAAGCCGAATTTTAGATGAATCGTCCAAGCCAAGGCGTTGGGCAACTCTTTCCACAACATCATCATATGTGTGGTTCTTTGCTCTGTAGATTATCCGAAATGGTCACAGCCAATTTTGCCCAAAAGTTTCAGATCAAATTAAAATACAAATGCTATAGATCAATTCCAGCCTGGGGATTATTATATCAGACTACTCACAACTCTAGGCAAAACTCATCTTCCTTGGGTCTTTCTAGAGCTCGAAAATGCACAATCTGCAAGAGAAGAATTAAACATTACAACGCAGTTTGAACTCAAAGAAGAGCATAAAAATTGCTTTACGAAGAACTTTATCAGGGCAAGCTTTCCAGTTGAAAAAAATTATGGCAAAAGGCTTTATAGATGAGGATGGACAGCACAACTATCAAAATGAAGTGCAGAAGGACTGGAACAAGAGAAGACAAGCAACTGATATATCAACAAAGGTACCTGGAAGTGGCTGGAAAGAGAATGCCGGAGAAGCTAATGAAATAAATTCATAAATCTAAATTACTGCAGATGCTCTTGTTAATAACTAAGAGTCCTTTGTTTGGTTGAGTTTTAGATGCACAAGGATCATGCAATCCAGTGCATTGCATCAAGTTTTTCACTTTCAGTAAATAAATAAGACCCAGAAGACCTTCTAACAGTAAATAAAATTTATGATAAAAGACCAACCTGGCGATTCTTCACATATTCCAGAAATGATGGAACATCTGGAAATCGGTTTTTCTCCTCACTTTCAGGTGGAGGCCGTTTCTGGAAGCATATAATGTCTCCATCTTCGATCTGGTGATGGGGGGAAAAAAGCATATGATAAAGGACTAGGTACGAGAAAAAAGCATGTGATAAAGAAATAGGTACACATTCATATGATTAAGTACAATGAAATAGTCATACCTGACTAAATCGAAATGAAGCTCTTTTATCAAGGCGTTCACACATAACAGATGGCTCAAACTTGATCTCCTGTCAAAATTGTAAACAAGTTCGTCGCATTTTGCAATAGTGTTCCATGCATCTTAAATAACAAAAAGCAATACATATAGTCTACCATATGCAACATGTTTTCTGTAACCAGACATACCTCAAAGAGTTCAATCTCTTGATCAGGAGCAAATCCAGCCATTTCATTCAGCTTTGTCAGGATCTCCATTGGCTTGCCGGAGCTCTTCACGAAGAGCCTCCCAACATATCTGGAAATAACAAATGAAGTAAATGACAAAATAGCAGGCAGAATCAGAATATAATACTATATACTTCAGGAGAAAATAGAAAATACCGGAGCTCTTCCTTGTCAGGATCATAAAGCTTAAAGAACAGAAGTATGTCTTCTTTATTTTTTTCCGGAGGAGGAACCGGACGTGAATCCTAAATACAAGACAGTAATGAAGATTAATCAGGAGCAACAAAAATTCCTGAATATAAATACTGGAAAGCTCCAACGAAGATCATCTCAAATGTTTGGAAAGGGGTACCAGTCCACGTTCTACTTCCAGGAACAACTTCAGCTCTGCATTGTGTGCCTTATTGGAAACTTCCCTCAATGCTCCTACCTGCACAACATGAGTATGAAAAGGAACAATAAATATTAAACAAGTAACAAAGAGAAATCTTTAGTGATGCCTATAAAGCATGTCTTACAGGAATCAATGAAGCAAAATGGTAGAACCAAACAAAAGTATTGCAGACAAAAAATCAACTCAGATGACCAACTTCTTCAAAATCATGAGAAAGAAAGTGATGGCGTCCAACACACATAGGAGTAATAATTCAACAAGAAGCAAAAGGATCACCACTAAGTTGATCTAGTCTGCTGAAGCTTGAGTTGCTGGAAGATGATACACATCCATTTGCTACAACTTACTAGATATCATAACACTACCAAATCAATTGATGTCTCTTTAATAAATTAAGATTCAAACAGGACAAATATATAGTACTTCTCAGCATACACATCTTCTAAAGTAAGAAGAGACTGGCAAGTAAAGCATTGGATCACTCAGAATATGATGGAAGTAAGCGATTTCAAGTGGCTAACAAGAGAAGAAGTCTAACACAGGTTAAGAGCTTGCCTTCAAAAGGTTAAGGAGAAAAATCATTTCACCCAATATATGGATGCCCTAGCATTATGAGAAAAAATACATCCATAATTTTTAAAATAGAAAATGGAAAAAGACATGGTAAAGATATTTACAGTTTGTGCCTCCTCTTGTGGTGTCAATGGCCGGTTTGGACGATACGTATGGTTCTGTCTTTTTGCCCATATCCAGAATCGCTGAAATTGAACTGGTATACCAAGTTCTTTAGCAACCTCGTCCTTCAATAAAACATAGAGATTGATGAGAGATTTTACAAATAAATGTGAAAAATAATTCATTTGAGTTTTTTACCACCCCCCAAACCAATAAAAAGGGACCCACAGGAAAGTGGGGGTTACAGTAAACACAATTAAATGCCATAAAAGAAGAGAAATTTGAGAAATCTAAAAAGTTAATTTGCAAACTTTATGCTCCATTTGTCCTCTTTAGGACTGCTAGGACAGTGCTGCTATTCGTTTCATAATATTAATATGAACATAATATTTTATCTGTTTGTGGTGTTATAGCATTTAGGTACTAGTGTTGTCAAATGGCGTGCAACCTTCATACAACTCATTCTGCAAAGTCTCATCTCATCTTAGGAAATCAACATACGTTGTCTTGTTACAACAATCTAGACAGGGCCATCTCAAAAATTTGACCAGAAGACAAATCTTAATGAATGACCTCACTTCAAGAAATTTACATCGACGTCCCTTAAGAGTTTGCTGGAAATATTAGTAGAAATATTTTACCTAACCAGAGCATCTAGCAGTTATCATTGAACTGGAAAACTCCCTCCTAACAGTAAATTTCTACTACTATTGCTTTTTCTCCAAATAATACACTTTAAACTTCATAAAAGAACCAACCACAAGTCTACTAGTTTCAATTACCAATAAACCACCATTTAACAAGTTCTTAATAATCAAAACAATGAACAAGAAAAGAAGTACCTTGAAAAGGTTAAAAGGCATCTGTTTCTGGATACGGAAGTTCCGAACTTTATCATGATCAACAAGATCAAAATATATATCTTTTCCAATCTGTTCCCTCAAGTCTTCATCTCGAGCAACCTGCAAATGGAAATAAAGATCCAGTAATAATCTCAAGAAATGCGGAGATTAAGATTACAGAGAATGCTTATTCTCATAACCTTGATAATAGTGTAGAGGTGGGCCTGTGCTTTGTATCTTCTCTTATCTTCCTTTTCTTCTTGTTCCTTTTTCAGTCTTATCTGGAATAAGACATGTCATGTTTCATGAGAAACCTTTACACAAAAGAAATAACACCGAATGAATTCTACATTAACAACTGAAAAAAGTTACCCTAAGATGCTCTGCAATGTCCTTCTCATCCACATCACAAATTATTTTATCCTTGTCACTGACTCGTATATATACAAGCATGTATGCATTTGAATACTTTGTAAATTTGAAAGGAGTGTTGTTGTAGCCAGGATTTGTCTGTGGCAGCTGCAGGATAAAGTGAATATAAGCACAAGAACAAACAGGGAGTACAAGAGGATGAAAAATTAGAAGGCAGGCAACTTCACCTCCTCCTCACCACCATACTGCTCTTCTAGCGCCCTCTTCACATCTTCCTTAGTGACCCTCTCATCATCAAATTTGTACCTGAAAGTATATAGTACCACATATTAACCCTCATATGGTTTGTTCAGGTCCTAAAATTGACCTAGTAAGCAAATTTTCATGACACAGCAATTAAACTACAGACGTATATATACAACAGTAAGATGTGATTAAATCAATGGGAGAAAGTAAACTGGTGCATGATTACAGAAATTTAAATGCCTGTTCTGGCACTATCATCAATGGAAGTGAGGAACTTCAATCAATTCAATCTTCCCTCTCTCAAAGTGTAAATATGTGTAAGCAGGCATAGACCAGGGGTCAGGAAGATTTTCTACAGAAGTATGACACATACCACTGATCAGAAAGCGTTGGCCTGATGAAAGCATAATAATGTCCGCCATGCACCCCGCCACTATGCACCAAGACACTGTTCGGATGAAAAGAACAGGGGAAGAAAATGAAGAATGTTAAAGTTTCCAAACCGAAAATATTCTAGTACCAACTGCTCTGATACTTCCATGGAGGCACCTCACACATGCCAATTGCATGACCTAGATACAAACTTATCGTCTTGAAAGATTATATCTGTCCAGTTTTATTATTTACTTCGACAACATTTTGCACCCAAGCATCTGACATAATTTACCAAGATCACAAGGTCAAAGATAAGTGAAAACTCAGACACAAAGGCACATCAGGAACATCACGCAACAGTTAACTTGGTTTATAAAACAGGCTGCTCCAAAAATACACAACCACTAGACAAAGCAACACCAAGAAGGCACGCATCAAGCTATTATAAGCAAGAGTTTATCAGGACACTTGGAGATCTATAAATTGGCTGCACCAGAAGTACTTCCACCGGACAAATAGGACTCACCAAGGCAGAAGAAGGTATATTAAGTTAAATATTCGATTGACAGCATAAAGTTGCTAAAGTTAACTCACTCATGAGGGGGGCAAACAAACTAGAAGGCAAAGCAGTACATTGCTACAATCTAATTTGTAGCTAAGTTAACATCAATGAAAAACAGCAAAACGCTGGAGTCAGTAACATATTATTATTTTTTATTTCGATTTAATAAGCAGCTCCAAAGCAACCAATCTAATCAGTTTCAAATAAACCAAAAGGTTCTACAGGCAGCAAGGTTGAGCAATAAGGACTGAGGCATTATACAGTTCAGGTCTATAAATATGCATTTCCAACAGATGTCAAGTTTCTATTATTAATAGACTCCTTAAGACTAAAAAGTGTAGGTGCTTATTAAGATGGATGGACCTGTGCGGTACAATTTCTAATCCCATGCATTGCTCTTTCTGATAGTTTTTCAATTTCATAATGCCATACCACATCTGTAGTGGTAACAATCACATGTAGGAAAATAAAGGCAAACAGGTAGGCAAGGATGGACAGAATAAATGTAAAGCATTGACAATAACCTGTGAAGCATGTAGAGGTTTCGTACGCTCCTATCAGCTTCTGGGGATAAATACTTGCCATTCTCTCTATCAAGATCAAGTTCCAATGGAAATTCATAGCGGTCATTTATCTGCAATCATAAAAAGAAAAACAGATCAACATCTAGGCTTCCACTTATAATCATCAAATGATTCAAATGCGGCCCACAAAAACACGAAAAGTAGTTTGAGACAAGACAAGAATTCTATAGAAGCTAGTTTCTTGGAGTGGCCCTTCTAAAGAAAGTGATGAAAAGATAAAAAAGATACATGCTCTATCTACTTTCCTGCAGAAACCCGAACACCATGGAAAGGATAGAGCAATTATCAGGCAGTATAATCAATAACAGATGTCAAGTGTAACAAGATGGAATGCTGTTTGTTATTCTAATCTATTTCAGGAGCTACAATAAACATGAACCAGTACCATAAGCAACTGCAGCTAGATATAAGTGCATAAGAGAGGATTAGATAAAAAAAACAGTTGTGAGCAGATTCAGTATCAATCCTCTTAGTATGAGAACTAGTGGCACATCATCTCATAGATTTTGGAGGGAGAACAAGGAGAGTTAGCAGAAGAAGTATATAATCAGAAGTACACTAGTGTGGAAGCACATAAAACAATCTACCCCCAAGTTGAAGGTACTTACAGTTTTAGCTACTAACCTTAACCATTGTATCTCTCATAAAATCATACTCAAAACGCTTTAACTGAAGCTGGAGAACTGGAGGAAAGTCAATGAACAAGACCCCCTTCTTGGCATCCTAAAATTCAGAAAATATTCTTCAGGCAAACATATGAAGCAAAAAAGGCCACAGAGATGAAATGTTACATCCATCACTTTATTGAACAAGAACCACAACAAAAGATAAGCATAATAGCCTAAAGAAAGTAAACAAAATTTCTTAGATTTTACATTAAATCAACCTCCTCTCAGCCTGAAAAATTGCACTCAACTGATCACATAGGCAAAACCATCAAACCAGAAACAATTTTTCAAACAGCATAATCAATCTTTCTTTAAGGACTAGAACATCAAATTCCTGAAAAACTAATCCACCAAAGATGAGCTATATCTCAGGCTGCAGTAGGTGCTTAACCATGGCAACAAGAATTTAAACTATTAAGTACCAACACAACAAAATTAAAATTAAAGATGAAAAAGGAAACAGCTTTTGGGATTTCCATCATGACATGGTCGCTAATGCATATCCATACTGTAATTTTTTTTGCTAAAAACTCTGCTGTATCAGCTGAAATCTGCCTTACACTATGCAAATTATCTCATTGATTGTTTCACATATTTTTTGAATAAAAAACAAAGACCTAAAGCCAACAAACCTCCCTCCCCCGCCCCACCAAATGTGTTCTTTTTTTAGGACTCCACTCATCTCATCAGAATGCACACACCCCCGTGGGACCACCCCAGATTAAATTACTGATGTTAGATGCTACAAGTACAGTGACACTGATAATGCATGGCCAATACTAAAAGGGACAGTTCAAAATTCTAATATCTTTGCTATTCGACTCTAGTGCTTTGATCATTATCCCAGCACATATTCCAATTTTAATTTGTTAAACAATCCCACCCCTCTATATTATAACATATAAATAAGATGCAATTTATTAAATGGCTTCTTTAGAAATGCACTGAAAATAAACCTCCTGAAAAAGTAACAGTATCTGAGATTTGCTCAAATAAGAGAACATCAGTCAGACTAAAATGCCAAAGTGTGCTAATGCATAAATATACAAACTTAATGCACCAAGTCAATAGATAGCTGCCTCAATGCACCACAAAAGAATTAAACAAATGAATTCTCCTACGTTTACAGACTGGCAATACATACTTTGCCCAGAATCTGCTGCTTGTAACATAGACTCATCCTACTGTTGTTTAGTTTCCTAACATTATTTTTCAATTTGTCAAATGCCAACTTTCACAGCTTAGCCTGGACTATCCTGCAGCTCAGTACATCTGATCATCATTAACCTTCAGAAGAAAACACCAACAGACAGACACACTAGTGAACCATGTCCTCATCTATTAGGGGAAAAAACTACCTGCAAACCATGTTCTTCGGCGTGGTACTTGTTATCTCCTTCAAGACGTTCTACTTCTACATACTTGTCAAATGAAGCATAGACATCCTTGCAGCCTTTTACATCGAGTTGAAGGTCTGCCAGAAAGTCAAGATTTAAATAAATTTGTCGGCCTAAAAAGTCAAGGACAAGTCCGAGAAACAACTAATACCATAAAAGGATTCTTTTCTTGTAGATTTGAAGTCCACATTGATGCATTCAATATAATTCATATGATGCCCTTCAAACAACTTTTGTATGGTTCCTTCAACAACAGTTCCCTGCCCAGCAAAAGAAATATAATTACATAGGAAAAGAACTTTTAATAGGTATAGAAGAAAAGAAGGTCTCAAGAAGGTTGTGCTGTCAAACACCAGTACCTTCATCTTGTCTTCAAGCTTTTCACATAAAACTCTATTAAGTTCTTGGACATCATGTTGCATAAAGGAATCATATGTGTCCCATCCAAACGATTTCGTCAGTTCTTTTGTAGCCACACTGGTGTCATTATATTGGAGCTTATAAAATAGACTCTGTAAAGCCAAAGGGATACTCCCTGAGGGGTTATCATTCTCTGTTGTTGGCATATGATATACAGCCTGATACAACATATTCATGGTGAGGTTTCCTTACAGTTCCAGATTGACAAATGAGAACTAACATAATAAAGAATATAGAGTAACCTTTCTGAAGTAAGGAATATGGTACAAAGTCTGGAGCAGAGAGTTCATGTAACAAGTTGCCCCCTGGTTCTTAAGACCAACATAGCCTGTCTCCTTCTTTGAGTCATATGTCCAGTAATCAATGACCTTACGCACAGCAACATCAGCTTCAACAACACAAGTATCATTGACAAGGTAACCCTTGTTGGGGTCATAGAGCTCACTCAGAGGCATGAAGGATGTGAAACCCCAATCACTCGCCCTTTGATTGAATTGATGCTGTGTGTCTGTGAACCCCACAAGGAGAAAGAATAGATCAGAAAAATCATACACAGGTTGCAAATGATCTAGCGATTGGGGGAAGATATATAAATTTGAAGTTCTACAAAATTTACTGACCAAGCTAATCATTCAAGGAGAAAAATCTTACCAAGTTATCAGGCCAAATCTATAGATAATCAAAATTAGTCTACAATTCTGACTTTTAGGAAATCCACATCAAAGCTGGGACTCTAGTACAACTTCAATTTTTCAGAGCAAAAATCACAAGAACCAATTTTCTAGCATAACTATATACATTTAATACAGGAAAAAATGATGTGGCAGCTCCAAGATTTCTTTTCCATTTTCCTTTGTTTCTTGCGGCAGCGCAGTGTGGACAAGTTGGGATTATCCAATTACAAAACTAAAGAATAGGCTTCAGTGAAGAGGTAACAATCACAAATCTTTATCACTACATACACGCTCTCTCTCACACATAGACAGACACTCTCATGTTGCATGTCTCTGTTTAAGTCTCTGTGGTTCTGCGTGCATATACAATGTATCAAACTTTAGCTGCATAAAAGAAATCAGAACTAGTCTGCGTGATACCTTTTTTTATTGTGTATTTGTTATTCATTTGATTAACTACAGCCAAGCTAAACTGCGCATATCTACTCCACCCATACGGCAAACTGGATGAATCAGCCACATCTAAGTACATCGACAAGTAGTCCACATTATTTCCTTTTGGAAAAATAAGCACCCGCCTGCAGAAACCAAAACGAGTGAAAAAGGCAATCAGGTCACATTCCGTACCTCATGGTAAAGCACATAAAAAATTTACAAAATCCACTTCCATAACGCATGGTTATATTAAGAAATGGTTTGTAAGTTCCAACTAACACAATAAATTTCCTTCATATCGCACACCAGTATGTAGACAAGAAGAAATAAAGGCAGATTTTATGACTTTCAAATTACCATTTATAACCCCCGACAACAAAGACATCAGAATAAAGCTTCTTGATATTCAATCGGGAGAAGTTCTCAATTGTCCATGTGAAACGTGATGCTTGTGGTTCATCACTAGCCTGGTTTTCGACAGTTCCAGCACTGTCTGCTTGTGCCACTACAAAATCATAAATGCTAGCGATTATAAATACAAGACGCGCCTAAAGAAACCTAAAAAGAATTCAATTGTATCTATACAAATCAGCAGAACTGAATAATCCAACAATTATGTGCCAAATGTAACCACAAATTCCACCAACCAGTAAAAATTCATGCCAGTACTTTGTCTGCACCCATGCATGAGTCTATAAAGTAGACAGAAACAATTCAAGTAGTGTGGGAGAGCAAGCACCTTCCATTGGCTGAGGGCCTTCGACTAAAGGCTGAGGGCCTTCTACTAAATCGGAGTGCGGCACCAGCATCTCTTCATCTTCCTGTTGCTACATTTTCAGGAGCCAAATATAAATAAAACTAAACTAAGCTTGATCCAGTATACCAAAGCCTTTCTTCACGAATTTAAAACATTAAACCCCTTCATTCGCATTGAATCAACACAAGTACAAGAAAATTCAAATTGAATTAACTAACTTAAACCTCCCTTCTACTCACGAAAAACCCTAGTCGATCACAACCATTGAGCCCCCACAAACAAAGACGCACACACAGACACCAAACTCTGCAGGCGGGACACAAATTTGAGAAATTCCAATACAGAATGATTATATGCATGTACACAGACAGTGTCACACGATGCAAAGGGAGAAAAGCGAAAATGAGCATAAATGGAAAATGGCAAAGAGAGAGGAGAGAATGGAGTTACATCCAACGGCTGAGGAGTCATCATCGTCATGGCTGGAGAGATTACAGCCGCCCGATCGATAGAACACAGAGAGATTAATGTAATCTGAGTATCAGAGAGAGAGAGAGAGAGGAGGAGGAGAGAGAAAGCGGGAGTTCGAGAGAGAGAGAGAGAGAGATGGGCTAGTGGGAGTTTTCGGAGTGCGCTGGTTTTCAATGAGGAGAATTTTGGAATAACAGGAAAATTAAGGGGTAAAGTGGGAATTGCGAAATAAGCAAGAAGGGCTGTAGTCGGAAACATCCACGCGATTCTCAAACATCCAACAGAATACAGACACGTAGAGGAGAAGTAGCTGCCTGGGCTTTTTGGTCTTTTCCAACATTCAAAGTTCAAACTTTGGATGTGAAAGCACGACAATGAACCGACATATGTTTTTTTATTTTTTTCCTTTTCTTTTTTTTCCGTACAATTATTTCTTACTTTGATCTTTGCATCTTTTTCATTTTAGTACTCTTCAACATTCCAAGGCCACGCTTATTCGAGTTTGTAAGGTTTGTTGGATAAAACTTTTAGTTCAAGCAGTTGGTCTTTTCCTCGAATTTGGAATAAGGATTCTGACAAATTTATTGTAGAATTTTGATAATTCACATCATTTATTGAATTATTCTTATAAAGCAAATACTTTATTAATAATAATGGGTTTTTTCATTATCATATATTTAATCATTTAATTGAATGCTCAGAATAAAATGAGTCTAACTTAATAATTTGTTTAACCTTGGAAGTTCTAGCTAGGCCTTCTTTTCGCGCTGCTGCTTCTTCTTTTCACGTTTTTTGTACTAAATATGTTTATTACATCTTTTAAGTTGTTTTTGAATTTCACAAAAAAAAAAAAAATGGGAGAGAAAAATTTCAAATGATATCATATTAAAATATTTTTTAATCATCCAAAGAAGTCCTTCAATTTCTTACTAAAACTTTGATATTCATCAATCAAAATACCTTTTTCACAATAAAGTTGAGAATGACTTGAAATTGAGATTTTTATTTCATTTGTTGTGATATCCAGCTTCACTACGAATATCAGCTGTAATTCTACTATGCCATTTTAGAGCCACTCATCCTTTGTAAGCTTTTGTTGTGCATAAACAAACAATACCATATTGCCGCCATAAACAAAACTTGGTATCCAGGCGGAGTTTGTCTTCCTAGTTATCTTCATACTGGTCGCCTTACTAATATTACGTCATTGCCTCGATTTGCTATGATTCTGGAAGAAAATTTGCACAAGTATAATATCTACAGTAAAATACAGGAGATGGTTAGAATTGGTTTTCTCTATTTTCGCCTAAAAAATTCCATTTTATCATCGACAGATGGATATTCTGCTTTCTATATCATAGAGATTTTGACTTTTACAAGTCAACCCTCTACATAAATGACGGGGAAAAGAGCACAGTACATGTAGTGTTAGGTGGTTGTGTTTGAAGTATATACAACTCTCAGGCAACTACCTTCCAAGTATACAACACAGTTGTCAGAAATTCTTCTCACGCTGGAGTTTTGGATTTGGAGTGCTCTGGCGAGTAATTTTTGTCGTCTATCCCTGATATAATGAAGATCTCAGAACTCAATCAAAAGCTACAGGTTAGTACAGAATGGTGAGTTTGAGATGAATACCTGCTGGCTCATAAGTATTTCCACTGCAACGTTTAGATCTCCGTCAGCAGCTGCTATTGCTACTTCTACCTGTGTCTGGGAAAACAAAAATCAAAGTAATGCCTCAGTGTTGATCTGCAGTAGTAAGCTGGGATGCGTTAGTTTTTTCTTTTACCTTATCAAAACCCATTGCGACAAGTTTCTTAACTTCATCTTCAGATGCAACGGCACCCTACATTAGAAGACAATTTACAAAACCTTAATAGAGAAAATCAAAGGAATACGAGACGGAACAAATTCACAACTATTATAAGATATCTCAACCTGATTGCTTTGCATTCTGGTAGGGGCCAGTGCACTATTTTGTACAGGCGGTCTGAAAAGCAGAAGTAAACTACGTATGAAACCATCAATCAGACTGCACTTATTTGAAATCAAAAAATTCAGTTGGATATTCATCTCAGCCTGTCACTTGTATCAAATGTGCTGTATGCTATTTCTTTCTTGATACTGGTAGTGCAATGATAGGAAACTGAGTGCTTAAAATAATTGAAGGCCCATGTGCACTTACAACTGCCTTGCTGCAATGAAGATAAAACAGAAAGAAACTACAACTTCTTGAAGCTTCCAAGAATGGATAAAGAAGCATTTGTTCATTTTCAATATTGTAGGGATTGCCAAGCAGCTAAACAATGACATACTAGCAAACTACTAATTTATTAGAATATCATTTTCATGAGCGTACCTCCCATCCAAGATACGCTGCCCTCCCCCAATTGTTGCCGGATGTGATGCCTGATCCAGGTTGTCAACATCATCAAGAAGTCTAGTCTGTAAACCAGAATCAGATATTGCAGTTGGAGCTGCTTGATTTGCACCAGAACCAAGTGTCCTTCCTCTCCCGGGAAACCTATCACTGTTTGGTCCAGTCTGCATGCAGTGAGCAGTATATTTGCTCAGCAAAAATTAACTGGGTACAATAACTCTATTCACTATAAGCTGAAGCTTAATTTTGTCTCTTCAACATATTAACTATACAACTTCCCTATAATTCAGCTAAATAAAGGCAGCCTACTTGAATATCTTTAACAACATTTAGGTCAGGCAACAACATGGTATAATCCATGAACAAGCATTTGGTTAAAACAGAAAACTTTCAGTCAAGAAAATAACTTTTGATAAGAGCCATAAATAAAATAAGTAACTAAAATTTATTTTGGTCCCTGAGCTTGTCATTAATGTAAAGATACTAATCTGTGAAATTACAAATAACTCAATTGGTGCCCGAGTATCGCAAGTAACATCACTTTGGTACCCAATTAATATTTTTCATTTATTTTTCTATTATTATTTTTATGTAATGACCATTTTATCCTTAGATATTAAAATGAAAAATAAATACACCAACGAAAATTTGCATAAATATCTATTGATATATCTTGTCCTTCTTTTAACGATTTTACTTTCATTTTGATATTTGATATTTGCTTATCAAGATTATTATATTTTCATTATTTTGATATTTTCTACTATTTTTATTCCTCTATTTTTATCCACTCAAGGAATAGATTTAAAGCAGTAATTTTGTTCTAATATAATAAAGATACAAAAAAAAACATTTATCTATCCTTGAAGGTACTTCGAGATATTAAAATTTGATTGCAAAAGTTTAAATTTTAGATTATAAAGTTTCATATATCAAAATGCAAATTGAATTTCTATGAGGTTGCAATGCAGAATTTACTTCTAATATAATTAATTACTAAGTAATGCATTATCTTATAAATATTCATAAACAAAAAAAGTTAGTGGAAAGTAACGAAATAACAAAAATATTATTATTATCTATGTATAATAATCAAATGTAAAAAATGAGAGTAAAATGGTTCACATAAGGACAATATATATTGATAGAAATTTATACAAATTTTTCTTTGGTATTTTAATATATAAGAATAAAATGGTCATTAAATAAAAAGATAATAGAAAATATAAATGGAAAACATCCATAGGTAACAAAGTGATTCACTGGTGAAACTGGGGTATTACTTGAATCATTTATAATTAATCGAGCACCAAAGTGATATTAATAGAAAAACTCGGATACGGATTACTAATATAAATTTAAGCCAAAAGTAAATGCATACAGCTGCTGCAATAATTTTTTTCAAGGAGCTCAAAGCAATACAAATTTTAGTTCATGGATTGGTATTAGAACAATATCTAAAATTTTATTTAACACATATGAGATTCCATTGCATTTTCTTATTCTCCTTTGAACTAATCCAATGTGGTAAATTTGATTAATCTCAAACCCAATTTCTCTCCACCCACAAAAGAAAAGGAGATGGGGAAAATGAAAAAAAAGTTATCTCCAACTTTGTACCTGAACAGGACTTTCTCTTTGTGGCATCCAAGAAGACAAATTCCTCAACATATTTCCAGAAAATAATCCACTTCAGAGAAAAATAGCAAGGATATCAGACATAAAGCAAAAGTTCCAAGGTCAGCAGAGTGACTCATTGATGTAGTCCAAATATACAGAATTTACCTTGAAGTGGTGGTTTCATTTGTATATGTGGGAATGTGGCCAGAAGTATTGCTGCCCGTGCACATTATAAATTTAGGTCTCCTCACACAGGTAGACTGCACGAAGAAGAAAAAGGTTCCATACTTGCAATGCATGTAAAACTACAACAATCCAAGAAATACAATTATGCAGAAAGAGGAGAAAACTTGACATGAATAACAACTAAGCACTGTTCCATACACTTGGATGATGCAATCACATCCATCTTCCCTGCATTGATTTCAAAAGAGTCCATTTTCCAATCTTTCATCTAAATGAAAAAAATTCAGCAGAAGAGGAGATCGAAACTCATCACACGCATATCCTAAAGTTTCTACAAGCTTTCTGTTCCATTGAACATTTGCTGAGGCTCTCAAAGGTGTCTCCGCCACTGCATCTTGCGTTTACTGAGGCTCTCAAGGTTTCAAAGTAAATGTAAGATGCAGTTTGCTGAGTGCTTTACACTATTCCTAATTTTCGATAATCATTTTCTCTCCTACCCGTCTGGGAAAATTCTCCTAAGAGCCTTAATCAGGGGTCTGCTGCATTTAAAAATTCTTGTTCAAACTTTTTCACATTGGTAGAGTGTTTAAGACTACATGATTTCCAATTACTGTATTCCGCTGCCAATCAACGACTAAAAAACTCGGAAAAATTGGTCATAGCTCCACCCAATTTTGCACAGGTGCTTATAGAGGCCGAAAAATATTCTCAAGAAATTGCCTCACCAAAACCAGATCCCCTACCCAAAAGAAAAGGAAGAAAAGGACACACACAGACACAATGGTATGCAAATCCTCAACCCAGCAACAAAAGAGAAAGGGAGGTAAAGTCATTGGGCAAGGACAGAGAGATGGATCTTAAAACTTAAAAGTGCCTATTTTCATATATTTCATGTGCAGTAAAATGCTTGATACAGAAAAATTCAAATGTTGCAGGCCCCATCCCAAATGACTGCAACATCTCTTTGACATACCAAACAAATATTGAGCTCAAAGTTACAATATCTTAGAAATAAATTATTTTTCATGAAACAGAACTCAAAGTTTACATTTCAATATGAGAACAGACAAAAAGTACAGCTTATGGTCCTTGCTACTCTTACATCAAAGCATAATATTCTCAAATCCTTAAAACAGGAGGTTAAGAAAAAAAGAGCTATGTACTCTGCAACTAATTTTCTAATTACACTTACAAGCCAAGAGGACGATTCAATGGATGAATAGAAGGACGGCCCAGGAATCAAGACATTAAACAGCCCAAAAGTATCTGGTACAAATAAAAGTGAATAACAATGTTTAACACTGACCAAAAGTAGAAAGGAAAGGGAACTTGGACACAAATAGAATATATCTAAAGAGAGTTGGATAACATACATGCATATCCCGACAAAATACCACATAAGTGGCCAAGTAATGAGACATTTGTCATAAGAAGCTGAAACACCACTAACAATATCCATACGTACCTGAAATTTGTAAGAAAAGTGCCAAACACAGATATTTAGGAGAAACCTTCAGCAAAAGTAAGCAAAGCATTCGGACATAAGGAAACTGACCATTTTGCAGGCACGTTAAACAGTCCAAAGACACTGTGGATCAAGGGAAAATTTGATGAATACGCAATTCATGTTAGCTAAATATATCAGATGTATCATAAAATGTCAATCAAATAGAAGGAAACGAATACCCCATCATTCCTAAGCTCATTGCTCCTACTTTCTTTTTAGGATGTCCCAAAGTTAGGTTCCCATTTCCTAATTGAAACTTTTTTCCAAAAATATCGAATCAATTAAAATGTGGTAACACTAACTTTTCAACCATTTATTTTGAGGGCTATCGTGTAGAAATATGCAAATTCTTCACTTTTCAAGTCAACTCTCATATGAACCTCCATGTATGAAATATAGATGGGTCATATATTATGGCCTAAGTTTCATAGCAACAACAGATAAATAGAAATAGACATGAAATGCAGGGTAATGTAATACTATTGAGTAACCAATAGCAAAACAAACCTCCGAGATTGGGCTCCGCTAAGACTTGTCTCTATCACAATCATAGAGAACAGGATCCCTGAGAAACCTATTGAACATTGATTCATGAGAGACTGATCAGGACTAAATGGATTATGAGCTACCACTAACGCCATAAGAAGATGAAGTATGGCATTGCTTGTGGCCAGTAGAATTGTTATGTAGAACAAGCGGATGGAACCCATAATTCTTTCCAGCTCAGAGCCCATGGGAACCAGTGCCAACATGTTGAAGAGAACATGTAGTAAAGAACCATGAAAAACAATTGCAGTGTAAGCCCTGTAAACTGCAGAAGAAGAGATAAAGAATATAAGCACGAGAAAAGGAAATATAAATTGCAACACTATTAGCACAAGTTTCCTTTACATAGCGATGTAAGCCCTGTAAACTGCAGAAGAGGAAAGAGAAAATGTAAATGGCAATACTATTAGCACAAGTTTCCTTTAGAAAGCAAAAAGTACATGTTTTCAGCATGATTCAGCACATGAAGGATGGGCGGGCCAACATTAAGATGATTTCTTGACCAGCCAGAACTGAATTACCACCAAGAATCTATTAGTCTCAATACTATTCTCAACTGAAGATCAATCTCTTTCTGTCCCACGAAATATGTTATACTTTTCTAACCAATAACAAGAATATTTACAACAAATAAGAACTTCTTTAATTTTTATTTTTAAAAAAAGAAAAGAAAGAAAGAGCACTGAGGAAATGGCATTACTTCAAAAAAAAAAGGAAAAAAGAAACTTTGGCAAACATATTGCATTTGGATTGTCAACACAACATTAAAACATGATGCAACTTTTCAACTAACTTGATCAACAAAGTAAATTCATATCCAGAGAACCACAAAAAGATTTGGCTATTCAAATTGGGGCAAGAGTTTATCCGAATCCACAAGCAAGACTAACGAAATTATGCGTTTTATGGTTGCAGAAAACCCTGTAGTTACAAAGAGGTGAGGCACAGAAGCAAATTCTAGCTTGCATCAGCACCTGTCAACTGAAACATTGAAAATTTCTGTCCTGAATGTTCAGTAAAATTTCCGAAGAAACTAAAGTTTGTCAAAGAACAATCCCACCAATTATTACTTCACTGCAGAACACCTCTGCCTGCCGAATCTTACAGTTATGTTTAATCCTGAATAATGCAAGATTGTCACAAGAGAATGAGACATCACTCTTGGTCCAAACCATCATGTGAAAATCTCGTCCCACCAATCTACAACACAAGTATCCTTCATCTTTAATTCATAATACAGTCAACAGAAGTCATAATACATATTCTATTTCCATCTTCATCCACCAAAGCCCTTTTTTCAGCAGTTGCAATGCTATGAATTATAGTTTTATGTTTGTAAGTTTCCATACTTACCAACTTAATCACTAAATTAAATATAGAACACAATGTAGATGATGAGAAGTAAAGCTTTATTACCTAATATAAAATGACAACTGGGTTCAAGTTCAACTTAGCGTTCTATCAAACTATAGGTCTACAGCATTTCAATCAACCTAGCAGTTTGTATTTCATTATTATTTGTAATGCATGATTGTATATTCTAGCGAATCAAGATGCCAACTCCAACTAACATTTCTCAGCAAATAAAATTAATTTCTTTAACTTTTCAGGTGGTTCATGGTATACTTGGTTTATACGAAAAGGAAATTCCAAGTAATAGAAGGTTCTTTTTGCTTAATGTTTGCTCTTATCCTTGAAAATTATGACTTACATATAATATCCTTAAACAAATAAGATCATGAACCCATAAGCGAAACTATCTTTTTATATGCACGAACAACCAACATCACCACGCCTAACAAATACTCAAAATAGACCCCACCTTCAATTTGAAACGATTTGAAAATTGAAACCAAAGTAAATAAAACAATACAACCCCAGGCTGAAAGCATTGACTAATGATATGGCGAGAAAAGAGCACTTATTCTACAACAAAATACAGCACATTGCATGTCCTTGTTAGGAAGAACAAATTACCCTGAAAGTGTGAAACAACAGCCGAAGGCAAGAAGCATACTTCAACAAAGGAGTCATACCCAACGAACAAACAGACCAAGTAAATGATTCCACAAACAATCACTATCGCCGATGTAACGAAAGGAATGCCTTCCCACCATTGATTTATCCTAGTTGGCAGCCCTGCCTATACATACAAACAATTGAAACAACTCAAATTCCACTACTAAATAAAGCAGATTTGTCACCACATAACTGAAATTAGAGCTCACAATTGTACTCGAATGACTGGTAAAAAAACGAGAAGAACAACACCATTTCCAAAGTTTATGATAAACAGAGTGAAATGAGTAAGACTGCATAAAAACCCAACATCAAATTTGTCCTAAAAGAGAGCTTTCTTTTCCAAATTGGCACGAAATGTAGCTAAAGAATATAGTATGTATTACATCTCGTAATTTTGTTAAACTAGATAGTGAATTTCCTTATTAATCACATGGTATTAATTCACTAAAACCGATTCAACTAACTTTAAACCCTGGAAATTTAGAAACCCTAGTTGCACATTGCCAAGTAGTTAAAAGTAGATGGGTGTAGTGTGTATATACATTTCATGGAGAAGGGAGGTGAGAAGGAAGAGTCGGTACCTCTGACACAATGTTTGATCTCATCTCGCTGCGGATGTCTTCGAGAACTCGCTGCCAAGGTTTCTCAGATTCTGATTCGGAAACTCCAGAGAGAATTTTTTGGATGTTATGATCGGGTCGGGTATTTAATACGCGGGTATGGGTTTGTTGCTATTCTTTCTGTTTAACTTATGTCCCAAACTTCTCTTCAGAAAAAAAAAAAAAAAAGAAACTAATGTACCAAACAAATAATTTTCGTTCTCTGAGAACGGAAACTATTTTTGAGAAAATCCTCAATATTGCTATAGTTATGCATATTTATATCTCAAGGAATTGTTTCGTCACTGTTGAATTGTTATGCTTCTTTCTTTAAATATTTTTAATTTATTTAATCAAAAAGATATTTTTAAAAATCTTTTAAAATTTTAATTAATTGCGTACTCCCATTTGAGTGGGCCACACACATTAGTTTTACTAATTACATCGATCAAAAGTATAGATATTTACTTCTTTCAATCATAAATTCAATATAAATATTTTTTCAATTATTGTGTTAATGTAGTATCAATATCTGTACTAATATATATATATATATATATATATTTATATAACATTATATACTCATAAATGAAGATTAGTAACATTGTTGCATTAATTTACATATAATCATTATACCTTAATTTTTTTTTAACAAAAGTGGCTCTATATCATTTTAATACCAATACACTAATTATTTTACTGTGTGGATAATACGTAAATTGGTTTTCTTTTTTTTTTTTTTTCTGAAAATGTGATTTGTGATTAATATATATTTTTGTTTATAATATATTTTAAAATTTTTAAAAATTATTTATAATATACACACAAAGATAATATGTTGCCACCGCTAATATGATGAATAAAGATTCAAATAACATTGTTAGCGGGACACAAAATTACATGATATGTCGTTTACAGTAAATATATGAGTCCAAAATGATTCTGTGAAGTGCATTAAATCTAACATACTTTCCTATATATAAGTCCCGTTTCCACTCCCTAAAGCTATAATTCATAACAATCTAAGAGGTTGAAGCTTTTGTCTTTTTGAGGTTGTTTATGTGGAGTCACATTCTTGTGACTCTAAATGCAACATTCCAAGAGTTGATGATGTACAGTAGAGGGTTGTAACATCTGTGTAATTGTATAATTCAGGCCCCCATTTTTAACATGTAATTTTCCTAAGTTGAGTTAATGTTTCTCCCAGTTGGAATTGTGCACCGTGTAATGAGGTTAAACCTAAACTGAAATGAGACTTGAATGTACCACACATTACATGAGATCCTAACATACCAATTTAAATTTCAACCTTAAATTGCTTAAATAACATACAACTTTACAAACATACCCAACCTGGAATCCATTAAAAAGACTGCAAGAAAGTCTCCCTAGGCTTGGTTAAAACCCTGGGTGTCTGCGGGTGTGTGGAGCAAAACAAAAAAAGAAAAAGAAAAAACAGACTACTTGAAAATGTTTTCAAACTAGGCACAAGCCACAATGTTTTGTTTTGTAACAAGCAAGTATACCTTTAGTTCTGATCCCTACCAAAAACAAATATGAGCCCTTTTATTTCCCTCTACCTCAAGTTAGCTGTACCCTTGAAGCATCGTAGAACTATAGATAGCTCGATCCTACTCTGAGTAGGTTTGAGCTTAACAGCTCAATCCCAACCTTGGAGACAAAACTTGATTCCAGAGTAACCTTCAAATGAACTGCAAAGCAATTCTTAGCTAGTTCATGGGACTGGCTTAATTGGTTGAGGTTTAACGCGACAACAAACTAAAAAAGTTTGCCAAAAGAAAAAGACAAGACAATGAGTCACGTTGGAGGAGCGAGGGTGGGGGGAAAGAAATAAATATAAGAAACAGTAAGAACTTTGACTAGGAAGCTTATCCCAGATACAGTTATATAACAACAATCCAGCCTTTCAGATAAAATATAGGCCCTTGGTTGTTACAGAGCTAAACAGCAATTGATTCGACTTACACATCTGTGATATCCAGAAGCATAAAGACATTAAAATTCTTTCTCCCACCCATTGAGCCTTGCCCCAGGATCATAGCTGGTAAAAAGCCGAAACTCATTGCCAAGTTTGCTCGAGTGCTGAGGTCGAAAACCACATGGGTGCAAGCCTAAAAGCTTTGCAGCCAAATCCTTTTGCACCTCACCTACAAAAACGTTGAAACTGACTAATGTTGAAACGATGGCACCTTTACATTTCCATCATCTTCATTTTTTATGGTAGCATCATATGACTTTTTAGAGAAGATGGTATTCAAAGGAGGTGCTCTTTGAGCTGCTTTTGCACTAGCATAACCCAAACACAACAAGTCTTTTCAGATGCCATAGTCAACAGGTATGGTATAAGTTCTTACACAGGAAAAACAGTATATTCTGACTTCAATTTTTTGTGAGACCAAAAAACAAAAATAGATCAAGTGATTATTAAGCTTGAACTCCTTACATATTTATGGAAAGCCTAGACAATTTTCCTCATCTGAAAACAGTAATTGAAGTGACTGAAAGTAGAAGTCTACCTGTGAGTAATAGTAGGTAAGATTCTCCTGGCATGGATAAATATCTAATTGTTTCAGCAACTTTCTCCAAGCACTCCTTGCTCTGGCAACAAAACCATGAACCAAGCAGTTGAATCCATGTCACGGTTAAGCATTTGTCTATAACTTACAGCCCAGCCAGTTAGGAATCCAATTTTACGTGTCATCCGCTAAATCTAAAGAAACCATACTGGTCCAAATGCAACTCTGTGACAGGATAACGACATGATTCAATTATGAAATATTCCTGTTTGTTTAAACCTGGTTTCCACGAGAAAATAGACCCTAATCATAATTACTTGTAGCAGAAACATATCCTCGCTATAGCACATGGCATGCAGTCACACCATGAAATGAAAATCCTGTTAAAGCCTTCATCCATATCCACAATCTAATTGCAATTCAAACTGAAAGAATTAAACTAGTATTTACAGAAGGAAATCATTTAACTAAAGATGGCACATTTCATTATGTAGGCCCGAGAGGGTTGCATACATCCTTTAATGCATATTTCATGAATCCAAGCAAATAGGCTTCATTTATGCTCACAGTACAATCAAGTTGACAACAGCTTGATTACAAATTTCACCCATTAGTTTGATAGATAAATTTTCTTGAACAATTAAATCACAATATATTAATAAGTCCACTAATTAGTGCTTATGAATTATCAAATCATGATTCTAGAAAAGGGAAGTTTTACCAGGTAGGGAGGATCAGCAACTACAATTGGAAATGAGTGCTTCAGCGAAGATGGGATATCCTCAGGTTGGTTGTAGTCATAGAGTGTGAAGTCAGTCCCATATTGCTCAAACCTTTTATCATACTCAAGAAGCTGGGCTGGCACTTCTGGAACAATTTTCTGAAATTTTAAATATACTACATGCGGTTAAATTACAAAAATACCGAAAAACACTGTCAGGGAATACTGATTTTAAGTTAATGCTGCATCAAATCCATTGTGATTAAACTTTCCAAATGAGTTATAAATCATGAGATCCTAATTTACCGAACTCAAAAACTCTAGGAAAAGTAAAGCAAGAAAACAAGAACAATGATCCCAGCAAATTGAAATATAGAAAAGAAATACTTGATGAAATATAATGAAGCATTTATTATACGTGGCGCTTTCATAACAGGACCCTGTTAAACCCTAAAACTTCTCTCAAATTCCAATAAAAGGCAAAATCAGACACCTGTAAACATACCCTAAACAAAAACAGAACTGAACATTCTACATTCTTCTGCAAACACAGCACCTCGAGTACACAACCGAAGCAGTCAAATTAATCAATCACCTTGAGATAGGCATACAGAGTGGGGCAAGCAATGCACGAAACGCGAGGAGAAGGGAGCGTTTGACAGAGAGTCGCGACCTCGTATGCGATAGTTTCGGCTGTACGACGATCGTACCAGAACTGGCTGAGCCGCCAGTCCTCCGCCACCAGGGCCACCTCCTCGACATCATCCGCCGCTTCAAGCTCCCGGTTCTGTTCGGTGAGGAACTCCTTGAGCGCCTCCAGAGCTTGAGAGCTTAGCATTGGAACATCATCTTCATCGTCTTCCTTGACGTCATTGACAACTACGGCACCGTTCGGCGTATGTTCCAGCTCTTTTCCGAGGCTTCCTTCCGCTGACGTCATTTTCCGTAAACAGAGCCTGGGGGTGGTGGATTGAAAACGAAATAGAGGTTTATTCAGGGTTTCTTTACGGCGTGTTTGGATTTCGTTTCAAGGGGAAAAATAAATATTAAATGCAACCTTTACGAAAATAAATTAAGGATTATATTATTTGAAATTTTGAATTTCTTTTTACTGAATTTCAAAATTCAAATATCAAATTATCGAAAAAAAAAAAGAAAAGAAATTCAACCTTCTGCTTTGAAAAAAATAGAGAAAAATTTACTCTCAATCTCACAAAAATGGATCCACCTCAACTTGGTAGGGGCAAGTGAGCAGTGACTGTTTTATAAGATATTATAAATTATTTGGTAAGTTTTTTCGCAAAAAAAAATTATGTTCTAGTTGTAATTACACAAATACCCTCTAAGTATGTTACACTAACATACTTCAAAGAATGCATTTGTAATTTTGCAATGTGAACAAAAAATGTTGGTCTCAAAATAATTTAAGATTTTCTGGTCTCGGTTCCAAGAACTTGCAAAAAAAATATTAGTACGCCAACGCTTAAATTAGTATTTGGATGGGCAAATATGAATACAAATAAAGCAATAATAGAGTGAGAGTTTTTGGACCTGCACAGTTTTCTTCTTAATTTTGGGCTACTCGGGTCTTTTTTGGACGGGTCGAATTATAGGGGTACCAAATAAAAATATTTTGTGATTAAATATAATTTTAAAGGGTGTCCATGTAATTAAATAAAAAAATTGCATTATGTTGGATTAAAATACATATAATGATCTCTTGAAATGGACCGACGACATTATCATACATATAGTTTAACAATTATGTCTAAATTGGGCTGCTACTTACATGAATAGCTTATAATCTCTCTGTAAATTACACCAATGATGAACTCAACATCTTGCAACTCACATAACCTCCAACCACCTATCAGATACTAAAGCACACAACACCGATTCGTTACATCAAAATATGATGATATTATAGTGTGAAGTGATGATAATATTTGCGTGTTTAAGTCACAGAATTAGTAGAGCTGTCAACATTAGGCTAGTCCATATACTCAATCATGGAGGAATTTTTTTTATGTCTGCAGCCAAACAACATCAGCAAACAGAATAAAATTCTAGCATAAAGTCGCCCATATACTATTCTAATCTGTATCATTTTCAACTTCAAACAACACTGTCCTAATTCCCATTTGGACTTGGTTGTTTTAAGGATTACTTGTCGGACTTGGTGATTGAATTGTATAATCTCTTAACATCCTCGTATGCTATTCGTGTACTATGACACAATGTTTAAACTAGTAAAAGCTGATCAAGAAGGAGATAATGCTACTACCAAACATTATTCTTCCTTAAAGACTATTCTGAAACCTGGGCTCTTTCCTTAATGTGAGTTCTCCGTCTGATGCCGGATATGGCAGCGTCCAGTGCTCGTTTCATCTCTTTTAGCACGTCTTTTGCTCGTCGGGTGCTGACAGATTCATGCAGAGGCTTATTTTTTCTGTCTGTTTTCCTATCTTTCACAAGCTCAATTTTCCTGTCTCTCTACATAGCTTATACTTCAAAACTGCACATTCATCCTGGCATAACCCAAGTCTATGTAAATCCACTTCTTGAGTACTCAAGAATCAATACTCAGACCACTGTAAGTGTTGCAAGCCAACAAAACCTTAACACTCCATCTGTTGTTTCTCAAGGACCAACAGAGGTTTTGGGAAACAGAAGTAACATAAGCATTGGCGTTGAAGAACCTGCAAATGTAGGTGAAATCCCTTCACCACCAAGTGTCAGCAGGGGTGATCTTGACAGACGGTTGCCTGAAAGCATAGTCGAAGTGAGCTCAACGGGTAAGAAAATCTTTCACATGTATGCTCAACGTGGTAATTTTGGCACAGGCTTAAGCAATTATGTGCAGAGTTGAAGAATCTACGGCTATGTGTTTTATTTGTTCTGTTTGTAGTTTCTGCAGTTATAGCGTATGTCAAGAATAGGCGGCAACCGATGCTTGGTCAAAACAAGTTAAAAATTTCCTACACTTGGAATTTTTTAATCAGTTATTCACAACTATAGACCAGTTAAAAACTAGTAAGCTCTAGGCAGCTTCCTGGAAAGGGAGGATAATTTGACTGGCTTTGTGTTGGATAGTATAGATAGATTATCTTTTATACTAAAATAATTCAATGACTTCTAGTGATCAACTATGAATCAAATTATTGTTTTGAAAAGTCCGGGAAGTCGTTTTCGTGGTTTCTTTCACTTCATCGTCGTTTTTGCAGTTGCAGCATATGTCAAGAATAGGCAGCTCTGATGCTTGGTGAAGCATACACTTGAAAACTATGGAACAGTTGAAAACCTGTTAATTCTGCTACCTAGTAAATTTATGTATTGACTTTTACCAAATCAATTATGGATCAAATTATCTCACTGGAGACTCAAAATATAATCATGCATCTGATTATACTGTGAGTAAAGAATACAACCTCAAACAATCACTCAACTACTGTTTCTTGGTTCTGGTTTAGGTGGCAATGACAAATACGACAATGTTTTCCACGACAGAGATCTCTTCATGGAAGAGTACAAGGAAATGAAGAGAAGCCTGAAAATATATGCATATCCCCACAAGAAAAACGACCCCTTTGCTAACGTGCTGCTGCCGGTGGAGTCTGAACCAGGGGGCAACTATGCTAGTGAGAGCTATTTCAAGAAAGCACTATTCAGAAGCCGTTTCCTCACAGACAACCCCTCGGAAGCAGACCTTTTCTACCTGCCCTTTTCGATTGCTGGTTTGAGGCACGACAAGAGGGTAGGGGTTGGTGGGATTCAAAATTTCATCAGAAATTATATTAGAAACATTAGCCTTAGCTACCCATATTGGAATAGAAGCGGTGGAGCCGATCATTTCTATGTTGCTTGCCATTCAGTGGGAAGGTCAGCAATGGAGAAAGCAGTAGAAGTTAAACTAAATGCCATTCAAGTTGTTTGTTCGTCAAGCTATTTCTTGGCTGGTTATGTTTCTCATAAGGACGCATCGATACCTCAGATTTGGCCTAGAAAAGGGAAGCCTCCAACTCGTTTGCCATCAGAAAGGTAGCTGTTTTCTCTATCAAGTAGTGCAATTACTTGCTTATTCTGCAACTTCAACTGCTTAAATTTGAGTTACTGCTTCACACGGCTAAATTCAATTCTCTTTATTGTAATATATTTGAATATCATAGCATGTAAACCGTCCCGCCTTTTCTTCAATGTTCATACATAATTACAAGATTGATCATTCTTGAAATCGCTCTGCAGGGAAAACCTCGCTTTCTATGCAGGAGCAATGAACTCTCGTGTTCGTGAGTTTTTGGTGAAAGTTTGGGAGAATGACAGTGAGATCTCAGTCCACCATTCTCGTCTCAAAACACCGTATTCAGAAGCCCTATTGGGAAGCAAGTATTGCATTCATGCCAAAGGGTTTGAGGTAAACACGGCACGCATAGCAGATGCTTTGTACTATGGTTGTGTGCCTGTTGTTTTAGCTGATCACTATGATCTCCCTTACGCTGACATCTTGAACTGGAACAGCTTCTCCGTAGTTGTTTCAACAATGGATATCCCATTGCTGAAGAAAATACTACAAGAAATAAGCTACAATGAGTACTTGAGGTTACAGAGCAATGTAATGAGAGTGCAGCAACATTTTCAGTGGCATCATTTGCCTGTTGATTTTGATGCTTTTCACATGGTTATGTATGAGTTATGGCTTCGAAGAAGTCATGCAAGAATAGTTCTTCAATACTGATTCTTGTTAGAATTTTCAATTGGGTTAGTTTATAATTATTCAAAAAATAAGGATAGTTTGCACAATTTAGCTATTTTTTAGGAGGTTTTAATGTAATTATTCCATATACATTTGATGGGGAATTTCAGAATTTGAGAACATATTTAATTTAGGATAAATTACAATGAGCTCTCCTAACATTTAATATTATTTGAAAAAACAACAAGGAGAAATAACCCTCGTTATTTAAAAAATTATCAATATACCTGATTTTAACTTTTGTTTAACAATCCCAATTCGTTAAGTTTTCATTCATTTTTTATTATAAACTGATCAAAATGTGTTGAAGACTATAAATTATAATTTATAGACATATTTAAAACTTTTTACAAAAAATGTATAAACTAAGTGGATGACTTCTTTTTGCAATTTTTTTAAAACTTTTCATCCACCTCACCCAATTTTAAATTTTTTACAAAGAAAGAACACAACAACAGCAAATTTACCCTTTAATTTATCTATCTTGGGAATAATAATAATAATAATAACGATAATAATAATAATAAAAAAATGAAATGTATATACATAAATAGAGGTATCATCCAAAGTCCCAACTAAAGCAAATAAGCATAATCAGCTAGACGTAAATTACACAATCTGCTGCTAGAAGTTCACAAATCAATCGATACAAGTGGGTGTTAAAAACCCAAGTCCTCAATGCACAAGAAAAAAGGATAGCTGTGAAATTTTGTTGAAAGAAAATCAATTCCCATTAGCAAACTCGTATTTATACATACACTCTGGTGGAGAGCTAAGCCCCGTTCTTCGTCTGCCATGGCTTAAGCACACCCACGACTATGATAACAACAATAATGAGAAGGATGAGGATCGCTATACACATCCATTTCCTGGAGCTCTTTTGCAGACTTTTTGCCCTCTGAAGAGCAGTATTCCCAGACTGCACGTGGTCTACAGCTGATGAAACCTGCGTAGTTTACAGAGAAGTATCTGTAAGAAAACGTTGATTGAATTCCACCAAACGCACTTGTTTCACAACGAAATCTGCTGGCAGGAATAGATCATCAGTATATTTTACCTGTGACTCTATGTTATCAAGCATGTCCCCTTGAGCTTCCACCAGTACAGCCATGTCCAGGAATATCTGCACAAGACAATATAATGAAGAAAATAAGCACCCCTTTTCTGCACCAACCCCATATTGTACCTCTTTTTCCTTTCTGATTATAATAACTCAATGAATGTCAAAAAGGTCAAACATTTTTAAGTCCTGATCATGGACTGTCAAGACATCGTTCCAAGTTCTGCTGCAATACATTTCACAAGAAATAGGCCTTATACCCACTCAGGTAGGAATCTATCTAAATAGAAGAGCATCACGTAGTGCAATAAACTTGTGTTCTCATAACACTAACTTCCTAAACTTTAGGAGCAGAGTACATGTGAACTTAGATAAATGTTACATGCTTCCTTTTTAAGGTGGATACAATCTGGAGGCAAAAGAAATGCTAAAATTCCATCAATCTTGCCCTCAGTATTTATCTCATAACACTAACTTCTTAAACTTTAGGAGCAGAGTACATATGAACTAGATGAATGTCATCGACTTCCCTTTTTAAGGTGGATAATTTTGAGGCAAAAGAAATGCTAATGTTCCATCATATACTCTTACTTCAGAAGATGAGAAGGCACATACATCGGCATGGATGAATAATATACCTTCCTATTATCTGTATCTTGAATTCTTGATTGAGACCTCCCATACAGTTGAAATGTGTAAAACACATACTTATCTGCAGCTCATACTCATACATACATTATTATCTCTTCAGAGACAAGTTACTGGCTCAGGCAATCCTCCCTTAGACTTATCAACTAATTAGGACTTGCAACAATTGGCCAAATCTATTAGAAGAACAATAGATTTTACCAGGTTGATACCAAAAATTTCACTACACAAGTCATTCTTGGGTTTAATTTGTAATGAAGGTTTATGCTCTAAGCAAAATAATAAGATTTGCCAAGCCAAAAGACTCATTTCAACACCCAACATAACCTACTAGCTAAACAAAATTTATGCAATAAAATAAAAAGGATCACATAGCTGGAGTACACAGAATATCGATCGAGTAAGCTGTTATACCTGTTGCAAATCTAGAAGCTTCTTCTCTAAATCTCTCACTGCATCATGTCGCTCTTGAATTTCTGCCAGAGTGTCCATTACCTGCAAACAAATATAATAGAGCTATTTAACTATTATGCAAAATGGAAGAAGTCAGCAGAAACCTAGCACAGCTCTGGTTGCAACCGAGTTGCTGCTTTTCAGCCAAGTAACCATGGGAAAATCCCTGCCCAAACTTCTTGACTTATTTTTCGATATGTTTAGAAAGTTTGGGATAAATGCAGGAATG
>NC_026149.1:2213921-2251032 GCF_000512975.1 Sesamum indicum | reverse complement strand
ATATATATAGAAAAAATAATCAGACAAACATCAGCTAATGAAGAAAATGCAAACAGAAAGTCGTGGAGAAGAAAATAAAGGAAAAATCAGAACAGCAGACAACACCTGTCCTCTGCCTTGTTCTCGAATTGCTTTCTGGAATATCTGCTCGCTATCCCCGGTCTCTATTAATTGATCAATTGTCTGGGGAAAAATGGTCTAAGTGAATAATGATTAAACGAGACAATGATTTTATGGAAATTAAAAGTCATAGACTTCACCTCTTCATCAGCTCGAGTGCCCGTTACTGAAAACCACATAAAACAGGAAATCATCAGAAATCGTTCATAGACTGTAACACACGGTTTGCAGAGTAGCAAAAAATCTGTTCATAAATATGTTATTTAGCACCTGTAAATACACGCCTCTCAACAACTTCCCGATACTCTTGATGTATATTCTCTCGTAAAGTCTGCAAAAAGTAATTATAAAATAAAGAGACTATGAGAAATGGAAAAATAAGTGAAGATATACACAAGAGCAATTTAACATGCAGCTAATCTACCTGAAATTCAGACATCCTGTCTTTAAACTTCTTCTTCAAAGCCCTGCATTCAGGCATAACTGTATGCATGAGTTTAAATCTCCTTACATTTATAACAAGATTTCAGTTATCAACAGAAAAAATATGCAAAAGACTGGAAACAAATGCCATATTGTTCCACAACAGCTATAGTATTAAGATGGAAAAAGGGAATCAGGACAGACATTGAAGTGCACTTGTCTTGCACAAGTGAGTGATAGGGAAATCCACTATTTTCTTAGGTGGACAAGCTCATGATATCGTGAGCATTTGATTGTTTTATTCTATTAACTAAAAGTAATGATAAAAATAAAATGTCGAATGATTTAATAGTTCCTCCAAGAGAACTATTTTTCAATTGGATTCAGACCTGTCCATTAGATTCACATTTTTAAACCAGACACAATTCATTAGAAAGAGCCCACTAACTCTAGGCAGGTTATGAAATGTAAGCTTTGTGTAATAATAACTTTTGGTGATCGTCTACCAAGCCACCAGTGCAACGCATTTTGCAAGATGCCAAACTACCTCAATAATATTATATCAATTCCAAAAATTTTCGGAACAGCACACAGATTCATATGAATTAAGAGTAACCAGGAAATAGAAGGGATCGCAAATTACACTGTTGTCGCTGTTCTTGATCTGTCTACACCTGACCCTTGTCCACATCCAGGCTTTTGTCTATTGGCTAAATTCTAGACAAGAATAAAAACAAAGATCAGTACCAGAAGAAATCTACATGGTCAAAACTAAATAAGTCAAACAATATTGCTTCACCTCTTTGTCAAGTTCCTCAAGTTTTAATTTAATAGAACGGGCAACTTTTCCAACTTCATCGACATCCTTCTCCATTCGCTTCTTGATCGCTGCAGAGTTATTAATCATAATTGAGATTGAGATTACCATTAACTGAATTCAAACAATGAGAAGTCAATAGTGCCATAAGTTAACCATATAGAAAAGAGAAAGTAAGAAATTAGAAACCAAACAAGAAACTCAAAAAAGAGTGAAGAAAGAGATAATTCACAAAGCTATGCCCAAATTTAGTTAACTCAAGATTTAAACTGCTTCTGTTGTAAACCATGCCTTAGGCAGATGTATAACTAATAAACGATTCAATTTAGTATCATGTACATTTAGCAAATTTAACTATAACCGAAAATCCATTCTTGTTACACCGGTCAGCAATTTTAGTAGAATAAAAACAAATTACCTTTCATAGCAGCAGCCTTGGTGATAGCCTTTGATTCCTCGTGTGCGTCCTGCAGTTGAAGGACATTAGATTTTATCAGTATGCACGTGCTAGCACCAGACATATTTTCTGTTCTTATATAGTTCTAAGTACCACACAGGGAGTTCACAAGTGGCCTATATATCTATTTAACTCATTACACCACATTTAGCCAATAACTCTGCAGTTGCCACTTGTATGCAACCAGCATTATGCATACTGGGGCAGCTTAATGGAATTAAAGAATTTAGTCACAGGTATACTCCCTTCATCCCAAAGAAGTGATCTTGGTGAACTCAGTAGGGAGTTGTTGAAGAAAGATGAAAAAGTGAAGAGTTTTGTGTTCTTTAACACTATTGTCACCACAAGTAGTGGTTTAGCACACCATTACGTTCAGTGCGAAGGACGTTCCACTTTAGAAAATGAAGTCTAATTTCCGAAAGTCTAGAAAAGAAAAATAGGAGCAAATAAATGCTATAATGGAGCACACCTGTAAACTTCTGATAGTGTCGTGGACAAAATGACTGATCAAATACTAATGGGTAAAAGAAGAGCCAATAGAATAACATGTCTTATATACCACCATTAACCTTTTAAAACTTTTCTTGTTACATAAACATATGAGTAGCAGAACACAACGAGAATCCTGTGCAATCAGGTGCGCTCATAAACTATTCAGTGAGGAACAACAGCTCAGAAATGATTTCAAGAAAGAAGTTGGAGGAACCTGAAGTAACATGTAACATGATAGGAAAAAAGTATGCATGTACAGCATGCAAACACCTGAGGACTTAGTTAGTGAACATACATATTTAACCTGAGAACTTAGTTAGTGAACATACTATTTCCTAATATTGCTAACATTAGTCAAAACAAGGATGACAAAACTGCTAGCATTGCCCCTTATTCAAGTGGTAGATTAAAAAATAGGGACAGTACCAGATGTATAATGTAGCAGAATCACAAAATACAACATAAGCAATGTATGGTGCAAGGAAGTTTCAATTACATTGGATGAATGAAAATTCATAGCTCTTAGCAAGTAACTCATTGCTTGTTCTATTCCGTTGAACTCGTCAAAAAAGAAACAGAAAAAAAGAAAATGGATGCATCTCTACTCTTGGGCCACAGGTCTATCAATTTCACAAGGAAGAAAAGAAACATAAAAGACAAACCTGAAGCTTTCTTAGTAGGGAATTGAGTTTTTCATATTGTTTCTCAATCTCCTGGACCTAAAAGACAAAGTAAGAGGGCAAGTCAAAGCTTCAATTTAAAAAATAACCACCAATCTTTAATCATTATGTCAGAATTTTGGGTTGTGGAATAAACAGAAAAAAGCCGATTTATTGATCATCATGGAACCACATTGTGCTAACTTATAGCTACCTGCTTAAAGAAATTGTCCAGGCCTAGCTCTCCTGAATGCATTTGTCTCTCGATCCCCATTTCAATATCACCATTCCTATTACCTTGATCCCGTGGGATCACAAAGGAATCCTGCAAAATGCACCAAAAGAACAAAGATTTGAGGCATGATATGTATTAGAAGCATACTTAGCAAAAGCATAAAGGGGGGCATTATAGCTCATACTTTTAAAATTCAAAAAGATAAAGTAATTGCTAATTCCCTCACTTTCTAGATGCTAGACCAGAAATAAAAAAATTTCTTAAACCAGATACTGCAAGGACAAGCAAATCATGGAAAATAGATGGATTTGTTTGAAATATTTGGTTTAAGGAGTAATGATCAAGATTCCCCAACCAAGTAAGAAATTTGAGACAACCATCATGAGAAATAATTTAATGGAGCTCCATATCAACTGTCGCTCACAGCAGAAACAAAGCATATTTTCAAGGCTTTCTATGTTGGATGTTCGTTGATTACTACAACTTTTAGATACAGAGTTTAAAGAAGCAAATCTCTAAAGGAGATACTGTTCTTGTTACTATGTTAAGATAAGAAGAGTGGCAATCAGAATTTAGGTTCTGTTAGCAACGGAAATTTATCTGAAAAGAGCTAAGCAGGTTCATGCCTTTGATTTCTTTTTATTTCTAAACTCTTAAATTAGATAAAGAGAACCAATTGTTTGGGGTCTTTTCTCAACCATTCACCCACTCTGAATCCTGCAAGCAGATTTGAAAGTTACAAAGGTCCAAATCTAATTGGTACCAGTAACCCAAATATTCGATGTAGTATAGCTTATGAAAAGGTTTAGTTATTGCTCACAACAATCATAATCCAATGCATCCAATCAGAGTCTATTAAATAATTGTAAAGTGAAGTTCAACAGTGTTAAACTATATTGTAGTGACAATGCAAAAAATACCCTATGTTGTACTTGGACATCAAATGCTTCCGGCACGTACATTTTAAAGGGAAAACTTCAATACAGCAATTGTGCCGGCATGTGTTGGACACAGTGGAAGTCTATTTGTATATAGATAGCAAGCAGAAGAGTACATAATAAAAGCTAAAGGAAGTCAAAACTTTCTAAAATTAATCTAAAAAAGGTATGCTACCTCTTCTAAATGCACTTCGTCTCTATTGACATTTCTTCACTTAAAGTATAAAGTCTTATCTTTCTTCAACTATCCATAGTCTACAAACGACCAGTAGTATTCAGACATCAACACTGTAGTGAACTTCTTTTCCTTTGTAATTGCACCAATATCTCTATTAATTTGTTACCAATTAAAAATCAATATATGTGCTAATATACATATTTAACTTGTATTATGTTATTCCCAAAACTTTAAAGAGATGCCGTGTCTCATCTCCATGTTGGAGTGGTTCTGCCCCATGCCATGACTGTGTATCACAGGTTTTAAATGGAGCCCCATGAAATCATAGGAGAAGTATTTAAGCATTTATTCAGCAAACAAGCAGTTGAGAACTGCCTCATTGCTTCTCCTCATCCAAGACTATAGATCATCAACTTTTCAACTTAAAGTTGGCTTCTTTAGATGACACCTTTTGCACTTGCCAAAATTGCAAAAACTATTTAATCCTTCAATGATTAGTTAAGAGCAAACAACGATTTTCAGCTACATACACCATGCAAACTCTAATTAATGAAACTTATATTGAAACATCTGAATGATTCATCAGATCAATTAAAGCCAAAAGTTAAAGTCACAACCAAGCTCATTTTGTTTCAAAACCTTAACATCCGAGCCATTTAAAACAAGAAGTTATCTTGTTCACGACTTCATGGACAAATTCGCCCACCCGCAATAGACATATGCTAAACATTCGTAGAATCATAAAGAAAAAGCGACGGACAATATAGGATCTTTCATTGACACGACACATTTATACACATCCAAAATCAGAACAAGAAAATCACCAAAATAATTCGAATATACATATGACAAGACAATGCACTTTACAATCGAAAATTTCGGCACAAATAATCTTAACCCTTTTTTCCGCCTTATTCTTGAGGTCGAGAAAACCAAAATGGCATCAAAAGGGATAACACAAGATCCCTTTTTGTCCCACATTCAGCTGCTAAAAGCTGCTGCATTCCCCACATTCAAGATTTTCAAAATAACCATCGCGTCATGTAATTCCATCATTTCCTCAACAGATTCATCAGCAATCAAACATCCAGAACGAAGCACTTACCGACAAAAGGTCATTCATTTTGGAACAATTGGATTTCGAGAGACGAGAGAAGTATAGATTCAACCAAAAAAGATCTCCTTCCCTGGAAAAGGACTCCTCCCCCCTCTCTCTTCCTTCGCTTTCTTCCTCCTTTTGTTTTTGGTTTTTTGTATTTGGAAATTTTGGTACGCGGGTTCAATTAGAGAGAGAGAGAGACAGCGAGGAGAGAGAGAGAGAGAGAGACAGGTATGTGTTGTGTGTTTTTTGTCTGTTGAAACCACGGCGCACAGGCACAGGTATTATTTGAGAGATGGAGCGTGAAGGAAGGCAGCTCCTTTTCTTTAATTTCAAACCCCCTCCTCTATTCACCTCTTTTAATTACATGCCTATTTATTACATACATTAATACATTAAAAATTAACTAAATTACAACCAATTTTCTTAAAATTTTATATAATTTAAATGAACAATTACACTTCCTCTCTTAAAATTTGATGTAATTATTCATTGTAATTTAAAAAATTATATTTAGCATCCTTGAAGTTTGCTTTCATATAACAAATGCAGGGAGGTAAAAATTCATCGAATTTATTTTTATTAATAAAAAAATTGGATAAAAAGTTATTTTTATCCCTGATTGACTTATTACTCATTTATTGCGAGACAAACAATTTTTTCCTAACTAATTACTCTTTTAACGGTGAAAATATATCTCCTCACATGTATTAACGTGTGAAGACGTATGAGAGTAATTTAATAATATTTAAATATAATAAATCAGTAATAAATCAGTTGAGGGTAAATATAGATTTTTATCCGATCTTTTTGTTAATATCAACAAATTCAATAATTTTGACTAAATAATGGATTTATTTGTTAGTCAGAATCAAACTCCAGTGGTGCTAAATGTAATTTTTCAAACCACAAGAGAGTTATGTGTAAGTACAACAAATCTCAATGGAGGAAAGTGTAATTATCCCTAATTTAAATGCCCATGTTATTTAAAAAATTACCAATAGTCTCATATTTAACGTTCTTCCAACAATTAACTCATTTGGTCAGTTTATATTAAATTTTCACTTATATTTTGTAGTGAATTGAATAAAATATTTTTATGGACTATGAAATAATTTATTTTTTAAAAACAATCCTAAAAAAAATTATGGACTAAAAGGACGAGAAGGAAATTTCATATGGTTATTTTTTTAAAAAAATTCAAATTTAATTTAAAAAAAAATAGTAAAAGCAAAGTGAATGTTCGTACTCAATTTCAATTTTGGATATGATTAATATTTTGATTTCAAATACTGAAATAACAGTTAACGGTGTTTTCGTATATATAATTAATTATTATTTATCTTAATTTTTAATTTTTGATTAGGATGATTATTTAGGTTCATGATAATGTAGGTTGGTGAATTGGTGCCTACAGATTTATTCTTATTATGGATATTATTATAAAATGGTGGGACGTGGACCCCAATAGAAGTAAGACTGTCCAATGGTCGCCGCCGCTGCCTGAAAGGGATGTCTGTACACAGTAGGTGGGTGGTGCGCTGTGGGTATAGATGGAGAAAGATTTCTGTTTCACTTTGGTATCACATCATGTAATTTATATAGGAATAAATATAAATTATTCTCCTAAAATATTAAAAAAAAGAATAAAGAACCTTTCCAATTTTTTAATAAAGAAATATACTATCCTTTTGCATGTCAGTATAGTTTACTTGTATTTTGCAATTGATTTAGTCATTTTAATCTGTAATTGATTATTTTTACTCTTAATTATTAAATAAGTTGCACATATTTTCATAGAAACTACATGGAATCTATAAAAGAAAACCTCTAAAGAAGAGAAACGATATAAAGAAAGAGAATCGATAATATTTTTCAATTTTTATATTTAGTCATTAGGGGTAAAAGTGACTATTTACAAATTAAAATAGCTAAATCAGTCGCAAAAATAGATGATTGAACTACATTGCCCAGCGAAATGGAGTAATATACTTCTTTATTAAAAGATTGGCGGAGGCTCTTTGGCCCCCTTTTTTTTAGAGGGTTTTTTTGCCCTTCTCCGATATTTTAGGGGGATAATTTGCATTTATCCCAATTTATATATGATAATATATAGTGAGGGTTTTATATTATATTCTGATATCACATATCAATAGTAGGGAAAAATGTAAGTACCCCATGTGATATGATATAAAAAAAATAATCAGTATATTTCTCCGTATTGGGGGAATATACAAATGATCTCATATACTGAAAGCGGTTTGCATTTAACCCATACAATTTTACTGAACTCAAAATCGTCCCGGAGCGTCTGTACACACGTGGACCAAATATCCCATCATTATTTTTCAAAAAATACAAAGTGCAACAAAATTAAAGGGTTGAGGATAAAGTTCAAATGACCACGTTGAAGTTATTGTTGATAATTTTTTTTAGCAAATTACCCCAGATAAATTGCATTTTCTCGAAAATAAAGGTGGCACCGTAAAATTGTTGGGCCAATGGTTCATACAACTGGTCTGATAAGGGTCTAATTGATTAGACTGATCAGACCCGATATACCCGACTATTAGAAAATAATTTCATTTTCATTTTCGACAATAGGAATTATTGAAGTTAAATAAATTGAAATTTTCTTTGTATTTAATAAATGTACAGATATAAATTTAAATAGGATTAGCTGTAAAACATCATAGTTGAATTTTATGCTAAGTTTGTTAAAAAAATCTTTTTTAATAGTTATACTAAACTAGTCATTAGATAATTATCATATACCCTAAAATTGTCATATTAATTTAAATTATACCAAATTCAATTTAAATTAGAATTTATCAGAGATAAAGTTGTTCAGAGCATTGGCAATCAAGACAACAATCTTCAATATGGCTCATAAAGCACAAAAAACGTCACATTCCCGGAGCATACGCTGATTATCTATCTAGTTGGCCTTCACAGGTTCTGTAGTAAGTCCATATCCAAATGGGAATAGAGGATCGTAGTGTCGATCCCCGACGTTCATCGGAAGTTGATCAACGTTTTTGAACCATGTACGTGAAAGCTTGCCGGTGAAACCATAATCGCCATATAAAACATCAGCAACACCTTGGCCTTCCGTCCCTGGAAGCCATGCAGCTACAAGGGCATCAATTTGTTTAAGATACGGTTGGATAACGACTGGACGCCCCGTGATCAGAACAACTACACATTTCACTGATGAACAGACATTTGTGATAATACTAGGCCCCGGATCAGGGAGCGTCAAGTTTAGGTTGTCTCCAAATGTTTCTGCATACGGTGGCTCCCCGACCACAACAATTGCATATGAGAACTTGTTCGATTTCACATAACCAGAATCCGGATTCTCACTGAACACAACTTCTGTTTTCGGGTCTACTGTATTCTTTACTGCTGTCAAGATTGTGGTACCATCTGTGATGTTGCCACTCTGTCCCTGCCACTGAATCGTCCAGCCACCGCATTGGTTACCAATGTTGTCGGCATGAGTTCCTGCAACGAGAATCTTTGATGCCTTCTTAGGAAGTGGTAGTAATGGCTTGTCTGCAGATTTGCCGTTCTTGAGCAGGACAAGTGATTTTCTTACCGCTTCTCTTGCCAGTTCCCTATGCTCCTGTCAAGTTAATAGAGAATGCATAAGCAGATGAACTGTACATAGTCTATTCTAGAAGGAGCTTCCAAGAACCTCAGTTAAAGTGGATATTTCACTATCATACCTGACTTCCCAGGTACTTGGTCATGCTATAATCAGCCAACGGGTGTTCAAACAGACCCATTGTGAATTTGACTCGTAGAATCCTCTTCACAGCATCATCAATGCGACTCATGGAAATGAAGTTACTTTTCACCAAGGAGGTGAGACCATCAATGAACTCTGTATAGTTGTATGGAACCATAATCTGCATGGTTATAGTAATTGATTTATTTGAATAGTTCTTCGTGATTGGATTATATGGCATTGTTCAAGAGATTAACGTGAAGAACTTTTACTATACCGACCATGTCAATTCCAGCGTTGACTCCTGCTAGGATTGAATACGTATAGTTGGCGTGAGGAGGAGACGTAATCCTGTCAATTCCCTGCCAATCTGAGATGACAAATCCCTGAATTGTTTGATGGATGTTAAAAACTCGTATCAGGTAGATTCATTTATTGTGCGGGCAAGAGGAAGATTAAGTTTAGTATTAAATCGATTACTCTAAAACGCTGTATTGTCTTGAGAAAGCCAGTGATGAGATCACGATTAGCATGCATTTTTATCCCGTTCCAGCTCGAGTAGGAGATCATGACCGTTGACACGCCCTTGATGATTGAGTCGTAGTAGGCTGGCATATGAATGCTAAGTAATGCATGTCTGGTTGCCACTGTGTTATTCTCATTTATTCCTTTGGTCGTTCCACCGTCACCAACGTAGTGTTTGGCGCAAGCCATAACATTTCGTCTGAACACAAAAAACACATGCACACAAACAATCTTAATTACATAGTTCCAAACAAAAAAGTGGGCGGACTAGATACAAACTCATTGACATAGTTCCAAAGACCCCCATTCCCACCAAGAACAGTTTCCATAGCTGATCACTACCAAAGTCAAGATCTGATTCTTTGACAACAACGTTGGACCAGATGTCATGTTTTGTTCCTTATTTTTGGTTTATCTGCTGTTTGTTTTCTCTTTACAACTTCAGTGGTGGTCCATGTCTCTAGTACCTAACCATTAAGCAAAGTGCCAAAGTTGCTTTCTCATTTCTAATGGCAAAAGTATACATCCTTGACAAGGAAGCTTTATATTAAGGTTTATCATTCTTGCATAACCAAACTAATGGTCCATCAAGAGGAGCAACTTTGACCCACTTTTTAAGAAGATAAGACGGTAGGCAAATGCCGAGTCTAAACAAACTTTGAACTTAAAATAAACTTGCCACGCTCACGGATCTTGATTTCGATTATCTTATGTAATTCAAATCATAAATGAGCAATACTGCAGCCTCCTTTTGAAGAATTTAGTTCACAATACTATACTTTGGTAACTGATTTCAATTTTTTTTGGCAGAATTTTTCAAGAATGCAATGATTAAGAACTTACGGCCCAGCAACGTAGGGAACGCCCTTTCGACCATTAGCCGGTGTGTCTCCTTGTAGTCCAGGGATAATCTCGGTCATTGCTCTAACAACATTCGGATCTTCACTGTAGCTCTCATAACACCGGCCCCATCTTGGATCTCTGCACACCTGTTATTGAATCAAAATATCATCAAAAGCCTGATACTCGACCTGCGATTAGTTCGTTAAACTCCTGTCCAAACTTCGTATTAAGCTGGTTACCGCAATGCAAGGTGCAAAAGTATAAGGGATGCCTGTAGCTCTGACTTCAAGAGCAGTTGCAGCTCCAATTTTCTTCACCAACTGAGGGTCTCTGTTTGAGGAAAACACATTTCACTATAAGCAAACGATCATTGACAGGAATTAACCTCAATCTTGTTAATTTAAATAGGTTGCAACTGCGAAACTACTCGCCTAGTAGCGCCTAGACCAACATTGTGAGGAAAAATCGTGGCCTTGTAGACATTGTTGTGGCCATGAACTGCATCAATCCCATATATCATCGGTATCCCAAGACGGGTTGACAGTGAGCCCTTCTGCAAATCATTCACCATGTCGATCCACGTCTCAGGCGATGCCTGTGGAGCCGGAACGCTGCCTCCACCACTCAACACACTGCCTGCGCACCAAAACCGAATTAGATATCCTGACATAGAAAATATTAATTCAACAGCATTACAGCATCTTACTTATAAGTACCTATGAAATACTTCTTCATGACCTCAGCTGATGCCACCGATCGTTCGATTTGTGTCATTTGGCCTATCTTCTCAGCTAAGGTCATCCTGTCCATTAAGTCGTTGATTCTCCTGTTTATTGGCTGTTTCGGATCTTTGTATATCCTGTACTCTTCTGCATTTACTGACGCTGCCCAGCAATACAAAACTAGAATCCCAATCAAGAATACAGGAGCTTTTGCCATTTTTCGCGGTAACATGGACTTCAAACTGAAAAATACAAGAAATCTTTAACCATTGAATGTAAATTTACATCAATCAACACCATAAGTATGACACTCAACATACATACATTTATAGATTGAAATTGAATTCGTACACAGCTCCCTTTTTGATCAGGGATTGACAACAACAGAACAGAGAACTTGAAGGGACTTAAAATCTGAATTCAGTCATACAACTTATAAATACTGACATAAATGCAGATTCATTTGGAATGAAATAAAGACGGAAAACAAGAAATCCCGTTCTGTAATGGCAAAAACAGATCAAACTACTTCAAAATTTTGGACATGATCAAGAACCAATCAAGTTATGACATTTCAGCCCATACCATATATTTGATGCTGCTGTTTACAAGTAAAAAGCTTAATATGAACTCAGAATGTGGAATGGTCAAATGGAAGAAAAGAGATTCTTACAGTTCTTCAATATGATCACCAGCAGAGAGAGAGAGAGAGAGAGAGAGAGAGAGAGAGAGATTTTCTTGGGAAGAAATGGGGTGGGATAGAGGTGGAATTTATAGAAAAGTTGGCCTGAAATCCATTGTTAGCATGTTGGGATTTGAAGAGTTTTATGTGATTTATGATGAATCTTGCTTTGTTCCAAAGGAAAATAATGAAGAGTTATTTTGGTTCCGTAATAATTAATGATTTATGGATGAGTACGTGCACAAGTGGTGTGAGCACGCACGAGCCCACCTGCATACGGCATGCCTATTTTGGGGGCTAAAATCTAAAATCGAGAAGATACTGGGCTTATTTATAATTATTATTATTATTATTATTTTCCTTTATAATTCAAAGCGGAAAGATGATACACGAAATTTCCCAATAAGAAGAAAACTCATCCGTTCACATTTTCTCCAACGCAGCAGATTGTTTAAGGAAACACAGAAAATAACAATTAAACAACTAGACAACGTTGGGTGAAAACTCATCGTACTTCTATCTTGTTTTAACATATGTCGGCACCCCTAACAACCTCCCACTTTTGCGTAATTTGCATTTTACACCCTCTAAATTAAACTTCTATCGCCTATTTGCACAGTTGAATTGGGTTCATTGTATTTAAAATTATTAATAGATACAAAATTTCCTCCTGAAAAGAGAAAAATAATGTTACCTCTTAACTTTTAACGAACAAGTTTCTTACATCCTATCTCAAGGAGTCGCATTACCCTATTTTTTTTTTTCAAGAAAATCGTGTCTATTACTATTGTCACAGTGGATTATATTTCATTTAATACGAATGAGATTGGAATTTTGACATTTTTATTGAAAATAAACTGAACAAGGTTTTTTAAAAATTTACATTTTATTTTTTTTGAACAGTTTAAATTAAATTAATTTACATTAAAGTGTATAAGTAACTCCTTACCACCTTCTGTAGCTTATTGCTAAAACTATGAATATTAAATTATTATTTCAATCACTCAAACTTTAGCTTTTTTTTATTATTTATTTTTACGTTCAAACACTTTCAACTCTCTTTGTAACTGAATTTACAACTCTTTTTTATATATAATTTATTTCCATCAGGAAGTGCTAATTTGCATTTAAAAAAAGTATTTAATTCGTATGGAGTTTAATCTGTAATAAATTGAGTTGTGAAGCACATGTTAGGTTTATTGTTGTTCGATATTCTAAGATTACTAAAAGGAAAGTTCCGTGTAGAGTTTGAAACGATGAAGATTTGAGCTTTGTCCACCCAAAAACTTGAGTTGCTGCGTTGTCTGAACCTCTCAACTTGTATTTTGCATTATTAATCTAATTCTTGCATACTTTAATCATAGTTCCCAAAAGCCGCCGCGCCTGCAAAAATTTCAGTCATAATACATTATGCAATTTGAATTATGTCTGTTTTTATATTTTTTAGATCGAAATCTATTTTTTTATGTTAATTTATAATTTAAATTTTATGAACTTTACACATTCTCGTGTAGGATTATTTTTTTTAATTTATTTTTCTATTGAAAAATATAACATGCTGTGCATTTTAAAAAGTATCACATCGCATGACTCTTAAATATCACACATGTGCACTGCATGTAATTTTTTCGATTAAAATACTTGGTTGAAAATAATTATAAACGACAAAGTGTAAAATTTTGTGAAGTAGAGATGGTAATTGACATAAAAAAAAGTTTAAATATCAAAATATAAAATCAATCGTAGTTAAACCTAATAATTTGGAGTTGTTTTTGGATAAATTTTTTGAAAATAAGTTTGAGTCTTGGAAAGCATGTTGGGAAATATGATGAGTATTTATTGAGGGAAATGTCACCTTTTGTTATTTATACTATTATAAATAAAACTCTTTAGTTGTATTAATTTTTTATTGTCCTAGTTTATTCTTTATGTACCCTTTAATTCATTCAATTTTTTTCAAAAAAATTATTAATAATAGTAATTTTAATATTTTTTTTAAATTATTTTATAATGACTATTGTTTTCTCTTTCAACCACTGCTTTATATCACTCAACCACTACTCTGTACTTCTCTCTCACATCGAAAAAATTTATTACAAATTGATTTCAGCAAAAAATGTCAAAATACTAATTACAATTAAAAATCATGACAAACCTTTTGATCATAACTAAAATCATAATAAACACTGATTAATGATAAAAAAAAAAAAAAATATAAGTTTTCGCATTTAATGATAAAAAAAAAGAAAAATTGAAGTTCTCGCATTGGTTAATTTTATTGTGATGGTTGTATTAATTTATCATGATTTTTATAGAAACCCTTTAGAAAGATGGTTGGAATACGATAACAACTCGCAATCAACAAGCTGTGAGTTCGAGTCTGATGAATATAGATAATAGTAGTATTTTATTTGTTTGTTTATTTTAAATGTTTTGATTGATTTAGAAATATTAATGTATTAAATTAGTATTTTAGTTTGTCGGTACTAATCTAACAGTAAACATTGAACAGTATAAGAAAAAAATTGGGATTATGTTCATGTTTGTTACTTAACCTATGTAAAATCCAAGGCACTACAAAATTCAGCAAATGAGTCGGAGGAAAATTCTTGTCAAAATTAGGTTTGACATGATCAATCCATTACAAAGGAAGTATAAATATTTGTTATGTGATTGGATACTTTTCCTGAACTATATGTTAATAATACTGTAAGTGTATTATACTTGTCATATCATTGATTTAAACCCGATTAAATCTAAATTGAGTTAGAAATTTCATATAATATATATATATATATATAGATATAGATATTTCCGTCCACGTCGGACTTCTTACTTAGAGTTATCCCATGTTACCAAAACATAATTCCATGTGTTTTAACCCTAATCTATATTGTCCTCTTGCAATACAGCAGATCATGGAAACTTTATTTTTTATTTTTTAAAAAGAAAATTGAATTGAAAAGTGCTGTGGCAGATTGGGATTTAATCAAAGAGTCTATATTTGATCTATTTTAATTGAGTGAATTTTGGATCTTTCAGTTCAGGACAGGTTGGTTTCTTATAAAATAATGGTAAATTGTTATACAAAATCAATACACAAAAGAAAAATGATTACCAAGCTGTCGGTTTGACTTCTATAACAGAGAGTAAGGTCTGTTGTTTTAGTACTACTTTATTTATTTATTTATTTTATATGTATATTTGATTTAGAATTATTAATCTGATCAGTCAACTTTGGTGTTGATGAAAGGAAAAAAATTAATAAGAAAAAAAAAAAGAGAGGAAAAGACTATTGTGATGCCATCCCATGGGATTTTCTCTCGACGTATGATGAAATTATGTAATTTTTTTTTTCTTTAAATGAAATTTTGAAAATTGGACGGAGTGGATGAAAAGTTTTGAAAATTTGTAAAAAAGAAATTTTGTATGCTTAGTTCATTAAAAAACTTTAAATAATAAGAAAACTCATAATTTATTGTCCACAATGACATTTTGATCAGTTTATTATAAAAAAAATTATAATATTAGTTTTATAAGTATGGGAGGGTGGTAGCTTTAGTCTTAAACGAATTTATTTTGATATTTTTGTCCTGTAATTTTAAAAATTCGTATATTGAGAATAAAAATGGTCTAAATTTTTGCTAAAATGACTGTAAAAGTCACCCAATGAAGCTTGCCACATGCAATTCTTCGATAAATTTTTGTCCTAAATGTGCGAATTTTTTAAATTATTGGTCAAAATTATTAAAATAAATTTGTACAAAATTAAAATTATCAACATCTTATACTTATAGGACTAAAATTATAATATTTTTTATCCTACAATTTTCACATGATCAAAAAAGTTCCAACATTCGTGACATTAAAAATAATAATACATGATAAATAAGAATATGGCTGAAAAATTACTAAAAAAATTTAACAGCATTACGAATTTAACAAACAAAAAGAGCACTTGTGCACTATTTCAAAAAATACTGAATATTTTTGTTACTATAAATTAACAAAGAAGGGTTTTACGAAAATTTTGCAATGGAATTTATGCAATTTATTCAAAACAAAAGTACCTTAATTAATGTTGGTGGTGTGCCACTACACTAAATAATTGGAGTGCACTAATGTCTAATAACACACGTTAGAGTTGAATGCTCAACCCCTTCAATGTAGATCAGATTGGAGCCTCAAGGGATACACCAACGGAATCTGTTCGATTTCACAGTACTGACTGTTGTGGTATGTTGTTTCTACGTGCATATAATAAATAATTTTTTATATTTTAACATATATTATAAATTAGAGTAAAATATACAAATTAATACATTTTATTAAAATTCTGATTGTTGAATAGTATTACTTGTTTTTCCGTGTTGAAGGGCCATTCTCATTTACAACCCAACATATGCCCATGATTTTCACTTACCAAAAATATATAAACTGCATCTTGTTTGCTTCTATCAATCTATGTGCACAAATCCAATTCAATATATATGTGGTGCATTATGGGTCTTATCTTTTCCCTTTGCTCCTCAATCTTTATATCTTCCAATAAAATGTAATTTTTGTCTCATAATTATAATTAAAGGTGGTATTTTTTTGTCATTTTAGAATTTGAACTTGCAATAGAGAACTATAAGTACATAAAAAAAAAATAAAAAAACTGAATATTTACTTCAGATGTAGCTGAAAAATGTTAAATTCATTTCAAATTAGCATATATTTGTAATCCCTTTGATTTTGAAATTTTTTATTTTTGGGCCAATTTGACTGATCTAGCATTTTTGCACTAGTGATTTAGACTAAATGTACCAGTACCCCCTTTAGTTATAGGACTAGAACTGTATTTTTCTTGAAATTCACATGTCACGTCAACAAAAGTAACAGAAAAAATTAAAAAGCTCCAAATTAATTAAATTATGTGCAAGGCAGCGAGTTGTGGACTAAACATGCTATTCTTTTAATTACATTCCTCAAGTATGATTTCTAGATCAAATAGGATTGAAAGCGCCACCATCCTATCGTCAGTGGATCAAAATTGTATTCTTTCATATATATATATATATATATATATATATATATCAAATAATTGCTTGGGTGGAAGAAGCAGACTTGTTGTATAGTAAAAAAAGGTGATGTCAATTCAATCGTCAATCACACACTAAACAACAACCTAAAGACCATACATTTTCCATCTACACAAAGCTGTAGTAAAAAACAGTAGAAAAGGAAATGCGTTTCTCATACACATGTTAAGTGTATAAGACACTTATACACACACGACACAACCTGAATTATGACAAGTGATGTGTATAAATATATGTATGCATAAACTTATTACGTCTCCTTAATTTATTTAATTTGAAAGACTAATTAGACAAAGGAAATCCATTCTTCAAGGTTAGTTTAGCTCTCAAGTAAAGGAAAGATGTTCTTATTATTATTACAACAAGTGATTAAACAGTGCTTATCAAAGATGTCTCAACAACCAATCACGCAAATGTAAGTGTTCTTACACCGGTGCATATATATATATATATATATGATTAGACAAAATTAAACCAGTTTTGCACAAGAACTTTATGATGAACACAAACAGTGCTTTATTCATTAATGACTCAAATCATATATAATTATATAAAAACACTGTAATGATCAGTAGAGCAGTAACACGAGTAACAATTAGTAACATCTAATCTTAATGATCACTGTGTTCCCGTGTGCAGGTTGGAGGGTCTTGAGGTTACCCGTTGCTCATACAGTACATTAAGAATGCATACGTACTTATAATATATACATATATATATCCAAGCAGATTTATATGTATATATATATATATATAATCATCTGTAAAGGGTTGAGAAATATATGGGTGATGCATATGAAAATGGAAGAATTAGGACAAAAGTTTTACCTTTGATGGAAGGAAGGAAGGAATTAAGGTAGGTAGTGTTGTGTGAGAGTGTGGGTAGGGAGATAGAAATAAAGGCATGAGGAATGAAGCCTGGTCCGAGACCATTCCACATCAGTCTCAGACATGCATGGAGGAATTAGAAGATCTTGGAACAGCCTCCATTCCAAACGCCTCCTTTCTTCTTCAGCTTTCTCTTCTTCTCCATCTCTCTTGAAATATATATACATGTATTTATATGATGATTGAGCAGATATATATATATATATATATATCATAAGGGGAAGGTGCAAATTAAGACAGTGATCATCATCAGTTTAATCACAATAATGTTGATCAAATAAAAGTAACTAGGTAGGTAGGAGGAAGAGGAGGAGGAGGAGTAGTAGTAGTACTGTTTAGACATGAAGAGGTACGGGACCCATGTGGAAGCACATGGTAGACGACAGGTCATTTTTGTGGGTAAAGTTAAATAATGAAAAGCAGCTGCTCTGGTTTTGGAGTCTTGGTCTTGTCTTCTTCCTCTTCTCAAACTTTAAGGATCTGTGTGTCTGGAAAGAATTTGCATTTATGTGCACTCAAGATAACGAGCAACTAAGAAACCCATGCCCCCCAACCTTAACAACAAAGGGGAATATTTAAATTAACTAATAAGTGTAATATATTTATTATGTAATTAATTTTTTTTAAATTTAATCACACAACAAATATACTACATTTGATATATAATTAATGTACAAAGCATAATGTATATCAATATCGATCATATATCACATGGACATATATGCACTACTTTTATGAACAAGTACTTCCGCAAGCAAAAGTGTGGACAGATAGATGCATTATTTAGTCAACAATCAAGTATATATAAATTTATTTTGGTATTAGATAAACTTTCAAATTTTACATATATATATATTGATCACCAGAAACCAGCCTTAAAATTAAAATACTTAATTAACCACAAAGTTTAAACCACATATTTGCTTGATCTTACTTACATCTTATAGAATTATTTGTATAAACAAACAATATTTGTCCAAAACAATCTCATATTTGTGAGAATCAAGGGCACCCCTTTAAATATAGTTAAGTAATTGTCAATTCAAAACATGTATTTAGGGGGTGTAGATGAGTGGAATTTGAGCTGAGGTCGATCATTTTTTATGAGCTCAAGCTCGAATATTTTTTTTTTATGGTTCAAGCTCGATGAGCTGTAATGGTTCGAGCTCAAGCTCAAGTTTGAGCTTGTACCATATATAATGAGCTCAAGCTCGTTAGCTCATTTTTCATCGAGCTCGAGGCTTGAGTTTTCAGTAAATTTTATTATTATAAGTAAATAATATTATATTAATTATAGAAAATATTAAATATATGGTACAATATTTTAATTTATTGTTATAAATATAAATTACTAATCGGTTAAGTATTAATATAATAAACAAAAGTATAAAAAGATATATACATCAAATTATTAAAATATTTGCACATAATTAAAATTGATAAACATAAATTATTTTTTAAAAGTGATTGATCTCATAATATATATATATAAAATAAAATAACAATAAAAATTAATTAAAATTGTTCAACCATTGTTGTTGTTATTATTATTATTATACTCTAGATTCATTCATGAGAATCATCAAATTTTGACTTAAGTTTATAAGTAATAGAATAAGTTGTATACTATGTATCTTGGTATAAATATATACTCACAAATAAATATAAAAAATATAAGTTAATTATTAGGACTTGTTAATTGAAAAAAAAGTGTAAGAGATTATAAATGAATATTGAAATCTAAAATAAAATTTATATGCATGCTTCATATTAAATAATTATTTAAAAAATATTAAAACTTACTAAATTATTCGATATAGAGATTAAATATATAAATAAAAAGTACCATAATGTATTATTATCTAAAATTAAAATATATGATATGATTAATAATTATAACATATGGTTAATTTTGCATATAAAGTTGTTATACTATTTAATATGGGGTTAAATAGATAAAAAAAATTTAAAAATAAAAAATAGAAAAAGCTCGCGGGCCGACTCACGAGCTTATTCAGGATATTTTGAACTCGAGCTCCTTAGAAGCAGAAGCTTGAGTTGGCTCGACTCGAACTCAAAAAACTCGAGCTCGACTTATCTGTAAACCCTACATGCATTTATCATAATAGAGAGCTAGATCATGGATCCCACCTTTAACTTTATTTTTCCTCAACATGTCCAATCCCTACTTTCTTTCTAACTATACTTGTTTCGACTTGTGTGTGTTTGTGTGAACGCCCCACACTTGATTAATTGGGAAGAAGAAAAGAAAGAGTAATGGGAAAGTACTATGGGAACATGATTTAATTCACAATTAGTGTCCTATATATATATATATATGGCGTAGTAGGTGTGGAAGATCTTCTACGTACGTACGTCCACTTAATTACACAACATTACATGACACGGACCTGCGATAATTGTTGGGGACATTGGTTGGTTGGTTTCGAACTCCATGCTTTTGGAATATATATGACAACTTTAGAATCAAATCAGTGGTACTAATAATTACTGCCATTCCCAAAACTTACAGTTCCATTTTGCATCTTCATTTGTCTTTTCCTTTTGGATAATATATCCAGTACCCTTATTCCTTCTCTCATCCCTTTTCTGTAACTATCCCTCAAATAACTTTCATTCCTTGTTTACTTATTATTATTAAATTACAATCTCATTTAAAAGTTAAAATTGATAAAGAGAATAATATATTTAAAATTTTAAGTATCTCTAATACATCCTCTCACATACTGACAATGTTTCATTTTTGTGTTTTATACTTAGCATGTCAGACTTTATTTAATACAGAGTGTAAAACCTTTTCATTGGTTTAATTTTGATACCACGTTGAGTAACTATCTTAATTAAAAATTTATGTTGTTGGCGAGAAAAATTGTTTAGTATTCAATCTTTGTTTCATATACGTATATATATGTAAGGAAAAAACGAATTAGGTTGAACAGTATATTTTACTAGTAGACACTGTCAAATATGCCTACACGATCAATTTAAAATTTTAAACCTAATTGCTACTTGAAAAATATATATTATTTGGATAAACAAAAAAATCTTAAAAGCCATAAGAAAGTTATGAAAACTTTTTGAGAAAAAGAGTAAGAGAGGAAAAGGAGATATGGAAGTTGAGAAGAGTTAGAGGCGAAACAGGGATAGCAATAGCTGGTCCGAGCATCACATCAGGAATCGAAAAGTATATGGAATGATGCCATTGTTAATGATTCCAGGCAGGAAATGAGAAACATGCACATATTTTCACCGTGATGATTGAATGGGGATGAGAAAGTTTGAGGCGACCAGCTTAAACAGAAAAACCAATGTATGTACAGTAAAGTTCAATTTACACAAGAATGCTACCCGATAAAACACTGTGAGCTACAAGGCAACCTCACAGCGAATACTATTTTACCTTGACAAGATATGAAACAAGCCACGGGACCGTGACTTGTTTGAAAAGCAGAGTGGCTAAGTGAGAGCAGGAAAGATTGGAACGAAGGGTCCTTCCAAAATTGGTTAACATGAAAGGTATAAAGAACTGAGAGGGAAGATTTATGGAAAAGGATGGAATCTGCAACTCTCAAACATAAAATCATGGGTTGAATTTATGGAATACCAATATAAGGTCATTACTTAAGTATCACGCTGGGAAGTTATGGAGACAAATGGGTACCCAACAAGGATAAACAAATATAAACAATCAAATCGATCTGCACAACTACGTGTAGAATTCAAGAGTCGCATGGATCAGACGAAGAACGGAGCTACTGTTTCAATGATCACAATGGTGAAACTCCAACTTCAAGATAGCTTATCTTGTGAGATTAAGCAAACAATTCCAAACCAAGCTGTCCAGATTTAGGCAGCAATAGGAGAATCCTGCATACAAAGTGCAACAAAAATGACAGAGAAGTGCGAAATAAGTAGAAGGCAACTTGAACATTGAACATCTAATGAAGGTCACATTGAGATTAAGGTTACACTCCCACAGAGATTAAGGTTACAGTACAACAAGAACACAAGTGATATATTGTTGAGGCCATAATAAAGATGAAAGAGGTCAGTCTTTAATCAAGAAACCAAATCAAAATGTCTCAATAATATAATATATACTCCAGAAAGTGAATTAAGACAGAAACACGAATGAGAAGAATTACTGATAAACATATTATAAGTATTTAAGGCTTTCGAAGAGGGCAATGTCTGGATTCATTGGTAATTTGCAATATTAATTTATAAACCAAGGCTGAAAATTAAGCAAATTTGACAAGGAAAAACATTTTCTGTTGTTTGTCTGTGTGATCAAAGGAGATTTCTGTTTGGAAATAACCCATGAGATTCTGTATGGGGCCTGAGACAGAAGTTTCCAGTTGGAAGACCATAAATGTCTCCACCATATGTATTCTCATTTTCTATCACAGGTTATGTAAAAAACAACCATAAGCAAGAATAATATCAACCCAGCTCTAAAATTTCGAATAATGCATGGTTGCACCACAAGTAAAGAGTTATAGTTAACCTAGATCGCAGGACAAGATTACAGATGAAGGTGAAGAAGGAACAGAAAATCCAACATTGCTAAATGATATCAAGTTGAGGCCTTTATAGTATCACCCTATCTGTCTTATCCAGTTTCCTTCATGCCTCACAATATTGCACAGCTAACTTCATAAAGATTGATATAAAAAGGGTTAGATATGAACCTTAGCCGCCAAGTTTGAAAATGCCAAATTCCATTTTTCTCTAGTTTTCATACCAGCTACCTGCCCAACTTTCGCCACCTTGTTGAAAGCACCATTCAGCCAAGCTGTTCCAGCAGCCACATACCTGATATACATCATTTAGCCAATTCTTCTTCATTTCAAGGAACATATAGCCACAAGAACTTTTCAACCAATCACCACAAAACCAGAATTTACAACCAAATATGGCAGTTAATAAACACAAACAGTCCATGAAACAGGTACTGTTCAACACTTTTACTCTTTTACAAATTCAACGAGTAAACACAAGCACTGTTGCATAAACATGGGTCATTTGTTCAACTTGCCAACTGTAGACAAGTACTCAGGTTTGAGTTAAACACAATTCAGGTTCCTGTATGCATGTTCGATGTAACATTTAGTAGACGGACATAAAGCAAAAGAGTAAAAGCCATACAGAAGTCTGATATCAGCCTGCAGTCCCTTATGTTTATGTGATACCAGAATTATTGTCCAAGTTTCATGAAATTCTATGTACTTTTCAGGCAAAAAATAGAAAAAAACAAATGGGAAAATATCAAGTGATACTGGTTAGAAGTTTCAAACCTGCTGGATTTGACAGCTGACCCAGTGTCATTTAATTTCCTCTCTGCAGCCATAAGAGCTGACATGGTTTTATCAGACACTTGAAATCTTTTATCCACAGATTTCACTTTTGAATTTACAGCTGAAATTCCAACAGTAAGCTTTTCTGTCAGCCCAACTCTCTGATCAAAGGAAATTACTCTAGCAGATGCATTGGCAGTCAACCTGTGCTTTTCATCAAATGCTTTGGCCTTGTTTACAGCATCTTGTTTAATAGCTGAACCTTTTGCAAGCATACTTGACACAACATCTTGGGCTTTACTGATATACACTCTCCCATTATTTGGACTCATCTTTCCCTGCTAACTCCAAGAGGAATTTCAATAAGATCAGAACCAAATACAACCAACTAGAACTTGAATAAAACTTCCATCATTCCTTCAATATAGAATACTAGGAATGGCATATTCTTTTATTGGTGATCGTCTCATTGTGCTAATAAAACATCAGGAAGAAATCTCCTGGGATCCAACTTCTCACACAAAAAAGATAGCTGGATTGGTATTTACAGGACACATGACATAGTTATTACCTCAGCAACTGGAGAAGTGTTCTCTTGTGACATGTTTACAGCATTGTCAACAAACCTCACTTCCTGAACACATCAGACATATTATTAGCTTAAATGATATCCTCAAGAAGACTATAAAAATTGTATATTGCAGTATTTACCCGAATCTCAGGTTGTAATACGTAGTTTTCTGCAGGTGCTATGCTAACAACCTGGTCGACTATAGTTGCACCCTGCAAGACATAATCAGCAAAACTTTTTTAACTCTAGAAGCATATAACTTGCCCTTAAAACAAGTGTTTTCCAGTGCTTTCATATCGTCTAACAAATTTATCATGCCATAAGAATTTCAAGAAAAGCAGTTATCATTGTAACATGCAGAAGAAAGATTGGTTTCCAGGACAGTAAGGGAAAAGTAGACTATAGATTGGATCAAAGCATCTCAAAGGCATGGGACACTAGAAACTTCGAGATCAATAAGCATGAATGTTAGAATTAATAATGAACATTGACTTATAGTCTCCCATCTAATGCATAATACAATTTCTAAAGTATTTGTACAAGTTTATCAGTGTGTTATTATAGCTGGTAATTTTTCGTATTCCATTAACTAAAAGTCTAGCAGACTGGATAGCTGTGTGTGTTACAGCTAAAGGCAACAATGAGAATATATGCCACATTGTTCCTGCCACCCAAACCCACCCAAATGGAAAAAGGGAGAAAAACGGGTAAAATGCAATTTATCCCCTCTGGGTTTCTTAAATAACCCCTGTGAAAAATAAAACACTAAGAAACCCCTTGTGATTTCAAAAATATAGCAAAACAACCCCTCCATGCTATAGGTGCACCACACCCGCCATTTTTTTATTTTATTTTTTTAATTTTATAATTAGAATAACATTTTTATCCTTATTTTTACACCGTTATATCTCATTTTATATAAACGAATGGTTTAGATCTGGTTAACATATTTAAATTTACAAATATATTTTACAATTATAGATATTTATTTATATATAAATATATATTATATTTAATGTGTATATATATGCATATAGAAAGAGAGAGTGAGGCACCGCAGGCCGTTGCCGCAACGGCGCCAGTAGGAGGAGGAGGCAGCACGCAGACGGGGAGCCTGAGGGGTGCATGGAGGAGGGCCAGGTAGAGGAGGCGGGGCCACACAGTGGGGAGGAGGCTTGAGGGGGCGGCAGTGAGGAGACGCCAGTAGGGTGGGGGGAAGGTGGTGGTGGGGAAGAAGACAACATTATTTTAAAATATAACTTTAATATATTTAAATAATTTATTTATATTTAATAAATAAAAATATGATAAATATTTGTATAGAATCTGGACCATGACTGTAAACTAAGTGAAATCTAGACCATTGAATGTGTATGAAATTTACGTTCAATTCAAATTTAATGAAATCTAACCATTGATTTATTTTCTAAAAAATTCCACCGTTAGATTCTAACGGTTCATAAATTAAGATGTAAAATTAATTTACTATTAAAAATTAAGCCCAAGTCATATGAGCACCGCCAGGTCTAAAGGGGTATTTTGCTATATTTTGGAAATCAAGGGGTCTTTTTAGTGTTTTATTTTTCATAGGGAGCATTTTCGACATTTCTAGAAATACAAGAGGGGTAAGAACCACGGGAGAATTATTTAAATAATATTGAAAAAAAAATATTTACAGAAATAGGTGGATTTCGATTGTTTTAAAGATTTAAGTAGCACCGTGTTGATATGCTGCAATTTGTTTTTTTTAAAAAAAAATAATTCTTTCATGGCACCACGATAGAATCATGGTGCCATTTTTTAATTAAAAAAATTTCAGTGGCACCGCGATTGATTTTTTATTAAAAAAAAAAATTAAAGCACCACGATCTTAGATCGCGGTACTGTCCCTAAGCATTTCCTTCTTGAAGTTGATAATATGAAGTCACCCTAAGCATTGTTTTTGTCAATGTTTATGATAATGTATTTTTATAAGAAAAAATAATTTTAATTTAATATAATAATAATTATATTAATATTACATAAAAAGAAATAAAAAGATTAAATTGTTATAGAATTATTTAATAATATGGGTAAATTACATTAATATTTTTTTTGGGTTAGATCAAATTGCACAAACACCATCTGTATTTTATATTAAATTAAAATTATTTTTTTCTATAAAAATATATTCTAATAATAATAATTTTTTGTTTGATATTGTTACTTCAATTAAGTCAAGCGATATGATTGTTGTTAGTTTTAATTTCATTTCTTTTAAAATATAAGTTACGATAAATATATATATATATGTATGTGTGTATGTAAATATATGTAAATTACATACATTTACATAGTTAATTGTGTATGTATATTATCATCTTTGAATAAATTACAACGAGTTCTATTAAAATTTGGTATAATTAAAAATACCTTTTTATTGTTTGAAAATTGTCATCAATACCCCCTGATTCTAACAATCGTCTAACAATTAGCTCAATCCATTAGTTTTCATTAGATTTTCATCCATTTTTTAATAGTAAAATGACCAAGATTTCCTTGTGGATTATAAATTATAATTTTATTTATTTTCTAAATTTTTTATGAATTAAATTGATTACTTTTTATAAAATTTTCAATTCTTTTACCCACCTAATCTAATTACTTTTTATAAAATTTTCAATTTTTTATGAATTAAGTTGATTACTTTTTATAAAATAACCATATGTATTTTCCTATAAAATTACCATTAAGTTGGTGGTGGTGGTGACTTAGGAAAAGGGACAACACCGGGATCTAAGATCGCGGTGCTTTAAATTTTTTTGTTTTCATAAAAAATGGCACCGTGGCGTGCTCTTCTTTCTCGCAGTAGAATGTGATTCTCATATATTTTTCGCCCGTGTGGCGTCTCAGGTTACGCCTAACCTTCGACCAGCTTTCGCACATATCAAAGTATAATGACAGTCCGTCGCGTGTCCTCGACACTGAAACTCGCTAGCGCGACATCTGAACGCCTCCCTGCGCGGCACCGAGTGCCCTTGCGCTCGCCTATCCAGAATGCCCATATTTGCTGAGGCTCTCGGCACTCTTAGCGTCTCGCACACAATCTCGGAACCTGCCGACGTATTGCTCAATGGCAAGGAGCATCCTCGCACGGTGCCGTTGAAATTTTTTTAATTAAAAAATTTGCAGCACCGCATTCTGTCAACGCGGTGCCGCTTAATTCTTTAAAACAATCGAAATCCACCTATTTCTGCAAATATTTTTTTTCAACATTATTTAAACAATTCTCCCAAAATGCATTTTACCCAATAAGGAAGAACACAGATGCATCAGGAGGATATAGACAGCCAATGATTATTTTCGATATGCAGCTAGCTTTTCCTTCCTTTTAAGTTATATACTTACGAATAAACATAATACTGTCAGTCTATATAGACGTATATTCATTAATTAGAACAACATCAGTTTGGAAGTAGCTTTCTTTCTTAACTACAGCCCCAGTGAACTTGTTAAACTCATAAGTCGTTGGTTTTATTTATGGCAAGAAATAACTAAACAATTAATTATTAGAGGACTGAGGACTATCAAATTAAAAAAAAAAAGCGAAAAATGAGGAGATTACCGATAACAATAAGGCGATTTCAAGTGCCTTCGGATCTTTAAACGTAACAAACGCGGTCCTCGAGTCCCCTGGCTCTCTGCACCGCCCCGAAGTAAACAGAAGCCGAAACTAATCAAATTTATTGTTATACTTTACTAAATTGACAAATTTCCCAAAAAAAAAAAAAAACTCTCAAAAACAAAAACAATCTTACCTACGGATCTCAATGTGTTCAATTTCACCGGAAAAAGAAAAGAACTCATGGATTTCTCTCTCAGTGGCTAGATCTGACACTCGCTTCACCTGTACTGTTCTCGTCTGCTGAAAAACATCAAAATATTAAACAAACAAAAGAAAACAAAATCAACCAAACTCTGAAATAAAATTCCAAATCAAAATCAAGCTTACCAGCATTGTCGGTTAAACTTCTCCTCAGCCCTCTTCAAGTTCTTCACAAACTCTCAGCAAAAAGCACCTAGGTCGGCGCACACACCGTGCATATATGTAAGCTAACTGTGTTTAAATTTACGCTGTAGTTTGGGAGAAAACTCTGAGGAGAGAGGAAGAATGTATAGGTTTGAATTCAAAGACTTTCACTTTACACCTAAAATTTCGGTTTTATTTAACAGATTAATAATGATAAACGTTTTAGTTTAGTGAGATTTGATTTGAGAAAAGGGGAAGATTCTCTCAGATGTTGCTTGCAGTTGCCCTTCTCTTCTGGCGTTGCGCTGTGTTTGGGTAATGTTTCCGTCTTCAAGAAGCTATTATTTTAATACCTACTAAGTGTGCTGACTTCAGAAAATCTATTTCTCTCGTTAGATTGATTTTATTATTTTAAATTCTATTTTAATATTTTTTATTTTATTTTATTTTATTTAATATATATATATATATGTTAGGCGTACGAAATATTTCACTTAAGTTAATTCCTATCAGTTTTATCCCCTCTCTTTTTCAATTTTTCTTCTGCCGGTCTATTTTATTGAGAGAATTCACCAAAAGAGAAGCCCCAAATTTATATTTCAAGCTCCATTTGCTTATAATAATAAATTAATTATGTATATTTTTTAAATCGTGTTCTTGGAATTAGGAAGTTAGGTTTTTGACATGTTCATATTATTTTAATATTAATTTTCGTTTTTTATTTTATGATGTCAAATTACATATATTTTAATTTTATGATATATATAAATAAAATGTATATTATAGTTGTGTTTATATTATATTGTATTTTAAATTATTAAAATATTTTATATTACAGCATTAATGTCCATCGATCATAGTCTATAACAATTACTTATATATATACGCATTTATACATTTATGGAACTACGAAAGGTACACACAAAAAAACGGTGCAATATTACCAATAAAATTCCAAAACAGAGAATTAAATAGTGTGCAGAAAATAGGGCATCCCATCTCCATCAAAGTTTGGCATAATATTAGGCTGATGAAAATGACCTTAGTTGGAGCATGGGCCCAACCTCTTATGTCTTCCGGGTTGCATGCATCTATCTTATAATACTTTCTAGATCTAAAGTTTGGGTAAATTACATTATTAGTACATAAGGTTTGATTAAATTACGCAAATAAATTCTTTTTTTTTTGTTTTTGTAAAATGATAATTGCAGTTTTTCTGAAGAGTGTTAGTGTAATATTTTTTTTGGAGAATGTTTATTTAAGAATTGCTTCGAAATAAGGGGTGTAGTTTTAATTACAATTATAACTTTTAGGGGTTGTAGTTGTGATTTGTAAAATGCAGGAGATGTTTGTGTATTTTGACCTAACTTTACCCTTAACTTGAATTGGTCTGATTGTGATAATTTCCTTTTTCATCCTTCTAATTAGCCACTTATTCAATTTTAATTCTTTCAAAAAAATCGATCCTCGATTTTGATTTTTATTTTGTTCGATGTTTTATAGAAATGACAACTCCGTCGACTTGTATGTTAGTTTTAAAGAAACCACATGTGTGAGGCACGCGAGTCGATTTGTCCTAAATGAGTGTTTTGGTGAAGAGAGAAGACCCAAAAAAAAAAAAAAAAAAAGAGTACAAACATTTACAACAATTAAATCATTTTCATATTAATGACCTAAATTAGTCAAAACTTTCATGGTAAAAGAAAAACCAAACAAGGCCTTGACCATATACATACATGATGTTATACTTATATACATAGTGTAGATATGTTAAATAAAATAAAAGATGGAATATAATTTGTAATATAAAATTCAATCCGTCCATACAGTACGTATATAATACAAATGCACATATCTGAATCATCACAAGTCACATCCTTTCTTGATTTTTGAAGTCTAATATTTGTTCAGGCAAAATTTGAACTTTGAGCCCACCAAATTGGATTTTTTTTTATTTCAATTGATATTGAATTTTCTATTCCAATTAATATATAAATGTTTACGCATACAAAAATTATATTATTTATTTATTTTATAAAAAAAATTATACACATAGCATGCATATATTAAATAAAATAAAAAAATGTAATAGAATTTGGAACAAAAAAATTTGATTCCCATTTTTAGGGAGGGAAATTAACAAAGCGGTAGAATTTTTAGCGTCATTGACTGCAAAAACAAAAGCAAACCACCACACTATGCATCAGAAGGACATTGACGAATAGCTCATTTACTAGTCGTTTACTTTTACTTTTGAGACATTATTTATGATATTTTATTTGAATTTTATCAAATTAACGGTTCACTTGAAAATTCGTGTTAAACACCCCGTCTAAACACAGACAATATTTTGAAAAAGAATGGGATTAGCTTGAAAAAATATATGGTATCTTTCAATTGCTTATGCAAAAAGGAAAAACAAGCTAACAGTGATAGCAGGATTTCTGAAGCATGAAGCAAAGACTAAACCTATGGAAACCAGACAGAATTGATTCCCTCTCCCTGATCAGTAGGAAATCCAGAAGAAACCTATTGCCAGATCCATTACACACAACAACGTTTTTAACTTAATTAGCTCTATGTTTGTCGTAACATTATACATATATATATATATGTTAAGACATTCGTCATTAGTCCACCTACCACATAAAAACATCGTAATTTGCTAACATTAATTCTAGCTATACAGTAGAAAGATACTATGGAAAGGAAAGCTAATGAGGCAGCAGCAGCATACGAGGAATTCGAACCCTTCTGCAAATGGCAACGCAAGCAAGATTATGACATTCTTGAAATCCATCTCCAAGGTGAATGAATAGATAAATTGCACTGGCTTAAATGCATTTTACATTGCAGGTATTTGATGTTTTTGTTTTTTAACTTTCTAGGATAGCAATTTAGTCCGACATCTTTTTAAATTTTTTGATTTCAGTATTGGTTCTGTATTTTTTTAATTTTTGTAAGTTTAGTCTTTTTTTTTTTTCCAAATTCAGCTCCGACCAGCACAAACAATGGCTGACGGCGGTTGTACACCTATAATGAATTAGTGTTCGCTATGATTTTTCACTTTCAAGCATGGAAATTAATTACGACAAGAAGTTTCGTATTCGGCAATAACATCTTTCTCCATGCCTGTGATTTTCCAAGAATTCAAAAGGGAACAGCTGAAAGTGCAAATCAGCAATTATGGGATCCTCAAGATTTCTGGAGAACGTACAACATCAGACGCCTCCAGAAAGACCAGATTCTACAAGGAAGTTCCTGTCCCCGGCAGCAAATACGACACACCTGCAATCCGTGCAAAGTTTGTGAACGGCTGTCTCTACATCACATTGCCAAAATGGAAGAACTCAGCCCCTGATATCACTGAACCCAAAATGGAGCAAACCCCGAAAAGACCTGCAGAATTGGCCGCCGAAGATCAACCAAAGGCATCACCTGATCCAAAGGAGCATGCAGTACGTAGTTCAGGAGGTTCAGAATGTGAGTTTCAGAGCCGGAAAAGGGCGGAGTTGGGCCGAAGAATGGGGAAGGTTGCTGTGAGCCTGGCGGCAACGGCTGCGGCGGTGGCGGTGCTGGTTGCTTATGTTGTTTATATGTATAAGGCAACCGTTGGTGAGGTTGATGATGATTGAGTATTGTGAATTAATTTGAGCTGTAATTTGAATATGGCGTTCATTTTTCTTTCTCTTTTAAATCGCATTGGGACCTTTGGTATTGTACTCAGGGCCACCAGTACAGTATATATGGACCTTTACCCGTACAATTCTGCTATCAAACTACTCTTAACTGGGCCTCGACGATTTTCCGTATCGGCCCAGAAACATTTATTGTGATAGATTTGAATATTTTAGTGTAGCACATGGCCTCGCCTTGCATAAATCGACGTTTTCCAGTATCGACCCAGAAATATTTATTGGGATAGATTTGAATAACAAAGTGTAGCACATTGCCTCGCCTTGCACAAAATTAGATAGAGAAAATTTTAGTCGGATTTTATTCGATCAAATTTGAACTAATCATATAACAAGTACAATATTTATCGTGTGATTGATATATAATTAAAAAAATAATTAATTACAGAACAACTATAATTTAATTCGAACAAACCTAATTCAGACAAAAACTTTCTAATTAGACAGAAAGCAGAAAAAGAGGATCAAGCAAGCAACCTTAGATACAAACTTTAATAGCAGTAGCCGTCCACCTAGATATTGAAAACGATAAGAGAGAGAGAGAGAGGAGAGAAATATCGTAGCGCAATAAAAGATTCTTTAATTTGTAACCATCGGATACAATAAAACTTTTACTTTTGCCTTTCTCTTTCACATGTAGTGACCGTATCCCTCCAAATACAGAATTATAATAATAATACTTGAAACAGAAAGAAACAATAAAAGCCCAAAAATTAAAATGCCCGGCTGGACAAAAGCCTACACCCTCCTACTCAAATCAGCAACTCCCAGTTATTCCATTGAACCACACAAAATATCTTCTTCTTTAAATTTGGAAAACATGCAACTGATGCATTAATTCAGCTCATTTTGCACTGGCAAGTTTGGTCCGGAGGAGCTTGGCGGCAGCAACCATGTTTTCAAGGGCTGGCTTCACTTCCGTGTACTTGCGAGTCTTGAGACCACAGTCGGGGTTCACCCACAAGATGTTGGTTTCAAGCACAGCCAGCATCTTGTTGATTCTGTCCGCAATTTCTTCCGTTGATGGAATTCTTGGGGAGTGAATATCATAAACACCGGGCCCGATTCCAGCACCGTACTTCACTCCCTCACGGAAGACTGAGAGGAGCTTCTCATCTGAACGGGAGTTCTCAATGGTAATAACGTCAGCATCCATGTTAATGATTGAGTGGATGATGTCGTTGAAGTTGGAGTAGCACATGTGGGTGTGGATCTGTTGGTTGCAGACAAGAACATTAGCAAACAGAAAAATGTACCATTGGCCTAGTTTGAATTAAGGTGAAATTCATGAGGTATTGAGTGGGAAAAGGCACCTGGGTCGTGTCCTGGACGCCACAGTTTGTGATTCTGAATGAGTGGACGGCCCAGTCCAAGTAGAAAGCATGCTCGGCCTTCCTCAAAGGCAAACCCTCTCTCAATGCAGCTTCATCGATTTGGATGACGGTAATACCAGCCTTCTCGAGATCCTCTACTTCATTCTTGATGGCCAAAGCAATCTGATAACAGGTCTCAAACCTGCAAACCAAGAAATAGAATAAGTGACTCTCTGAACAAAAAGAAATCTGCCCAAAATGAAAAGAAAGAAAAACGAGTTGATCTCCTAACAAAATATGTGATCATGTATAAAGACATACCTTGGTTGGTCATTTCGTACAAAAGACCAGTTGAGAATGGTAACAGGGCCAGTAAGCATTCCTTTCATTGGGCGCTTGGTCATGCTCTGGGCAGCAGTGGACCAGAATACAGTCATTGGCTTGGGCCGACTAACATCACCATAAATGATCGGTGGTTTCACACAGCGAGATCCATATGATTGCACCCATCCATTGGCAGTGAAGGCAAATCCAGACAATTGCTCACCGAAGTACTCAACCATATCATTTCTCTGGAATTTAGACATCCAAAAGATATTATTACAACAAATACTTCAAAGTGACATTTGCAGTTGTATTCATTAAACCAAATTGACAATTAATGTATTAGTTGTTTTTACAGATTAGAAGCCCGATTAGCTTGCCTACCTCTGGCTCTCCGTGAACAAGAACATCAATGTCCAACTCTTCCTGAAGCTTGACAACTTTGCTTATCTCCTCTTTGATAGACTTGATATACTCCTCTTCAGATATCCTACAAATAGAAATTGGATCTTTAGAAAACAGACTTGAATGCACAAATAGATTACAGAGTCAAGGGAAAACACTCACTTATTGGCCTTGTATTCACGGCGCACTCTCCTGAGTTCAATGGTCTGAGGGAATGAACCAATAGTGGTGGTGGGGAGGATTGGGAGGTTAAGCTTCTTTTGTTGAGCATCAAGTCTGGCACTAACATTTGTAGCACGGCGATGATCAGATCCCTTCAAAGCAGCAGCCTGGTTGGACCAAAGAAGAATGGCTGGTAAGCACACAATAGCATAGCAGCAAAGACACCTGAAAGCTCAAATGACAAAAATGAAGATTCATTGACTTACAGCCTTTTGGACAGCTTCGTTGGTCACCCTAGGAGAGGACTTCCTGGAAGCCTGAGCTTCAGCATTGGCAGAGAAGAATGCCTGGAAAGTAGAGAACAGCATCCAAACATCAATATGAGTAATATAATGTCACCAAAATCAAAATGAGCCTAGAATTAATAGGAAAAGATTATTCAGATGATCTGAAAGTAATAATTAATGACAAGATTTAACTCGAGAAGATTTAGTATTCTAAAATGCCTTCAGGCCTTCAATCTCAAAGGACAATAGTTGCGACACATACCTCATCCTTCTGTCCAGTCAATGCCTTTGCAAGAGCATTTACTTCGAGAACCTTTTGTGCTGCAAATGCAAGCCAGGATTTGATTTCTTTGTCCAGCTTAGGTTCATTTGCCAGATCAACAGCAGTGTGGAGAAGTGAGCAGGAGGTGGACACAACAAGCTTGTCTGCAGAAAAAAAATCAAAGAAAAATAAGACTCCATCGTAAAGCAAACTTGAAAGCTATAAAATAGGTGTTAGGCAATATACCCTTTCCAACTATGCCTTCAAGAGACTGCAGGGTGGTGAGAGATGCACTCAGGTCATTAGCCCAGATGTTCCTTCCGTCAACAACTCCAGCAAAGAGGTATTTTCCAGAAGGAAATCCACTCTTGATCAAATCAAGGGTCTTTGTTCCACGAACCAAATCGAAACCAAAACCACAAACCCCTTTCAGGGAGGTGAGGGTTTTGAATGTAGCCTCAGGTAAATCAGCGAAATAAGTTTCAACCAGAACATTAACGCCAGACAAAGACGATTCCAGTTCAGAGTAAGCCTTGGTGAATGCTTCCAGCTGATGAGACTCAAGATCCAACACCAGGGTGGGCTCATCAAACTGGATCCATGAAGCACCTGCTGCCTTAAGCTCAGCAACAACTTCCCTGCCAAGATATACATTTAAATACCAAATGTAACTATAATGTAAATGTTGAGAACATCAGGCAACTAAAAATATAGTTTTTTTTCTTTTTCTTACTTGTAAATTGGCAGAATTTTGTCAAGAAGAGAAAGAAGAGGGAAAGTCTTCTCAACACCCTTGGCAGGTTTAGACAGCAACAAGTATGTAACAGGGCCAATAAGTACTGGAACAGTATCAACACCAAGCTGCACGAGAGAACATGAACTTCATTAGGTGGTGATTCACAATGAAGCATCCGTAAAGCACATAATATTTAGAAGGATGCAGGAGTTTGGTTTCCATTATTTAGTTACATTCAAGATTTTCCTATTTATTGGTTAAACTGGAAATACAGCAGGAGATTTACAGAGCTCATACCGCTTTAGCCTCTTTGTACTCATTAACTGCCTTGTGAGAAGCATAAGAAAATTTCACATCAGGCCCCAATTCAGGGACAATGAAATGGCTGCATTTATAAACCAACATAATTAGTTAAATAAACATCAATTATGTGGGAAAATAAAACCTTTTTTTCTGAATTGACCGCTACTTACTAGTTGGTGTCAAACCACTTGGTCATTTCCATAGCAGGAACAGAGGCATTTCCCCTGGCCATGGAGAAGTAAGTGGAAAAACCAATCTCACCCCCAGTCCAATTGTATCTTGGTGGAACGGCACCAAGCATTGCGGTTGTGTCAAGCACCTGATCATAGTATGAGAATGTGTTGCTGGGGATGTACTTGATCCCAGCATCAGACATCTGCTTCCAAATGGATGCCCTGAGGTCAGTGGCGACCTTTTCCAATTCCTCAGCGCTGCTCTTGCCATCCCAGAAAGATTCCAGAGCAAACTTAAGCTCTCTCTTTGGGCCCATACGGGGATACCCAACAATGTGAGATGCCATTTTTCTGATACACCAAATTCCATCAGTATAATCACATTTACACCATATGGTAAAAATAATAATCTAGATAACATGCAGACATGTCCAAACGAAGAGGCAGGGGACGACAAAAGAAAACCAGGCCCTATGTGTATTCAGTTTAAACCTATTCAATTTTGAGATAGCTGCATACGTATATCTTAAATAATATAGTATTAAATAAATGATATCCCAATAAACAAAAAAGTTCTCACCTTTTATTTTTCGTACTGCTCACGTGCAACTCATAAGTCTGTCAGTATATTTTAGATATACATATACATGTGTGCGTGTATCTACATATAGGTGTATATATATATATATATGTATTTACACATAAATATATCTCGTAGCTTGTTTTTACCACTAGATTCATCTAGAAAATTAACACTGATTGGTTTCCTGTATTAGCTTATCAGCATTAAGTTAATGAACATAAAGAGGCATAATCAGGTTCTCATGAACGATGTGAGTTGAAACATACAAGGAAAACTTCACAAATCAAGTGTTACAATCGATCTTCATGCATGGTCTAGAATAATCAAGCACTCAGATCACAAAATACATATAAACAATTCCAGATCCAAGCAGAAGAGCAAAATACATACATGTTGACAACATGAAAATGCGAAACAATGCAGACAGATTTAATTGAATTAATGATACTGAATAGCCTCTTCATGTCAGATCTAATCAGAGTAAAGTTCTGAACCCAGATCTAATAGTTCCACGACCGAAATCTACCATTTAAAGCTTATCCTCTTAATTTCATCCAAACCACCTCCCCCGCCACCCAATCCACAGTCGTTTTCCCAATGCCATGTCAGCACACTGACGACACCAAATTTGCATTAAGACACAACAAAGATCCGTTGATTAACTACGACAACAGAGTTAAAGCATGGTAAAACTGAACATCAGTGAACTCCACTATATCACGCAAAAACATCAGAAACATACACTTACCAATAGATCTAAGCGAATTAAATCAGAAACTTCAAAACCGCAGCTCAAAAACTATAAATCAGACACTTCTCCAGAACCAAAAAACATTAAATAGCAGAACAATCGCAGAGATTGCAAAAGCAAAAGAATAAACACAAGAGATAGAGAATTCAGCAAAGACTGAACACAAGATGAACGACGAAACCAGCACGAGGGGCTGCGGAAACCGTACCTTTGTAAAAAAAGGATAGGGATACAGAGATGTAGTTATTGTAGAGAGGTAGAGAAGGGCAAGACGCGAGTTGGGAGAGATGGAGAATGGGCTTATTTATAGAGGGAAATGATAGAC
>NC_026149.1:2177726-2213833 GCF_000512975.1 Sesamum indicum | reverse complement strand
GGGGGGTGGGGGGGGGGGGGGGGGGGGGTAGGGGTGGTGGGTGGTGCTCTGTAGATCTCGGCAAGTGAAATCTACAGTATGCTTTGTTTGGTTTAGTATCTATTTTTAGTTTTCAGTTTTTCCCTTCCTAAAAATATGTTTATTTCTTTTTATTGATTATAATTTATTATTATTATTATTATTACATCTCGTAATTATTTGTTATCTGTTATTATATAATAAATTAAAGTATTAATTTTATAAATTAATAATTTCTTACTTTTATAATACTCTGATAATTTTAAATTTATAAAAATAATATAACTATCAGTTTCATTTAAATATAAAATGTAATTGATTCAAAAAATAAAGAATAAAAATATTTTTTAAATAAAGAATATATATTAATTTTCACACAAATAATACTATAAAATATAAAATATAAATAATTTGATATATTGTTATTTAAAAAAAAAAAACAAATATGGCCTTTTGCGTACAACTATTGGCAGCGTGTTTCTCGATATAATATTTTTTTATTTTATGTTGAATTCAGTGAAATTCGAGGGGGAGTAGTGAGGTGACGCGCGGGTTGAGGTGTGCGTGTGATAACGCGCTGAGTTGGTACGCTTACCAACCCCCAGAATTGATGTAGGAGATCTCTCTCCCTATTGTGGTGATTGGTCCGTGTCGGAATTTCGGTGATCTGGTTGGGTCTTTTTATCTTTTCATTAATTCTAAATATACTTATAATGTTTTCTCTTCATTAAAATTATTAAATTATCATACTAAATAATTTAATTTAATAGAGCTTAATCAACCGTTTATCCTATACAAAAATTATCATTGTATTTTATGAAATTGACGTTTAAAAAAATAAAATGTAACAACTTACAATTTTAAAGCAGTTAGATCTTATTTTTTATAAAAAAAAAAAAGTTTAGATAAAATGTATGGGCTTGCATGACTTAGCACGAGTCAAACGATTCTACCTATTAAATAATTTCAAAATATTGAGCTTTCTTTAATTTTGTGGTTGGAATCACACGGTTGCATCATTATTATGTTAATTCTTCAGTTTTATTTAATTAATAATTAAAAGAAATGAAGAGTAAAAGAGAAGATTGCTAAAATGTTGTAAGACCAAATGACAATTACCATACCACAAAGCTTAATAGTTAAATTAGAGCACGACTAAATCTAATTTATTTATTTTGCTAAAACATAGAAAAATTAGGCCTTGAAAGATTCATAGAGCCTTTCACATGGGACGAATGGAAAACATTTAATGTTCAATCTCAGAAGTGGTTGCTGCCTTGTTTGGCATTTGAGTGCTAACTCAAAGCCTGCTTTCCCTCCTCGTCATTAATACCTCGTACAAAATGGAAAAATAGGAGTGATAGTTTACGAACTCACCAAGGACTGTGTTTTTGTCGTATGTATATGTCAGTATCCCTATGACTCATTTATTAACATTGAAAATTAAAATTGAATTATATAAAAATCAAGATATATATAAAGACATACGTTTAACCTCATCAAATATCTTAGTAAGAGATTTAAACTTTTATAGTAGGTATGACGACATTTCCTTTTAATTATTGGATCATAACGACTGATAGTATAAAAACTTTTATTTGATAACAATTACTATATTACAAGTTTAGCAACGCCAAAGTATTGCGTACAAATAATTATACTATCAACAACTTAGATACATGAAAAATTATAAATTTCTTTTAGTAAAAAGAAACTTATGATCACTATAAATATATCATTAAGGATAAATTACAATTACCTTCCTTGAAATTTAATATAATTACAAAAACTTCATGGTCGTTTAGAAAATCACAAATGCTCTCACTGATTTTAACGTTTGTGCCCACTTTATTAGCCTATGTTAAGTTTTTATCTAATTTTTATGATTAACAAATCAATATATTTTGTTAATTATAAATTATATTTTTATAGATGCAAATGAACAAATTACTTCTTATGAAAAAAAATAACAATTTATCTTCCTGTATTTTTAAAAATAAGCAATTTACCCCCTTTTATTTTTCAAAATACAACAATTTACCTCATTATACAGGGAGGTAAATTGCTTCACTTTAAATAACACATGGGACTAAATTGCTATTATTTACAATATCACTAGGGAGTAAATTGCATTAAGCCCTAAAAAATTATATTTTTTGAACGTCTTTTTTATTTTTAAAAATAATTCAACAAGGGTAAATTTGCTACGTAATCACTATCTAGGGACTAAATAATTATTTTTATTTGAGGGGTATTTGTAATTTTCTAAATAATAAAAAAAGATTTATAATTATATAAAATATTGGGAGATATAACTGTAATTTATTCTATGATTAATTATCAAGGAAAACTTAAATATTATAAATATTTCAATTAATAACAATTTAAACACTAAAATTTGTGAAAAAATGATCAAGTCCTTACATCCAAATCGATTTCTAAATTTACTTATATTTTGGTCTCCTATTCGGAATTTGAGATAAATAAAAAAAAAAATTCATAACTCTATTTTATTTTTCTTTTCTTTTTTTTTTTTTACAAATGATAATTCTATTTTTCTGGATACTCTGCAATTAAGGAGACAGAAGCAAGCGTAAGCGTAAGGAGTAATATCAGTTCGTAGAGGAATTTTGCGGGGACCCCACCAACAGCAAACGAGATCTAATCGCATGTACGTGGACCGAATCCTGGATCAGGGGACCGTGGAGCGTGTCGTCCACGCTCCTGATGAATGCTCTGGTTTGTGGGGTAATTTTGACAAAGTGAAAAATTTGTGGTGGAATTGTGCCAAAGAGTTTCCGGCTGTGGGTTGGTGGGGATTGGTGGCCACCCGCCATACCTCGGCCACTGTGAGTTCGGGGAATTGCCATAAATGCCCCCGGATTAGTGTGAAATTACAGCAGTTGACACTGGATCGTGTTTGTTGGATTAGTAGGTAAGTGGGGACCACTCTAATCAGCAGCAAAATATCGGTTAGTCTCCATTATCTCTGGGCTTAACAATGTAAGAAGCGTGTATTAGTGTTGTGACCGTGACAATTTTATATTTTTATTTTTTAAAAAATTAGTCTAGAATTTAAAAGTATTTTTTTTAATTATATTATGTGAGAGAATATTTTCTTATGCAAATACTCATTTTAAATAATAAAAAATTATTTCTGAAAAATCAATTGATCGCTCTTTTTGAAAAATACAAAAAACTCTTTTAAGTACTAAATAATTATAAAATTTTTAAGCACGTTGTGCTATAATAATATGGAAAAAAAAAAGAAAAAGAAAAAGCATAACATTGGGAATAATTGGAGTAAGTCATATAAGGAGCAGCCAGGGACGTGGGTCGAGAGTGGAGAAGTCGTGGTCCACAACAATTGCGACTTTCGATGTTCTTTTCTTTTTGCTGGGGATGAGTTGTGGAGTGTAAAGTAATAATTTTGAAAAGTGCTTAGAAATGGATCAAAAGTTTATAAGACAGAAGAAGTTTTGTGTCATCCAAGTGGCCACGAAGGGTGCACTCATAAAGACGTGGAGTTTTAAGTGGGAAAGGTATTGTTGGTTATGAGTTTGCACTAATTTTAAGAGCTTATTTTGAAAAAACATCTCATTAAAGAGATGAGACATCAAAATTATAAATCACTCAAATTCATCATATACAATCAAAACGAGACGTGACTTGTTTTGAGGTAATTGTGCAGTGAAATCACAAGTCTTTGACACAGATGGTGTTAGGTAAGTAATGAGTTAATAGTGTTGCAAACATAGAAGAATTAAAGGGTTATGTTAGTTTATTAATTGGATAGGGTTATGGTGGGAATTGTTAATTGTGGAACTCCCTCACTTGTCAACAACTACTAGTTGAGTTTGTGGGGAGAAGCTTACCAACTCATCTTACCTTAATTTATATCAACCTCAACCACCTTGTTTCCATGACCTAAGAGCATGTTTGACCACTAATGCTTTATTGGACCTGCAGATGATGTTCTATTACACTCTTTTCAATCACAACTATTAGCCTTTTATCATCCACATCCAACCATTTTGGATAAATCAGGAGCAATGCTCCATACATAGTTACAAGGGAGTTTGTTTTGATTCTTTTGTAATGTTTTTGAAATTTATAAGATTTTAAATCTTTCTCAACTTAGCTTCTTTAATTGTTGATTAATATATGAAGATTACGTAATTTATGGAAATTATTATAACGCTATCTCCTGAGGTCTGGTGTAATTATACATAATATTTATTTCAATCTAATAAACAGATTTTTCATTTATCAAAACGGTCTAATATTTATTGATATGTTATAACAGGTTCTGAGCAACGTATTCTCTCATACTGTTATTGGGCTTTATAGGCTTTTGGATCGGCGCAACTAGTTACTTCTAGACCATTGGTTCTTATTAGAGTTCATTCTTGGCTTGCGCCACAACCCACTACTTCAATAGTGCTATTTTGTGGTCAGTGGGATCAGATTTATCTCATGTTCATTTTCAAATCAACAAATAGGGAAAAGTATTATTTTAGTCCGTTAAGTATGCCTAATTTTAATTTTAGTCCGATAACTATGTCCATTTTTGTTTTGGTCCAATAACTTACGAAATTGCTTACTTTTAGTCTTTTGGCAGATTTTCGGACAATTTTACCCCTATGAGTGCATATGGACTAAAACTGTCTTTTAAAAGTTGCATAGAGGTAAAATTGTCCGAAAATCTACCAGAGGACTAAAAATAAGCAATTTCATAAGTTACTGGACCTAAAAAAAATGGACATAGTTATCGGACTAAAATTAAAATTAGGCATACTTAGCGGACTAAAATAATACTTTTCCCCAACAAATATGTTAAAAAATAATAAAAAAATATTATAAAAATAAATATATATACAACCCCACAATATTAATAAAATTCAAGCTTACCATACTTTAATTGTGAGGCCTCAACCTACCGCTCAGTAAAATATTATGGGCTCAATTTTACTTCTTTTGATACTATTAAGATACAAAAGAACTCAGATCTAATTCAAACGTGACTAGACTGGATCAGCACTCATTTGCTTCTTGAATGAGCAGTTAAGTAAGCAGACTGCCATAACACTATCTAACAAAGTAAAAGTATCTTTACTTGCTTTGCCATATGCATTGGTGTATCCGTCCTTCTTTGATAAATTCATCACTTCCTCATACAAACAAAAATAAGGAATATTCTTATTAAAAAAAAAAAAGAAAAACTCGTATTTTTCATAACTCTAATAATATTTTACATAATCTTACAATAACATGATATTTAATTTTTTGTGTCTTTTTATTTTTAGTGTAATAATTTGCAACAGTACCACTACCATTGGTGACAAGTACACAACTTACATTACAAACAATTTCATGTCATGGCCTAAAATTCAGGACCTGAACTAACACAATGCAACCCTACAATTGCAAGAAGGCGTCTCAGACTTCAAACTTTCTGGACACTATCTCAATAAATTCTTCTTCAAATGTTCGTCAATTTGTAAAAACTCAACCATAAACAATTCCAACTCTTGGATTGTTCACTTCTCGATCATATCTAGACCACGGCCAACGGCACCGACCGATCGAAGCTACTCCGGTGGAGTCTGGACTTCTTCTTGATCACCGCGATATCCTTCTCTCTGCCTGCAACTCCCTTAGCAGTAAAAGGATCCGGATTCTGCTTACTACCATCTCTTACACCTCCGTGTACAAGTATCCTTATGATCCCCGAATACTGTAGTGACTCGGCAATTTGCAATGCCGTCAAGCCCTTATTCGTTCTTGCTTCGATCTCGGCTCCCTTCTTCACTAGCAGTTCAATCACATCAGCTTGGCCTGATTCAGCAGCACAATGCAATGCAGTGTATCCATCCTCATCCTTTGCATTTACATCGATGCCCTTCTCAATCAGGGCCCTGGCTGCATCGATCCGGCCCTTGAACGCAGCACGGTGTAGTGCTGTCCAACCGTTTTGATCCCGCCCATTGATACACGCACCGTTCTCAAGAAGCCTAACAATCGTCCTCACCTCGCCCTTCCTAGCCGCCATGGCTAGATTGTCCCCAAGGCGAAGGGCATCGAATAGCTTCGTGTGCCCATTTTCGGCTGCAAGATCATAGGCTGTCTTCCCGGACTTGTTCCTCACATCTTTATTAGCTCCCTTGTGGAGGAGAAGCTTCACCATCTGCTCGTCTCCCAGAAACGAGGCTATGTGCAGTGGAGTTTCCCCATCACTTGCATTTTGGATATCGACTCTGGCACCGTTTGCCAATAGAAGTCTCGCGCAGTCCCTTCTCCTCTCTTCCACTGCCATGTGCAACGCCATCTTGCCGTCTTTCGTCCGAGCATTCACATTAGCCCCTTTCAGCAAAAGATGCCTCAGAACCTCGACATGGCCGTTCCCTGCAGCAAGATGAATAGGACCCAAAGTGGAGGACTCTGATCTTTCTGTGCTGGCTTTGTGTGCTAGTAGAAGCTCAACAATCAGGGACTCGCCTGAGGCTGCAGCCGCCTCGAGCGGGCTCGATCCTGACCCCCCACAAGCTTCGACATTGGGCCCAAACTCCAGCAACAACTGGACTAAGTCAGGCCTGCCCTGAGCAATAGCCAAGTGAAGCAATGACTGTCCATCAGAATCAACAGAATCAGCTGATTTCCAAGCAGGATGACTCTTTTCAAGAACCTCCCTGATTTCATCCATATCATGCCCCTTAGCAACTACATGACTCAGAATGGATGATCCCACAAACATGATCTTGATCCCACTATCAGAGTACACCTGTTTCTTCTTGTTCGTGAACCACTCACTCGGAACCGAATCATAAGTAGATGACGGGTTCTTGATCGACGCACCGGGTGCCACCACGCTCTGCAGGATGAATGAATCATCACAGAACGGGAAACGGTGGGGGAGACTAGAGTTAGGTGGGAGGTTGTAAGTGATCTCAAGAGTAAGTGTGGTAAGAGGCAGTATGATCCCTGATTGGGGGACGACACTGTAACGAGCTTTGTTCGTCGGCTGGAGGCGAAAGGCCACCGGCATCGTGTACATAACGTTACGCAACGTAAGCTGGCCGGAGCATCTCTGCCCCGGTTCTACCCTGATCGCCACAATATTGGATGGCTCCAAGCTTATAAGCCTATCCATGTCTAATTCCTCGACTCGGAATCTGTTTACTTGTTTTTAAAGATCATGTGATGATGTTTGAGTTCTTGAAATCAATCAAGATCATGAAGGGAATGATTGTATATATGGGGGGAGAATAAGGGAAGCCGGCTGGAACGAGGCAGTGCCACTTGGTGGAGTTGAAATCAATGAGGACTTGTTCTATTTGATGTCCGACCTGAGAAATCTTGGAGGAGTTATAGTAGAAAACATAATTGATTGTGATGCTTTTTGTTGGGAAAAAATTCTAATTCAAATTCAGTTTTATCGAACTTAAATGAATTATATGACAAGTGCAATCCTTTTATGTAATTGATGTACAATTTAATAAAAATAATCGATCACATATCGAGATATTACACTTATTTTATGATTAATTTAATTTTATCAAATTTGATATGATTAAGAATTTTTGCTTTTGGTGAGGTCATTTTCATTGCATCGTGATGTTTTGGCAGTGAGATCATACAAAACTATAAATGAATTGTCATTGTAAGAATAGAGCATGTTTGGGAATATGAGTTACAGAGGCAGATGCTTAGTTTTATTTCATTTTTTTATGTACCAACAGAATAAAATATGTTGATGCTTTTCTCTATCTTGAATGTTAGATAAATAAATAGTTCTGCAAGTACTGTGTAGAATTGGGATATTGATGATATCGGAGATGGAAATTTCCTTTTTTTTCTTAAAAAAAAATTGTACTTTTAACACAATAGTAAAGTATTAAATACTTATAAAATATTAAATTAATTTTGTTAGAAAAATGTATTAGTTAATTGAAGAAAAAAAAATGTTGGGTTTTATGAGTTAACCCTTGGCTCCAGAGTTGGGTCAAGTCGAGGGTGGATTTAATGTGTGGCGGGGAAATTTTTTACCTAAATTAAGTTTAGTCGGATCAAACAAATTATAGAGCAAGTGTGATACAATTGTCATGTAATTAATCACTTTTTCTAGAAATATATTAAACTTGTCATTAATTGATTCAAGTCCAGCAAATTCAATCTGAGTCAAAATTTCCCCATGTGGGTGGGGTGGATCTTGGGTATAACTAACACTCAAGTGGAGCGGGGCGGGTTTTTGGGTAGGCCAAATTCATCCTGTTGTCATTTCTAATTAATATGATAATAATAATTTAAAAAAAAAAAAGGACATTAATAAGTAATTTTATTGCTATGCCCCTTAAAGAACAAAAAGAAAAACTAATTAGATTCTGTTGAGGAATAAAAGAAATCAAAAGCCGATGAGGTCTTGTTCGAATGATAATGTTGATGCCTCACAATTATGAGATTGTAGGTTTGAATTCCATGAATATTGATTTACGTCTATTATACAATAATTTATTATTTTTTTAATTTAAAACTACTAATTATTTTATTAATATTTAAATTTAAATATATGGAATGATGAAATGAATTATATTCATTAAAAAAACCATAAATAAAGAATTGAATAGGACTGAAGCATATGTCAGTTAACAAGAGCAACAAATCTTAATTTGCATCACTGGTACAGCTAAGTACCTAATCCTGGACCTTTTCCAAGAACAAGGAATTATACTATGTAATCAGTCCACATTCATTTTTAAATCTTTGATGCAAAATAGAATGATCTCATTGGGCTTGTCTAAATGTGGGTCCTCCACTCACCTTTGTTATTCTCATTTTTCCTTTTTTACACCAAAGAATCCATCAAATTACTATGACTTTGTCTTTCATTCCATTAAGGATCCAGTCCAACACCAAACCCTGTCTATTCTCATCACACACATTTGTTCATGTTAAGGTTGTTAATATATACTTCACTTCTTTAGAGTATTCTTGCAAAGCATATTTGCCACATAATTAATATGTTGGATGGAATTCATGATGTAATCGTATCATTGAAATTAACTTTTGTGCAATTCAAATTATCTATTACAAATGTGCAAGAAATTAAATTAGTTGTAATGAATAATACAAATTTAATCGTATTATATTATATTACAAGTTGTATTAAATATTATCATCTTTTATTATTATCTAAAATTTTAATATTAAATATAAAAAGTAAATAATATCGACCCAATCCAACCCATTTGCAACCCAAATCATCTTCAACCCATAAATTCAAATCCATTTGGACCCGACCTGAACCCGCCCATTTGCAACCACTGTCTCTATTGCATGATGAAACCAAAAACCAATTCAAGAACCACTTTGTGTATTTGCTTTTATAACCCCAATAATGACCATGAGAAATATAAATATTTGCTGAATATCACAAGAATACAAATAGAAGAAACTAAGAAAAATATGATTTTTTTAGCAAGAATATATAATAACTCCAACCACAGTAATCCATGCAAATATTTTCCCTTGTTTTTGTCATTTGATTGTCTTCCTTTCCCCTTATTCCCAAGTTGCAATCTTCTTCTTTTCCTTTTCCTTTTTTCTTTTTTTGGTTTTTTTGTGAATTTCGAGATTTGAAAGTTGCAAATCTTTTGGAAGACATTGAAGCAAACTCCATGTTATTACCTGCAAATGAAACAAACACAAAGAGCAAAGCCAAAATGATCATAATATCTTTAAATAAAAATAATATATAATTTTATGCGATATTGCTAACGCTAACGACATGGGGTTCGTCTCATATTAACTGATATGAAAATAAACAAGGAAAAGAAAGTATGTAGTACTGTGAAAATTAGACATATACCCACATTTATAAAACGGTATACTACATGCAATAAGCAAATTGGCCAAGATTTGACACAACATGCATGAGAAAAGACGAGTTAGATTCAAAAAGATCAAATATTAATACCTATAGGCATATTTAGTCGCTGTCGCTGCTGCTGCTGTGTCCGTGTTCGTCTCCATCTTCGTGCTTCTTTTTCTCCTTCTTCTTCTTCTTCTTCTCGTCTTTGTCTTTGTCAACATGATCTCCCTTGTGCTTTTCCTCATCCTTGTGCTTCTCCTCATCCTTTTTGTGCTTCTCACCATCTTCATGTTTCTCAAGCCCCAACTTCTCTTCTATCTTGTCGATGATTCCAGACATTGTACTGATCTTACTTTGATTTTTCCTTAATTATAATCTCTATAGAAACCAAGAATTTAATGATATTGATGAGAAATGGGGACTGAGGGGTCAAGTATTTGTAGGCACTCAATAAGTAACAAATTCTTTCTATTCCGCATGATTAGGGTTTTGGTTTGAATTGTACTAACATGGACCACTTATTATTTTTTGGGATATATGTATAATGCGTAATATTGGGGTGATGGTCTTTGTGTCTTTCTTTCTTTTTTTTTTTTAAATGCAGACAACCCCCTGAGTAAGGGGGTATTTGCATCTTATTCCTAAATCTTTTTTTTTTTTTACATTTTTTCATTCAATTTTTTGATATTATTACACTTTGCATTTTTCGAAGAATGATGACTAGATATTCCATCCATGTGTATACACGAGTTTGAACACAATTTTGGGTTCGATAAAATTGTAAAGATTAAATGCAGACACCCAATAATCGTATGGGATGATTTGCACTTTGCGACCCAACCTTTTTACAAAGTAAAAAACAAAATAAATTGAAAAATATTGAAAAAAAATGGAGAAGAGTTTTGGAAAATGGAGGATGTTTTTAGAAAGTTAAGCAAATAAACCACTTTATGTTACAAGCCAAATATAATATAAACTCACAGACAGAATATTTTGTAATTATTCCCTGAAATTTGATGTATTTTTCTTGAGATTGGTAAAATATATATGGCATAATTTTTCATTCGGATGAAAAAATTATCACAATCACTTCATTTTGGCTTTGTAACAATCTACAATTATTATTAGTCCGATTAAATTTTTCTTCAACAACCGACCGCGTATACTCCTTGTTGCATTGAAGTTGCTAAATGCTTCTTTCTAAATTCGAAACGAAATTCTGGTCGATCATGTCAATGAAAAAGAGGATCCTTCATATTCTTTCCGCTGACGAAAATTGACAATAGTAGCGCTTAAGAGCCTTCATTTTAAGGCAGACCCCTAGCAGCCCCAAGGTAGCACCCATGGTTTGAGGTTTGCTTCCTTCATATAAACATGGAAAAGTGCAATCTTCCGCTAAAAAACGACTGACTTATAAACCGGAAAAGAGCAATGGAAATACGCACCGGTAGTTTGATAAGTACCTAAAGGAAGCACATTTAATCAGAAATTCATAAGACAACGTAGTTTATCTTGCTTGATAGAGGTTGATTGGAGAGTAGTTCACATTTCAGAAATATCAAACGTCTTCCTTCTTAGTGCTGTGCTATACTTCTTCTCTTTTCTTTTGGGTTGGTCGGGGCGGGTTTACATCATTATGTCCAGTAGAACTCAGCAGTCAACAAGACTACAGGCTAATAAGCTTCAAACTATATGGAAAGATAAATAAGCTTCAAAGCAAATCGAAATTCCAAAGAATACATATTTACTCTGTATGTAGGCTTGAATCAGTGGAGTTCTGATAGTCTTAGGTGGGAGATAAAATTCCAGCTTTGAAAGAAGATTAAATTATGATACACAATAGAAATATGAGGGTAACCTCTTCGTCTCCACTTTGAACCTCATCCTTTTCACCTGATTGCTCCAAGTAAATTGGCGCCATCAAGTCTTGCGCCTTCCAAGTCCTGTTCGAATGACATGGGACAGAGGATAAACTTCAAATGATGGAGGCAAGCAGAAGATAGAAATAAATATAGAAAACACCCTTCTAGATCACACATGATTAAGTTTTAGTGAATTTCACATTCAGGTATCAGTTAACTTCTACTCATATAGAAGGATATAACTGCATCTTTTGACGGTTAATATTTTGAAGGCATTCTACCCCTCTACTCCTCATCTAAATGTATATGTTGGGGGGAGTATTTTTCTTCCATTTGCAGACTACTATATTACTTACTGTATCACGAAGATTTACATGCCGCAGATAAGCTCTTTGTAGATTGGCGCCTTTCAGATTTGCATTGTTTAATTTTGCACCCTGGGCACAGAAAATAAAGGGGAGTTTATGTATTAGGTTAAGGTCAGTTGATTTCTCCTATTTAATAAACTGTCTATACATTACCACATAAAAAAAAATCAGTTTATAGTATGATATAAGTGTGTGTGCGTGTCTGTTGCAGATAACATCCCAAAATATGCAAATGATGTACTCAGACTAGAATACCAATGCTCAAGTAAAATTTGATAAAGAAGATAGAGACTGCATGCATCTAGAACAATTTATAGATTCAAATATATCAAGTGATACTGGGGGATGTTTCTAACTTTACCAGTCAAATTAATCCCTTCTCAATATCTCTCAATTATAGAAAAGAAATGCAGTCAGACTTCCACAAATGCACCATATCAGGTACGTACTCCCGTTCATATGCTCAGCCGTTCAATTAGGTTTAGAAACAAGGAGCCACACACTAAGCAATAGGTTCATAATCTTGTAAATCTCAATATTTTATAAGAGTTGCTATTACTATAGTTGTGCAAAAATATGTCATGGTACAAAACGGTCTCTCAATGAATCGACTTTTAATTGGTGATATAATTGTCAAGGCATAAAATTCTAAATAAAGAGGAGAGAGATCGAGAAAACAAAAACACCATAGGACATCAAGATAAATGAACTATTCTGCACAGTACAAAAAGAACTTTGCTTTCTGAAACATCTTTACTAGTGTTACAAGGAAATTAGTCACATGGGGAAAAGAAGGAGATCCTTTACCTTCAGATTGGCTCCTTCAAGATTAGCTCCTTCTAAGTTGGCATTGGTAAGATCAGCAGTCTGAGAATTGTTCAAAAGATATTTGCTTTATTTAATACAATGACCAACTAAAGTCAGGCTGAGCAAATAAAAATTTTGTGAGGGATAGATACTCCCAAATAGTTGAGACAGTTATATTTTTATAGCGTCGCTAGAAGAACCAGAAGTGTAAGAAACAAAGGGCCAATAAATTACACAATTCAAATCTTATATATGCTGAACCTGTAGGTGTGCAGAACGCAGATCTGCCCCGCAGAAGCTACAGTCTATCAAACAAGCATCTGTCATAGGACAAAGATAAATTTAACTAATGCTTCCAACACTCACCTAGAAAGAAGAATGAGAAGCCAACATTGTATGAAAACGATGACAAGGGGAATGGATAGCAAAACCCAAGGGCCATTTTTCAGATATCAGTTTAAGAAATCAAACAAGAAACAAGGCCTTATTTTGGGCGGCTAAAAGGCCTAATATTTCAGTTAATTACTTGTCAATGACAAAACTGAAGTACTACATTATTAGGCTTTGAATATAGAAAACATAGTAGATAAATCAATAATAAAATACATTTAAATTATATATATGTCTATATAAACTAATAGATTTATGCTTATGGGTGTGTAAATGTTAATTAATAGTAGTTTCACGCTTATGGATGTATACATATTTTACAGTAATAGTGCATTTGAACTTAATACTATGATTTCCCTGCATATACCACTAGGTAAATATATATTTGCACGAGTTATATAAATAAATATGCTGTGAATACTTACTAAGGTGAAATAATGCAACCATGCAACTTGTTTCCATTAGAGATTTTGTTTACATTTAGTCTGCGCACAGGAGGAAAAATTGTACTTTGAGTGAGTTGATAGACATGCCTTTATCTATATATGCTTACATAGATGAATGTGTTTATTTTTTAAAATATTATCATTGATATGGAGTTAGAAATAAAAATTATTAAAACAGACCAATAGTATGAAACTACAAACATTTCTAAGTGTACCCAGGTACATGGACACTTGTTTTGTTAAACACACCAATACAACATCCCCAAAATTGTAGCTATTTCAGCTTCTGAAGCTATGTCCCAAGAAAAGAACGGAACAGAACAGAAAAGAAAAAGAGTTTACCTTGTAAATTGGCACTCTGAAGATTGGCCCCAGCTAAGAGAGCTCCACGAAGATTAGCTCCAGTGAATTCACATCTTTCATAGTCAAAACAATTATTAGTGATGAAGAGAAGACTATGTATAGAGTTAGAAAGATTCTAATGACTGCTAAAAGCTGCATAAGGAGAGAATCTTACTCTCTCAAAGTTGCGTTGTGAAATATAGAACCCTCAGCATCTACGTCCTGTGCCAAATTAGAGTGTTCCAATGTGACGAGTTGCTATACGAGGCTTCAAACCATGTAGGACATGCAAAATGATGAATCCAGATATCTTGGCACAGTAACAATACACAAGCAAATCCCCATTCAAGATACCTATTATACATTTGTATTAGGGACATGAAATCCTCCCCCACTGGTTAAAATAAGGATGTAGCTTTGAAATTTCTAGAGAATTAAACTTTTGTCTTTTATGTTAAACTCATGCATCAATTAGTGCAAACAATACTTAAGAGATAAAATTTCATCAGCATACCCGCACTAATTCTTCTAACATCTGGTGAAAATGTACTTTTTTTTTGTGTCTCATGTAGTGGATAGAAGATAAAGTTTCATGATACAAAACATGTTTCTAAAATTATGAATAGTTGATCTGAATCATACTAGAATTGCCCAAAACTATATGACGAGCATATCATTTTCTGCATTTGTGCTGACACTAAAATGTTTAGATTATATAAATTAGGAAAAATCCCAAATTTCTAGGTAGGCAATGATATTTACACGTAAAAACTATATGCACGCGTACCAAAATGCACCACTAACCATTTACAACTATCAAAGTGCATTTTCTCATTGGAAGAGAAGAATAATCACCTTGAATTTTGCACATTGAAGATTCGCACGAGAAAAGAACACATTTTTTAGGCATGCATAACTGAAGTCAACAAATGACAGGTCCTGCATTTGTTAACACGATTAGCAAGAAAGAGGTCATTAGGTAATAACAGAGGAGAATTAACATGGTAGAAAAGTGACAGAAACTAAGATCAAATATATTCGACACCTCACAGGCGACATAAAACCTGCACCACTTCCTGTCAGTCATCTAAGGTAGGAGTTTGACTAATCACAGATGAACCACAACTCAAATGCTTTAAAGCAAAAAAGTTTTTCTATGCTTTCAATGAAAACCAAAAGAAAACTGTTCAAGGGAACAACGAGGTGCTATCAGACAAGAACTTGGAGGAGCAAATTCACATTAGATCACATTAATGTAAGAAAATCAACTCAATTTTCTGGATTTGTATCAAAGTATGTTAAATTCTTTAGAGCACTATAGCCAAAGGCAAATTGTAACATATTTCCTAGTTCCGTATCTTTTCTTATCTCAATTTTATATAAATGTCTTCCTTGGGGAAACATTCAAGCAGAGATGGAATCGCCCAGGATAATCCAATGTAAGTACTAACATAAATATTTCAGTCCGCTGAATCGCTTGGGGAAGTCATTCAGGAAGATATGGGAGCTAGTACCAGTTTTGAAAGATCAAGGCCAGATAGATTGACTCCTCGAAATCTGACCCTCTCAGACTGTATGCACTTAATGATATCGATGCGTGTCAATTCAGTGCCCATTTCCTCTTCCTCTTTCCTCTTATTTAAAGATGCTTTAATACCATCCATTAATCCCTGGAATCAAATATGGTTTCCTCAGATGGCAAAAAATATGGAGATATCAACTTTTTTACCATTTCATTTAGTTCATGAAAGAAACAAACAATTAGCCAGAACTAGAAAGTACATGGCATGTATAAGGAAGAAAATGAATAAGTCAATCCAAGTACAAACTATAACTGGTTGAACTTTTCAATCAGCACTCTCAATGTTTTGAATTTTAATAATATTTAGAATTTCGAGCATTTCAACGAATTTGGTTTTAACAGCCAATGGTGTATTATAACAGGTCAAAGAGAAAAAAAAATATGATTGTACTATTGTAGAATACTGAAGCATTTCCAATTATTTCAAAACGAGGAAAGTGTATGCAGGCAATCGGTGGGCAAAGGGGCCATTCATGAGTTGGCACTTTATTCATCATTGCACTATTTATCCATGAAAACCAAGTCAGGTCTTAAACTAAATTGCCAACAATGTTCAACATATTTTATACCTATTGCATTTGTTCTAACTATGAGATAACACATCCATACTCTTCAACTACAAACTCAAGGGCATAAAGTGTCTCCAAACTGAACCACATCAACACAACAAAGACTCTCAGAACTTGCAAGCTTTGGCTAATGAAATCTGGGGACACTGGGTATTACAGATGCATATAAATGATGAAAAGGTTTACAATCAGATAAAAATAGAGAAATCAGAACATAATGTCCTTGGATGGCTTGCTACATAATTTGAAGCAAAAAATTAAGATAATAACAGAAATACATAAGGAACGATCAGAAAAAAAGATGAAATTAGCTAGGCATATTGAATGTCTCACAAGAAACTGGTAATATTCAGCCTCTCGCAGAAGCTCCGAGTATTCAAAATCCTGCAAAGAAGGAACTACACCATCCCTCAACCAATTTAAAATGTGCCGAAAATGTTTCCCATCTCTATCAACGAAAACATAACCCTGCAGCAATACCAGTTGGACGGTTCAGCTATATGAAGTTGAAGACTTAACAATAGAATAATACATCAATGAAAGTTCATGTCTTGAGTAGTCTGTGGCCAACCAAACATATGATCCAGTGACCAGAAAGATGGAAATAAAATATATGTTTGACCCTTATTCATGGTCCTTGAAAAATATGTGAAGCTGGCACACATTATTCGTGTCTAGCATGTAAAAATTAATAAGCTCCTAACTATTCAACAATCAAGATAATTTTTTTTTAACAAATGTTGTAATTGATTATTTACATGTGTGCATAAATAGATGGATAGAGAAAATATGTGTATGTATATTGCCTTCATCAACTAACTTTACAATAAAACAGATGCATTTTCTGCCATTGAAGTGGAAACTACGTTCCTTCAGTGACCCGGTAAGCAAAACTTTCTGCTTTCCCAGTCTTTCGGTCTTCCTGTTGCTGCTGTCTGGATATGAAAATAGTTGCAATAAAGAAAGCTTTTGATAGTATAGACATTTATCTTTCCCTGTGAAAGTACCTTATCAGAGTCCTGACACAGAGTGTGGCGACCACTGAACATCGCCGCAAGCATTGAATCAGGCTCACGCTGAGTCAAGGTGTCAATTGTTGTGCAAAACTTTTTGCCCCCTTAAAAAAAATAACAGAAACTCAGTCTTTTAAAGGATGAATATTATACCAAAGTACTCTAATAAAAGAAAGCTAATGCCAGAGCAAGACGACAGGAACAGTTGCTCAACATTGATCCTGTTGCTATTTCAAGTTGATATTCAATAAATCATCATACCAAGTTCTAGTTGGATAAATACTAAGAAATGCCTAAACAGAAACTTTTGTCAATGATTACTCCATGAAAACCCATGTTCGACAACTTGAAAAATCTCATCAAGAAATTGCAAAAGTTGATATAAAACATCAAGGAAGCATCCTCTGAATTTATAGAAGATGGAGGGAATTGCATCATTTATGTACTAAACTATCATGATGAATTGTGGTATGAAATGTGAATGTCTCCTCAAAAGATCTAACTCCTGTTTCTTGCCTACTGCCCCGTCAAAGAAAAACATGGAAGGGATAGGCATAATTTATAGACTACCAAATTGGAGATAGACTAGAAACACGAGCTTCAAAGTATCTCTAGTATTGACAAACCTATGCACCATTGTTAAGCACCCAATTAGCTTAACAATTTCATGAAGAGTGCACAAATTTATCCTGTTCCCAAATTCAAGAATGTGCTTAAAGTCCAGACCCAAACCCATATGGAAGTTTAAACTGTCAAATTGTTGGCCATGGTCTAAGGGGTTTGAAAACAAAGTAAAAAGCATTCAAGCTTTACGTCAAGACTGATCTCCACCAAGAAAGCAAATTCCTTGATCTTATGGTGACAGCAACTTAAGATCATCTCAAGAAAACTTGACCAAGTAATTTGGCAAAATCAGCCTACATAAAATTCCTTCCATGCCATTCATGGCAATTGAAGTGTTACTACAAACATTTAAGCTTTTCTAATTCAGACTTCCTTGAAAGAGAATAAGCCAGATTCAGAATTAGAATTTCCAACGTAGAAGGTAGTATGAAATAAAACTCTAACCAGTGAACAAATAAACCTCACTTACTGGAGAAATCCTTTAAATTAGCCCTTAAAAGGCCTAATATTTCCACAACTTCAGTTAAAAATGGAAAAATTTCATTGCCCATTCAGACTAGCTCTAGAAATAGAGATACAATATATTTTCTGCAAAACAATATTCATATTTTCAAGCAAAACGATCATATATCTGACACTGGCTTAGCTATCTGTTACACATGCAATGTAAATTAAGTTCCAAATATCGTATTCATATTGTAATTAGTTTCTACATTCTTTTACATTTCAAATAATTCATAAATTTGTACACAGCGTGATCCCAAACGAAATTATTCGCAAAAGAAATATCACAAATTTCCAGCATCAAAATCACTAATTCTGGACATCATAACAGTAGTAAGAATCACACTGGACTGTCACTACACTTCTCTAAATTAAGCTTTTCCAGATAGACCCAAAAAAAATACATAAATACATATAGATATATATATATATATATAGATAGATAGAGAGAGAGAGAGAGAGAGAGAGATACCAATGTTAAGGCGGATGATGGACGAAGAAGCATTGAAGTTGAAGCTCATCTCGGTTTCGGGGGATTTGAGCTGATTTGACGGGGAGCCTTCGGAGAAAAGCTCAGTCAGTGAGTTGGTATCAAAACGACGAGGTCTAGTTAGTTCTTTATTAAACTTGTAGCGTCCGTTGTCGACGACGCCTGACGGTTTCTTATTTACTTTGGGTTGATGATGTTATTGCTTGGGATACGTAATTGCAGAATGGTCCCCCAACTTTGGTTGAATATTTTAGGTGGCATCTGTTTCTTTCACTAATTTCAGTTCCGCACCGCTCCTCACCTTTTTTCAATATAACCAGCAAGTTGAAGCACATTCAATGCATATGCGTGATTCAAAATCATATTATATTTATTTAATTAAATAAAAGACAGTAAAAATAAAATAAATAAATGATCAAATCCATAAAATTAATTAATTTTACACGTACATGAATAAAAAAATTTATAAAATAAAATATTGATTGATGGATAAATCAAATATTGCCATGTATTTAATTGAAATATTCAAGGTAATATACTTTTCTTACCAACAAAGAAAGCAAATATCAATGATTTGTTAACTTTATATCACATCTTGTAATTAAGAAAATAAATCATGAATGGTCAATCATATTATGCCACGTCATCAAGTAATTATGGCAAAGTCTTCTATGCTACAATTATAAATAGGGGTATTTCACACACAATTTAAGGTACAAGACAAGACACAAGTGAAAACCAGTCAAGAGGTCACTTGACACAGAATTGAAGAGACAATTGAAAATAGAAGCAAAAGAGTATTTAAGAAATCCCAAATCCTCTCAAATGGAAATTAAGGAAATCCATGGCGTTCAAAGCAGAATCAAGACGTTCATCACGGAAATCACTTAAAACCAATATTTGATTTGTGAAGAAATCGAAAGAACTGCGAATTAATGTTGCTAAGATACAAATCCAGCTTGGTAGAAGATCAAAGTGTCAAATCTACCAAGAAATATTCAAATTCAAGTCAAATATTCCAAATTTATAGCGTTCAATTCGAAAATAAGTTGAAAGACCCTTAAATTAACGTTATTGAAGATCCAAATTGATATTGAAGGAGATCAAATTGTCAAGTTCTACCTTCAAAGTCGCCAACGTTGAAGATCACACTTTAAAGTGAAAAATCAGAAGTTTCGAGTAGAGAGTTTACACCCACAAAAAATACAATTAAAAATCCAAAAATTATTTATAATATTTTTCTTATTTCAATAAATTCAGAAACACAAATTTGCGATACAATTACATTTGCCTAAAAAAAAGGAATTAAATACACTTTACCACTCTAATATTAAGGTGGTATCAACCGTTGTACAATATAAATCATCAAATACCCTCTCATTAATTTACAATTAAGAAATTAATTGACAACTTCAATTTATAGATGAAAATTACCATAATAATTTGGTAACTTAAAGTTAGATCCCAGAAACCCAAAGCCACTTATTTTTGCTGAACAATAAAAGACATTATGCAAATACAAGTAGTTTTAATTATATCCAATCATTTTATATAATGCTAACACACAGAATAAAGATAAGTAACTTGATGAGCCCTTTTATAGTTTTCGTGTACTTGTCCAGGTGGTGCTCTATCAAGCCCAATTTTGGTTGCAGTGCTTGATTCTTCATCCTCCGCTTGGTGTTTGGAATTGTCAAGTTTAGAGTGTTTTGCCCTAACTTTTCATTATTGAACTGAAGAGTCCCATTGATTACTTGCAAACTCTTGATTTTTTTTCATTTCTTTGATCCATACATGTCAACAACGATTATCGCATATATCTGACTCAATCCAACACATAAATTTGCACCCATTCGGCTTTTGTTGTTGCCAAATACATGGTAATGCAGCTGAATATTTTGGGATCACATTTGGGTAAATAATGCGAAGCTGACTGTCAGAAATCATACTATTACTACCAAATGTTGGAGGAGATGGACTTGTTTGTTGTGTTACATTGAGATCAAGAACTCTATACATAATATGATCTCCAAATTGAGAAGCCTGCTCATCTCATTGAAGGTATGCATGGGATAACTCTTAAAAGGTAGAAGATAAGCACAAACATGGAGAATCTATGTGATAAGTCTTGTGGGGAGGCCCAAATGTCTAGATCAGGGTTTCAGATGAAGTTACTTGCATGTCAGTTGCACTTGGTCTTCTCTAATTACCTCTAGCTTTCTCCAAATCAGGAAGATCTGCAAAGCATTGTAAATAAGATAAGTATATAGAAATTAGAAAGCCCTGGAAATTGAATTTCCTTTTGGATATTTATGATGGATTGATGGGATGGCTACAAGTATTCGGTACTCTAATTCTTTTGAGCGAAATAGTTTTCTTTCTACATGGCTGCATAAGATCCCAGTTTCCATCCAAAGCATCACATAAGTCATTAACTGCTTGAAAATTTACAGGTTCACAAAAGCTCGACACCATTTATCTATAAAATATGAATCGACATGAGAATGTGAGACCCAGCAAATCGCTGCAGACAGTAATAAGCACAAAAGTGGGAGATAACCCTAAAAAATGATTAAGAAGAGAAAGTCACATGCAAAAATGCAAAAGCTCAATAAGAATATACATGACCACCGGACTAACAACCATACTCAGTGGAACAAATTGCTTAAGTAGGTGCTGTGTGATTATATTTGTGTCTACAAGTCAAAAGGAAATTGAACTCACAAAGCATCCCTTCATCATCGCTGCTCTCTTCATTTTCACCGGTGTACTGGAAAACAGAACAAAATTTATGTTAAAGAGGGTAAAATTGACATCCTTCTATTACTGTATAAAGTATTGGATCACTGAAAGGGGATTCTGTTGATTACCACAATATCATCATCAGAAGCCAGATTTGCTGCAAGTATCAGAAAACAGTGTCAAATACAAAGAAAAGTACCCACCATATGATGTCAATTTCTTTACATAATCATGCACTGTTATACTCAATAACAAGATCATGGCCTGTAAAAAAAAAAATTGGAAATAAATTGGAGCTGGATGAATGCGTATCCTGCATTACATGCCACCTACTTGTTATACATATCAGTTGGCAATCTGTAACGTAAACAACCATTGCTTATGTATTAACCACGACTTTGAAGGCAGTTGACGGACATGCCCAGCAGAAGATTTTTGAAGAAACTTTATTTGGTAGAAGCCATCTAGCTTTTCGGAAAAACTCAATTCCTAAACTTGCCATTCACCGGTGACTGGTCATATACTTGGATGCACGATCTACTCCATAATGCACAGTACAATACATGGATGAGTATCAGCATCAGCCTCTCTTTCAGTACCATACTGATGCTTTTACTAAAACTACTATTTAAGGTGTCATAGCATAAAGTGCAAAGAAGATAGGAGGCAAAATATAACTCAGATATAGGAATTTCTCAGTTGTAAAACCAGATCTAGAGAAAGCAAAAGAAGGATAGTTCAAGTCAAAATATTAATAATACTTGAAATACTCTAAAGTCTAAACAGCAATGTGACGTATCACAAACTCACACTCTGATTCTTCATCATCTTCGTCGCACCATTTATTCCAATCAACCTTAATGTATGGAGCAGGCTTTTCTTCAGATTTCAGTAGTCTTTTCCACCACCCCTTTTGCTCTTTTTGGACGGAGCAGAGTATATTCCTTAAACCAATCTTTGTCTTACATCCCTACATTCGGTAACAAATGAAACAATGCATAGACACTGAATAGTTGATCATGGCATCCCTCATTCTTTTTTTCATAAGTAGAAGATATAGTGTCTTTCCCAAACATTTAACCATAAAAGGCTGGAAATACGCACAACTGAAAGTAAAAGATGACTTTACCTTCTGCATCCAGGAGAAATATTGCTAATCTCATTAAGCTATCCTCCACATTAAAAATAATACTGATAAAGAAGCCTTACATGTTCGTTCTCATACAAATTACAAATATATAAAGATAAATACAAGCAAGAAAGATTAAAAAGCTCCATCCAGGTATTCAACTTAACAAACAATCAGAAACATACTCATGAATCAAGGCTGATATTCAAAGGCAGTTTTTAGTTTCCCACACTCCATATTTAATGGTATGGCTCACTTAGACCAATATTCATTTTCATACAGACACAATTTTCTTTATTGTCTTTTTCTCATATCATATTTCCTATTTCATATAACAGTAATTTTTTTTGGCTCCAGAACTTTTACCCCTACAAATCACATCTTCACTGCCATGAACTTTGAACTGATAGGGCAAGTGTTTCTTATGTAACTTCGCTGCCTTCACCCCAATGTTTCTACTTGACTTCTCACTTACTAACACTGATATCCAAGAAACACGGCGTCAAATTAAAAAACAAAAAGTTCAGGACCAACAATATGGCAAAAGATACTAATACTGGAAAATGAGCGGTACCTGAGGAGCGATATTGCCGTACAATTGGAGAGTGAAATTAAAGGATTCGCCATTGACTCCAACTGCAGAGAAACTGAAGAAGCCCTCCGCTTCACACTTCACTGAAATGTCCTTGGCGTCCGGCAGAGACACGGTGAGGTATATCTTGTCCGACCGCTGCGCCCAAAGAACCTCCGGCTGCCGACTGCACCAAACAAAACAGCATCACCCATCACAACAACTATAGAAGCTCAGAAAACCATCGAAAGGAAGACAAATCATATTGATATTTCTTCAAATCATGATTTGTATTACCTCATATTCTTAGAGGTTGATTTCCAGTTTGAAATAGGACCCAAGGATAGAGGTTTAAGAGCACAAACGTAGAGAGAGAAACTAGCTTTTGGTGAAAGCACGCCCTAATGAAGCAGGGAATTTCTTCAGAAAAGCTGTCTCTGCCACCACAATGTTGGAGACTTGGACTTTTATTCTTAGGAGGCCTTGATCGATTTTAAAAAATTAAGTCTGAGTTCGGAAACCTTCAAGAATTTGTTGATTTTAGCATCAAAAAATAAATTTAAAAAATTGAATCTTCAATTTACTTATTATTAATTTATTATAAATAAAATATTTTTATTAAATAAATTATTATTTTTTATATTCATACACCAATACATGTAAAAAATTATATTTTCATTTTATAAGAGTTGTTTGATCAGAAAAGATTTTTTGGACTTTTAATAGGTTAGTAACAAATCAATCGGAGGACATATGAATTATCATTTATTTTTTTAATATTAGTAAATTCAATAAATTTTGACTGATGAATAAATCTTTCAAATCTAATTTAAATTTTATTGATGAAGTTCTTTTGATATGGAGTCTTTTGAAAATCTTTTCTTAAAATTATTTTCTCAAATTCAAATTCATCAATCAAATATAGCTAGGGATTATTAACATATATCAAATTTACAATTTCTTTAAAAAATAATTAAAGTATAAATGTATTAATATGAAATTAATAAGATAATAGCAGTAGAAAAAGAATAAAGTAAGACAAGATAAAGAATGATATATGCATTATATTCAAGAATTATTTTAGAATGAATAAAAAATTATTAATGATTTATTTATTAATTCATATTATGGAAAGTATTATATAAAAAAATTATAGAAATGATTATATTTATACGTTGTGTTTTGTGGTCAATTTACATAAATTGTCTCTATTATTTGCGTAATTATAAAAACTACTCTGACAATCAAAAGTAAGGGTAGTTTGCATAATCTTGTTGGTATTTCTTATGGGTGTATGTGACAAAAAAGTCGGAATAATTTGTATAAACGTTATTTGCGTTTTTAACAAATATATGTGAAATTTTTTAAAAATAAAATTAATTTATACGAATGAACCACAACTTAAAGGGTGTAAATGTGATATATATTATAACGATGATAATGATGGTGTTGATCTTGCCCAGGACTTAGGAGCTTGCCCAGTACATGAACATTATAGACTGCTGTGCATTTTGGTTCTCAAACACTAGTCAACCTCCCCATGCAACACAAGTACACACTAGTGAAATTTCCACCATGCGCGCAAACAAGTCCGAAACACAGACAAAGTTGCCAGAATGTACATGAAAACGCTATTTATAGGTCAAATGCCCAATCTTATATTCTAGTCTTTTATTTAAAATACAAGGGCCCAAAAGCAAATAATTACTCCATTAAAATTATCAACAGTTTGTATTCTACTGCACATGCATTATTTAGTTATTTTTTATCTTAATTCGTAATCAAGCAGTCAATATAACTTTATTGACAATCTGCCAACAACATGCCTACTATTAGGTTATTTCTACCCACCGTTTAATTTTCACTAAAACATCACATCAAGTGCTACCACGCATGCACAACATCAAGCCCTCTTGCAAATACAGTAAAACCTCTATAAATTAATAACATTGGGACCATGAAATTTTATTAATTTAGAGAGATATTAATTTATCGATAAATTAATATTTTATTAATTAAAAGAGAGACTTTTTAAATTCAGCAAATTTAGTACATATGTATTGAAAATAAATGAATTCATATATGTTTCATTGATTATATTCATGCAACAATTAACTATTATATTCATAGACACATGTATCAATTCATTGAAATTACTTAAATATACATGTTTACATTAATTCGTTGCACTTAAATAACTATTATAACCAATATATTCATGCATGATGAATGAAATATATACTACATAAATCTCAATATGATAATAAAATAATTCATAACATCCAACCATGTCTTCTCATCTAAAAGGCATCACAAAATCATCCATGAATTATCAAATGCGTAAAACATTACAGATTTCATATTTTAGTAAATTATCATAATATTTATAATTGTAATATTTATTAATTATTAATTTAGAATTTTAATGGGACCTAATATTTATAAAGAAATTTTTCAAAAAATTATTATTTTATTATCTTATCGAATTTGATGATTTTTGCCAAAGGCCCAAGTCGGGACCGGAGGATTTTATTATTTTAGAGAGTTTATTAATTTATAAAGTATTAATTTATAGAGGTTTTACTGTAGGTATATAGCAAAAATATCTTATGCACATACTGTACTGTCATTTCCTATAACGCCTTATTATATTTGTTTTAAATTGTCGATACACCAGGCTAATAATGCCCACCCCTACTAGAATTGACTAACGACACGCTATCAATGTGCCTATAATCCCACATGACAACCTACTCATACAAATGCGCTTCCAACTATATGTTATGACACAGATAATTTATTCCACATCAATATATGTTGACTAACATTTAAAGGAGCTAACACATATTGATCCTTGTCTTCCCATCTACCGGTGACATGAGCGAAACCTTGTCATATGACCAAGTCCACTTTGCGAGCTCTTAGCTATTTAAAGATAAATTCCATAATTAACTTCAATAGCATCACAATCTTCTTTGTAATGTTTTTTTTCTTCTTTCTGTTAATCGTAAAATTTTAACACAAGGATAGTAAAGCAGCTTGATGTATTATGCATATATAACATTATAATAATATTGTTATATTAAATACTCTAAAACTAATAAAGAAAACCGCAGATTTTATGAGCACTTACAGTTGAATTATAGTTGGGGTCATAGAGCTTGAATTGAATATTATTACCAAAAAAAGGAAAAGAAAAAAGAGGAAAAGCGAGGGAGCCTCAAACAATAAAATTCATTTTCCCATTAGTATGATATCACCAAACAGTTCCTAATAGCCATCCCAACCTCCGAATACTAGAGATATTTGCATTGCTCCACCGTTAAAAAGGGGGAAAAGGCATTTCCGGGAGATCGGCGATGGCGGTGGAAGGCGGCGGCGTAAATCTGTCAGAGTTGTACTCTGGCTCTAAGCGTCTGGCTCTGAAAGTCAGAGATTCATTGGAGAGGCTTGAGCGTCTCGAGTACACGTCATCCTCATCGTCGTCGCTGTCATCGTCGAACGCCGTCGTTGCGGGGTCTTCCGATGAGCAAGCAACCGCAATTCGAAGAGATATAAATCAGATCCAGTCGCTCTGCTCGGATATGGATCGCCTCTGGCGTTCCATACCCTCCAAGCCCCAACGCGATCTCTGGAAAAGGTATCTCGCTGTATGTTTGTGAGTTTGCGTGTTGATTTTAGTGAATTCGTGTATGGTGATCGTGATTTGCGTTGTTGTTGGTCTTTATTGGTCTGCACGAGTCCAGGTCTAAATTTGATGAATTCGGGAAATTTTCCTTGTTATCTGGTATTTGTACTATCAGCATAAATAAGGAACTCTTCGAAGGAGTTTGTAGGAACTGCTGATCTGCAGTGTTGGAGGTTGAATTGACATTGATTAATACAAGATACATCTAATGTGATGTTGCTGGAGAATTAAGATGTTCAGACTGTTTTCGATTAATCTGATCTGGGTGTATTGCCATGATTGTAAATTGGATTAAATGGCTCTGTTGTATTAGGCCTATCAGCTGCCGCAATATGACTGCATGTGTCTGTCTATTTTTTAATTTTTGATGCAATTATTTGATTCCTTCTGTTTTTTTTTTTTTTTTAAATTTTTTGCATCTTTTGTGATATCATGAATTACCACCCTATGTATAGTAGTCATTTTAGCAATGCTAAGATATGATGGATCCCATGCGTGACAAATTGGCATTTGCAGCATTTCTATCACTTCTTTGAGCTTGAAGGCATTTGCCTGGAGTTCTGATCATTTTGTTTTCCTCGTTCTGATGAACACTCTTTTAGATTTAAGTGGGAACATTCTTTAGGATAAAACATTAGTTGGATATTTGGATAAATAGCATAGGATTATTAGATGGTTGGGGAAGTTCTGTCGGATAAAGAGAATATTTCTTCTTCACATGCTTTTTGATAATTCAAGTTGTCTGTCATTCCTTTACAGCACAATCTTGTCATCAATAGGATGATTAGGTAGAAGGAGCAATGGTTGGGTGTGGTAATTTATGTCTTCCATTCCCACTAGTTCACATGTTTGTTAAAACTTGTTTCTTCTGGTTTTAATTGGTGATTAATGTATTCAAAAGGAGTTCCTATGCTAAGGTCCCTTAAAGGATTTCTTGGTTTATAATAGATTTACTAGTTATTTTTCCAGATTTTGTAATCATTTTGTGGTGATGGAAAGCCTGTATATATTGTTTAAGATAAGCTTTTGGTGAATGTTCGTCTAAGTTTACTGGGTTGAGGATGTGGGATGAAGTTTCACTTGTAATAGTGGAAGTTTCCTGGGTGATGATTTTTTTTTAACATAGAAACTACAGCTTGAAAATAGAGAAGTTTGCTGCTAGTGGCCTTCACATATGCCTGATCAATCATTACCTGACCCTTTGTTCTTCTAGAAATTAGGATGTGGAATTCCAATATATGCTTGCCCTAGTCCGTGGTTTGTGTATGATAATTTACTGTTGCACTTTTGTTACACAGAAAAGTGGAACAAGTCAGTGAGGAGGCTGAGTCATTTAGAGCTAGTCTGGATAAATATCTATCAAGACATCAGAAGCGAATACAAGAAGCGCAAGAGAGAGCAGAGTTACTTGGAAGAGCTGTATGACCTTTTCTGGATTTGAGAACATTTATCTTTGTTCCGTTTGTTTAAGTTAACTTATTTAATTGACGATTCTCCCTTTTGTTCTTAGAGTGGAGATTCCCATGTGTTGAGAATTTTTGATGAGGAGGCACAGGCAATGGAGTCAGTTCGTAGATCATCCAGATTACTAGAGGATAGTTTTGCAACTGGAGTTGCTATTCTTTCCAAGTACAGTGAGCAAAGGGATCACTTAAAGGTACCTGTTTTGTAGCACCTGCTAGATGCAGATCTATTTCCACCCTGTGATTTTGTGTAGTTTGACGAGCCTACTTGAGTAAGGAAAAGCACAAGTGAAAATTTGCATAATGTACCCCTGATATTGATAGTGCAACTTATGTGCATTGGAAAACAGTGGAAGAGTTTCTTGATAGGAGCTAGATGCTGAATGCGAAGTGTTTGTTATTATAAACTTTTCAATGATTAATTCCTGTGATATGTGAAATGATAAAAACGTTTAAGATTATTTCTCAATGAGGTGGGGCCAGAACGAGTTTGAAAGTTGTAGGCATAGGGTAAAGTTTAAATAATGGGATCCATGATTTACCAAAGAAACTGGTGAATATGTCTGACTAAGATACATTGCACTTTCTAATGGGAAACCCCAATGCACAAGTATCTCCTATGATGCTACTACCTTATAATAGCTGAATTTTATAGAGGTAGCTCACTTTTGATCCTTGAGATGTCTCTCACTAAGCAGCTTCTGTGGACTCGAATTTTTTGGTTTAGATTTTATTGCTAAACGCCGAACATTGATGTTGTTCTATGCCATGCTGAAAGCATCTTGGTCATGGTTTGTTTGATCAGACAACCTGATTACCGGAAGCTGGTTTGTGATATTTCTGAAGTGGATTTCTCTTACCAATATGGTTGTGCTTCATATTAATCTTCATGCAATATGATTTAAGTCAGCCAAATATAGGGGGTTAAACTCTCAGTTGTAATGTCTTTTGGGTAGTAAACCATGTAGATACATAGGAATTGTTGGCAATCCAATTGCTGACAATTTAAATTCATTTGGTCCAGCTGTTGCAATTGTGGCATTTTACTGGTGTCTTTTAGCATTCTGATGATCCTACGACTTGTGCATTCATTTTCGTATGGATTTTGTATTGTAGGAAAGGTCACTTCCTGTTTGTGTGGTAGGTAAGCATAAAATCAGTGAGCTGTTTTTCTGAACCATGACACTGAAGAAAATCATTAACCGTAATCCATGTTTTTTTTTTCCTTTTTGTTTCTTACTTACAAAGAGAAAATGACTATATGAAGTTTTCTCCAGAAACGATCGGAAAGAAGTTTCTAACCTGCTACATTTTGATGTCATTTTATGCTTTTGTTTTATATAAATGTTGGCCGAGACAACTAAAGCCTTGTATATCTCAAGTACCAAGTCAGAGGAAGTGAGAAATGATTACTGTATCTGCATGGATTTTTTATTAAGTATTTCTGGTTCACTTTTAATGGGATTCTCCCTTTGATGCAGAGGGCTCAAAGGAAAGCACTGGATGTTCTCAACACTTTGGGGCTATCAAACACCCTACTCAGGCTCATCGAGAGGCGTAACCGTGTTGACAAATGGATTAAGTATGCCGGCATGATTTTGACAATAGTCATCATCTTTATTTTCTGGAGGTGGACAAGATGACTGATCAAACATCGCTTACCCAGTTAGTCTTGACATATATACTTGAATCTTTGCATTGGTCTGAAATTGATTTACTAGATGTCTGGAGTCTCTACTGTTAGGAAAAATGCTGCAATGAAAAGGTCAAGAGCGTGTGCATGGGATTGATGGCTAAAAGCATTTGCCATGGTGGTCCAAATTGCCCAATTAAGAGTTACGATTGTAATTAGTGATGAGAATTCTTTCACCTTCTGTTGTAATGACTATGATTTGGTGTACTTTTTCCATGTAATGTCGGCCACTGTGATGCGTTAGCATAGAGGATTTCACGAATTTATTTTAAGGGATTGTGTTGTGTGGATTCCAAAAAATGATACCAAAAGATATTAGTAAGGCTACCAAAAATTCTTCATTGCTTCAAGACAAAAAGAAAAAAAAAAAGAAAATAGAGGAAATGGGTTTGGATCTGGGCCCGCTCCATTCAGGATGCGTTTTGAAGTTACTCGGGGGTGGATCTCCTATTATGATGTTTTGGACTTGGACTTTACCATAGTATGATTTTTTAGTTTTTTCTTTTTTTTTTTTTTAATATTTTTATAGATATGAAAAGACATGTGTATTTTATTTATACATTTATGAAAAGAACTTCAGCTTTTTTAATAATATTATTGTCTTATATATATAACGTCACGATAATGTTATTCTTAATAACTCGAATCCATATCCTCACTTTATATATTGTTTTTCCTGGTGAGATCAACATAGCCAATGAATTGAAGGAAAGAATATAAACATCAAAAGTAGATAAATAATTTCGTATCAGATTATAAATTAGAAATTCACTAGAAAATATACAAAAAAGAGTTGAAAATAGGAATTTAATAATCTTTATGCAACATTTACTAAATCATCTCCTTCGCACACTATCTTACCTCACCAGTAAGAGTTATAGGAAATTGTAATATGAATAGGGTTTGACTAAATTTGAATCGATTATACGGCTGATGTAAAGTTAAAAAAAATTAATTATATAAGCGGGTGTGATATATTTATTATATAATTAATTTAATTTAATTAAATTTAATTTGAGTAAAAATTTTCAAAGTCACGCTAAAAGAGGTGGCGGACATTTTGTTGGGGAGTTGGGGAAAATTTGTTATGGATTTGGAGGGCTATGGAACTGTTGGTTTCATTTCCCTCTCTTCTAATTTATTTATGTTTCTTCCATTGATTTCAGCTCTTAACTAGGAATTAATGGAATTTGATTTTAGACATTGGACCACAAAATTTCATCTATGGCTCTTTTTAATTGGAACAATTTCATCAAAGTTCAATTCAACTATGGTCCTAAGTAATCGAACTAAACTAATGTAATAGAATTGATTAGCATTTAAGAATAATGTTTCAAACAATCAAGAATGTCTCAAACACACTAAAGCAACATACTATGAACTATGAAGGTATTTAGTTACACATGCATGCGTGCACACCAATACTATATGTTACAGCAAAAAAGACCAAGAAAAGCCAGGATATTTCAACCTTAGCAAGGACTCATATACTAATGTGTGTGTGCGTATGCACAACTTCATCTTGAAACCTAGGACTTGGGCGAAAAGAGTCTTCTTGGAGAAAACATCCCCATGTACCGTGGAGAAGCCAGGCCATCGACCGACCTACGAGGACTTAGTGTAAAGAGCCCTTCTCTACCATCAACAGATAATGCATTTACGCCATTAAAGCTACCCCATTTCGCCAGCTTCCCAAACCACGAATTCTTCTTACTCGAGTTCTCATGCGTCCCGTTTATCTTATCACTCAAATACTCTTTGACGACATGCAATCCCTGCTCGATAACGTCCATGGGGGGCGAGACGAGCGGATTCCCTTCAACGCTCAGCTTCTGCAGCTTCTTGAGACAGATGATGGATTCCGGTAGGGCTGTGATCCTGTTGTAGCTGACATCCAATTCAACTAGAGATATGAGAAGGCCTATTGAGTATGGAAGTGTAGTCAAGTAGTGAAAATTTTGGCTGACGTTGAGGACTTGAAGTTTTATGAGGTTTTCAAGATCTTCCGGGAGGGACCTGAGGCAGTTGAGATGCACGTCTAGCACTCGTAGATTGGTCAAGTGGGATGTCGAGCGAGGGAGGAACGAAAGCTTGTTGGAGTTGACATAAAGGTATTTCAGGTTCTGCAGCTCAAATCCTATTGTGTCTGGTAATTGGGTTAGCTTGTTGAAATTGGCATTCAGCTCTTCAAGAGATCTGCAGATTTATTAATTATACGCATAAAGATTAGACTTTGTGAAATAATTAAGGGTTCGTTCCATAAAAACGTTACGATAACGACGCGATAGCCCGGCTTTAAATTATCGTATTAGTCGTAATCATGTGCTTGAATCAAACAGAACTGCCAATATCTATTGCAAAGATAAGGCTAATTGGCTGGCTTATTTATTTTATTATTACAATCTTGTCATGACCTTGCTTTGGCTAACAACAATGAAAAGTTGACTTTTTTTGTTTCTGGTGATGATAACCACTTGATGGCACAGATAAGATCACAAGAAGCCTATCTGATAACGTCTTGGTCTTCATGCAGACAGACAGGCAAGAATGACAGTGAAATTAGGCTATAGAGTTAACATCATAAAACAAAGAGGAGGCATATGGCAGACCTGCAGTTCTCTATGGTTCTAGGAAGTGAGTGAAGAAGATTGCCTGACACGTTCAAAACCTTGAGCTTCGACAGACATCCAATCGAATTTGGGAGGGAGTTTAGCTGATTGGAACGCACGTCTAATATGACAACGTTCAGTAGACGTGCTGTCAATGATTCTGGAATACTCTGTCAAACGAGAACAAAAGAAAACAAGAACTAGATCAAAAAACATTGACTGCATCAAGAACTAAAATTCTTTGTTCCTCCATGATAGGTGCATAACATTTAAGCTACATTCTTGATACAAGATATGTAATAAAATAAGCGCGATTTCCTCTTCCTCTTCACGTTTCCTGCATACATATACATACCTGGAGATTGTTGTTGGAGAGGTCTAACTTGGAGATAATGGCTAAATTGAGAGGGAGATTGGGGACAGCTTCCAAACACATCCCACTAAGATCAACTATTTCGAGCTTATTGTTTTCGTCTTCCTCCATCACCCTCCTCCGTCTGCTCCCCATCTGCATCCGACTCTTACTCCTCGTATCCATCCTCATAACCAATGATGAATCTAGCAAGCTAGCTATTTGAGAATACCATTGATGCACATATACATGTACAAGGTCAACTTCTATAAATATAAGATATTACAGCTTACGTTGCATAGGATTAATTTTAACTAGCGAAACATATCTAGACATATGTATATAATAATGAAAGAAGGAGAGGAGAAGACAGTGACTAAGAAAGCAAGTACAAAGTCCGTATGTTGTGCACAGACATCAGCGATTCATGAGAATTAATTAAGTATTGGTCCACTTGATCGGTTGCATTGGTTTTCTCTGTCATAATACAAACTCCTGTTGCACATGGATAGTTGCACTTGCACATTCATTTGCCATGTTGAAAAGATTTATTTCATTTATATATGGGAAACACGAAATTTTGGTCTACCAATGTAGGGGTAGTGACGCTTTTTGTCCATGCTCAATTGAGAATAGCGTTTTAGTACTGTAATTTTTTTTATAAGTAGCAATTTTAATTTGGATGAAATTCTTCATATGGGGATTTTTTATTTTTCCAGCCAGCTTTGCCTACATTACTCCGATTTTCCTTATATGGGAAGGGTGACGTGTTAAAATAAAACATGTAACCATTGCCACCTCATCATGTCCATATATCAAATAACCCATTTTAGACTAAATTCCATCTTATCCCGACCCCACCCCCACCAGACCCTCGCCCCTTGCCACCATCCCATGCAGAGGGGGGCAACGAGGGACGACTTCCCATCTAGAGGGTATTTTCGTTGCCCCCACAGTCTAGGCGATATTGTGTCGCTCAAATTTGGAACAAAAGGCAACGATGGCAATAGGATTTGGGCGACGTTGCTTGGAACAGAGGGCGACTCGTTGCCTAGAGTTGCTTTGGGCAACGACTATCGTCCAAATTGGGGGGCTACAGCCGGAGGAGGGGTGGGGTTTACGGTGGTGATGTCGTCGCCCAATATTTAAAAATATAATTAATTTTTAAATTAATTTAATTTAAAATAATTAAAAAAATAAAGAAAAAAATTAAGTTACCATTGCCATCTCACCATGCCTATCAAATCACCATGTAAGGGAATTTTAATGTCATTGCCATCTCACCATGCCTATCAAATCACCATGTAAGGGAATTTTAATGTTTTTAATCCATGTATAAAATGATCGGCAGACAAGTGAAAAATTCACAAATTTTATTGATCATGTGTGGTATATATGAGAGATTCCAACCAAATTAGAGCTTTTTGGATTGTCACTTTTTAGAAAATACACTCTCAGATCGCTATTTTGGAATGTGAGTGTGGCACCATTTTTTAAAAATTGGACCAAAATTACATTTTAGGTCTTGTAATTTTAGGGCATTAACATTTTTGGTCCTATAATTTACTGTATTTACATATATAATCCTTTTTTTAATAAATGTAGTCTTGTGTTGATAATTTTGGCCCTAACAACTCATAGTTACAACTTACAAGACCAAAATAATATCGGTTAGAGTGTTAAAGGGAACAAAATTATCAATACAAGACCAAATTTGTCAAAAAAGACCAACTGTGAGATGTTCAGAAATAAATTAGTCAAGAAAAGAACTATATATATAAATAGAATAATTTACAGGCCAAAAAATGCTAACGGCCTAAAACTATAAGAATGAAAATGTCATTTTACTTTACATTTTTTCCTTTATATATACACAATAGGATTCAATGGTACAACCTACAAATTAGTATTTCAATCAATTTCTGCAAGAAAGGCAGGTACTTTTGCTGCATAGCTTGTGGTGTTTCTTTCATTTTACATGTATAGTTATGAAACCATTTTGTTTCCCCAACAAAAGAAGCTTTATACTATGTTTGGTTTTATTTTTGGACAATCTTCAAGATAATATAAAACACGCCTAATATTTATCTTTTTGTTTTCATACCTTGTTGGTGTATTTTTTTATTTTTGAACTTTCTTTATATAATAGATATATATATACACTTATATATATAAATATAATATAAAAGAAACATGATTTGATAATAAACAGTGACTTTTATATCCCAAATCCCAACAACAAACATACATCACTTATTTATTTCTATTTTTGTCTTTCTATCTCCAAAATACTCCAAAAACAAAATCAAACATAATGGTAATGTTTTGTTGTTGAAACGTTGAGTCTGTCCCAATTCTCGATTAGATTAGTACCCTATATCCAATTGTAAAAATAATTTTGTTGGGGGTGAAATTATAATTTTATAATATACTTTGCAGGTACACTAATCGTAAATAGTTGGATGATGACCTTTAAGAAATCGATCTTGAACAACTATAAACAAGAAGAACTTGGAAACCATATAAATATTGTGTCTTGCATTAATTACTTTCTTTTTTAATTTTCTGCACACATTCATGCATGGTCTGTATAAAACAATTCTCAACATTGTTTATGAGTAAATACTATATATATAGACATAAAAAAAAGTGCAGTTTCTTATTAAAAATAAAAAGGAAACTAGTAATATTACACGAATTAGTGTCGAAAGAATAATGAACCCCTTGTGAAGAAAAATCGGATCCGCCTAAATTAGAATACTTAATAAATTCTGCATATGCATTGAACATCACAAGAATCGAATATTAAAAAAAATATTAATATTATTATTAAATAACATTATAATTAATTAATAAAAATGGATTTTAATGAAAAAGACAAGTTCTGGAAGTCAATTTATTCCTCATTGTCTGTGTGCGTTTATTCCTTTTGCGGATCCTCAGGAAGTGGTATCAATTGAGTCAACCTAAAGATCAC
>NC_026149.1:2176626-2177716 GCF_000512975.1 Sesamum indicum | reverse complement strand
CACCCAATTTTAATTAACTATATTAAAATTAAAAAAATGAGTTATCAATTTGAATATAATTACATGTAACTTATAGGGTATTGATAAAAATTTTATGTGTGATATTCTAAAAGTGTCGCCATAAGATTTTGATTGAAATTAAAATTTTCGGATGAAACCAAAGGCTCTTTGGACGGAACTTTCGAGACGCATCCCTGGTCACTTTGTTGGTGTTCTACTACTTTAAAATAAAGCTTGCTAGAGACAAAGAGGTGAAGAGACAGTTAAATATGGATTGATGAGGAGGACATTACACAGAAACGAATAAAAGAAACTAAATGATTGTCAAATGGTCTTATCGATTTTTGTTATTTTGCCAAATTTGATTTAATATCTTTTTATCTTTTTCATTCTATCGAAAAAAATCGAGTATTTAAATACTTGTATATTTTTTTGATTGAATTAGTAATGTTTTGCAAACCTCAAGATAGATAGTTGTATTTTTTTATTTAACATGAATGTATTGATAATTACATCAATACTATTTGGTATTCCTTTGAGTTCTTATATACGTATGTATTCAGATTAATCATTCACCTGCCAAAGTTTTCTGTTATTTTTCTGCCTTCAGGTACTTATGGGCAGTTTCATACATATTTGAGTGGTAACAGTTTTCTAGTAATATGGTTTTGGTATTGGAGAAATTAGGATATTAAGCCTATAAGTTATTGAATCTGTGGTGTTGATTGATAAATGGCACAGCTGTTCCTGTGGCTCTTCTTTAGAAGTGCATGATTCCTTTACTGCAAGGAGACACTAACTCTAACTTTTTGTAAGAGAGGTAAGTTTCATGAAGTAATCAAAATCCATTACAAGTTTTTATTCTAACTTTGTTAAAGGTTGAGGCGTCCTGTGTGATTTATGTTTCTTTTCGCTTGGGTTTTTGCTGATATGCCTTAATAATACAAAGCTAACCCAGTGCTAATTGCTTTTTGTTAACCATCCTATGTATTCATAGCATTTTGGATTTTGGATTACTTTCTGATCTCATGTTGCTTTTGAGCAATATGGGTAGTTGGATTACCTTGAAACTGGGGGGATGTGTGTGTGG
>NC_026149.1:2175893-2176616 GCF_000512975.1 Sesamum indicum | reverse complement strand
GTGGGGGGGGGGGGGGGATGTGTGTGTGGGTGTGTGTGTGTGCACGTGTGGGGTGTGTGTGTGTCTGGGATGGGCGTGTGTGCGTGGGTGTGTGTGTGTGTGTGTGTGGGTGGATGTGTTTGTGTGTGTGTGTGCGCGTGTGGGGTGTGTGTGTGTGTGTGGGGGGGTGTGGGTGTGTGTGTCACGGTAGAACATGTTTTACTTCCATTTTGAACATAGAAGAAGTGAGATGTTGCTTTTATCTTCTGCGCCAACGAATGTCATCTGCGTCTTGTTACATTTGTCACTCTTATTCAATTTATAAGTCTTCATTTCTATCTTCACAACCCTTTTTCTCGTGCAGGATGTCACCATAGTTTCACAATATTTTATGCTCATTATGGGTATTGTGTGTCTTTGTGGTCTATTTATGTCATTTGTAATATTTTTGTGTGTTTGCATAGATGTGTATTCTCATTTTTGTTTACCTGATATGAAATAGTATTTATTAAAACGAACAGTAATAACAGGACAGGAGAGAGTGCATTGTGCCTTTTTCTTTTTTCTTTCAATATATCTCGTTAGCAAAAGTGGTCTTGGATTGATTTACTTAAAAGAGGGGATAAGATTTGGTGAATGATGCTCTCTCCTTATTTCGGCCTTTTCATTTCCTTGTTTGTGCGTCATTTTTTTGTGTGTGTGTGTGGTGTGTGGTGTGTGTGTGTGTGTGTGTGGGGTGTGTGT
>NC_026149.1:2174066-2174927 GCF_000512975.1 Sesamum indicum | reverse complement strand
TGTGTGTGTGTGTGGGGTGTGTGTGCGTGGGTTGGTGTGTGTGTGTGTGTGTGTGCGCATGTGGGGAATATATTTTTGTATGTTCTAATCAGCTACAATATTTCTTTTTCAATTTCATCATCTATAAACTTGATAAGTTTTGGTGAATGATGCCCCCTCCTTATTTCGGTCTTTTCATTTTCTTGTTTGTGCGTCTTTTTGTGTGTGTGTGTGTGGTGTGTGGGTGTATGTGTGTTGGGGGGGGATGTGTATGTGTGGGGGTGTGTGTGTGTGTGTGGTGTGGGGGTGTGTGTGTGTGTGGGGTGGGGGTGTGTGTGCGAGTGTGGGGTGTGTGTGTGTAGGTGTGTGTGTCACGGTAGAACATGTTTTACTTTAATTTTGAACATAGAAGAAGTGAGATGTTGCTTTTATCTTCTGCGCCAACGAATGTCATCTGCGTCTTGTTACATTTGTCACTCTTACTCAATTTATAAGTCTTCATTTCTATCTTCACAACCCTTTTTCTCGTGCAGGATGTCACCATAGTTTCACAATATTTTATGCTCATTATTGGTATTGTGTGTTTTTGTGGTCTATTTATGTCATTTGTAATATTTTTGTGTGTTTGCATAGATGTGTATTCTCATTTTTGTTTACCTGATATGAAATTGTATTTATTAAAACGAACAGTAATAACAAGACAGGAGAGAGTGCATTGTCCCTTTTTCTTTTTCCTTTCAATATATCTCGTTAGCAAAAGTGGTCTTGGATTAATTTACTTAATAGAGGGGATAAGATTTGGTGAATGATGCTCTCTCCTTATTTCGGCCTTTTCATTTCCTTGTTTGTGCGTCATTTTTTTGTGTGTGTGTGTGGTGTGTG
>NC_026149.1:2172454-2173938 GCF_000512975.1 Sesamum indicum | reverse complement strand
TGTGTGTGTGTGGGGGGTGTGTGTGTGTGTGCTGTGTGGGTGTATGTGTGTGTGTGGGGGGTGTGTGTGTGTGTGCTGTGTGGGTGTATGTGTGTGTGTGGGGGGTGTGTGTGTGTGTGCTGTGTGGGTGTATGTGCGTGTGTGGGGGGTGTGTGTGTGTGTGGGTTAGTGTGTGTGTGTTGGTGTGTGTGTGCGAGTGTGGGGTGTGTGTGTGTAGGTGTGTGTGTCACGGTAGAACATGTTTTACTTTAATTTTGAACATAGAAGAAGTGAGATGTTGCTTTTATCTTCTGCGCCAACGAATGTGATCTGCGTCTTGTTACATTTGTCACTCTTATTCAATTTATAAGTCTTCATTTCTATCTTCACAACCCTTTTTCTCGTGCAGGATGTCACCATAGTTTCACAATATTTTATGCTCATTATGGGTATTGTGTGTCTTTGTGGTCTATTTATGTCATTTGTAATATTTTTTTGTGTTTGCATAGATGTGTATTCTCATTTTTGTTTACCTGATATGAAATAGTATTTATTAAAACGAACAGTAATAACAGGACAGGAGAGAGTGCATTGTCCCTTTTTCTTTTTCATTTCAATATATCTCGTTAGGAAAAGTGGTCTTGGATTGATTTACTTAATAGAGGGGATAAGATTTGGTGAATGATGCCCCCTCCTTATTTCGGCTTTTTCATTTCCTTGTTTGTGCGTCATTTTTTTGTGTGTGTGTGTGGTGTGTGGTGTGTGGTGTATGGGTGTATGTGTGTAGGGGGGCATATGTGTGTGTGTGTGTGTGGGGTGTGTGTGCGTGGTTGTATGTGTGTGGTGTGTGGGTGTATGTGTGTGTGTGTGGGGGTGGGGATGTGTGTGTGTGTGGGGTGTGTGTGCGTGGGTTGGTGTGTGTGTGTGTGTGTGTGCGCATGTGGGGAATATATTTTTGTATGTTCTAATCAGCTACAACATTTCTTTTTCAATTTTATCGTCTACAAACTTGATAAGTGGGTGTGTGTGTGTGTGTGGGGGGGGTGTGTGTGTGTGGGTTAGTGTGTGTGTGTGTGTGTGTGGGTGTGTGTGTGCGAGTGTGGGGTGTGTGTGTGTAGGTGTGTGTGTCACAGTAGAACATGTTTTACTTTCATTTTGAACATAGAAGAAGTGAGATGTTGCTTTTATCTTCTGCGCCAACGAATGTCATCTGCGTCTTGTTACATTTGTCACTCTTATTCAATTTATAAGTCTTCATTTCTATCTTCACAACCCTTTTTCTCGGGCAGGATGTCACCATAGTTTCACAATATTTTATGCTCATTATGGGTATTGTGTGTCTTTGTGGTATATTTATGTCATTTGTAATATTTTTGTGTGCTTGCATAGATGTGTATTCTCATTTTTGTTTACCTGATATGAAAGAGTATTTATTAAAACGAACAGTAATAACAGGACAGGAGAGAGTGCATTGTCCCTTTTTCTTTTTCTTTTCAATATATCTC
>NC_026149.1:2171177-2171664 GCF_000512975.1 Sesamum indicum | reverse complement strand
GTAGAACATGTTTTACTTTAATTTTGAACATAGATGAAGTGAGATGTTGCTTTTATCTTCTGCGCCAACGAATGTCATCTGCGTCTTGTTACATTTGTCACTCTTATTCAATTTATAAGTCTTCATTTCTATCTTCACAACCCTTTTTATCGTGCAGGATGTCACCATAGTTTCACAATATTTTACGCTCATTATGGGTATTGTGTGTCTTTGTGGTCTATTTATGTCATTTGTAATATTTTTGTGTGCTTGCATAGATGTGTATTCTCATTTTTGTTTACCTGATATGAAAGAGTATTTATTAAAACGAACAGTAATAACAGGACAGGAGAGAGTGCATTGTCCCTTTTTCTTTTTCCTTTCAATATATCTCTTTAGCAAGAGTGGTGTTCAATTGATTTACTTAATAGAGGGGATAAGATTTGGTGAATGATGGTCCCTCATTATTTCAGCTTTTTCATTTCCTTGTTTGTGCGTCATTTTTTTG
>NC_026149.1:2169845-2170609 GCF_000512975.1 Sesamum indicum | reverse complement strand
TCATAATCCTCATTTGGTACTTGTTACACGCTAGTCAAAAGTTGCACATTAGCATTACATCCGGATGTAATTACTTTATGTTTATCAATGCCTACGTTGGATTATAAGATGCCCACATCTGCATCGCTATGTTATCACGAAATATGCGTTGTGCTTCTAATTCAGTTACGGAAGGATGTCGTCTATGGTAAAATGCATCCACATCAGGAGGAATTTTATCTTTTGGTTCGTTGAAAATGATGTTATCTGATTGAACCTACGGATGAAGTTGTGAAGTGTACAACAAACGATAGCTAAATCCACTTGGTGCTGAAGAAGTTAGCTTGGCATCCCGACTGCAATATTGGAAACCGCTTCTTCAGTACTCCAGAGCAACGCTGAATTACATTTCGCAAACGAGAATGGGCATGGTTAAATAGGTCCTGTGGGGTACGGTATCGGCGACCATGGCCCCTATACTCGGCTAGGTGGTATCTAGTACCTCGGTAAGGCGCAAGAAAACATTGGTAGTTTGTAAATCCAGCATCCGATGCCCACATCTGTATCGCTATGTTGTCGCGGAATATGCGTTGTGCTTCTAATTCAGTCATGGTAGGATGTCCTCTATGGTAAAATGCATCCATATCAGGAGGAATTTCATCTTCTGGTTCGTTGAAAATGATGTCATCATGACTGAACCTACGGATGAAGTTGTGAAGTGTACAACAAGCGATAACTAAATCCACTTGGTGTTGAAGAAGGTAGCTCGGCATCCCCCACTGCAA
>NC_026149.1:2168654-2169797 GCF_000512975.1 Sesamum indicum | reverse complement strand
TGTGTGTGTGTGTGGTGTGTGGGTGTGTGTGTGTGTGTGGTGTGTGGGTGTGTGTGTGTGTGTGTGGTGTGTGGGTGTGTGTGTGTGGGGTGTGTGTGTGTGTGGGGTGTGTTGTGTGAGTGTGTGTGTGGGTGTGTGTTTGTGTGTCACGGTAGAACATATTTTACTTTCATTTTGAACATAGAAGAAGTGAGATGTTGCTTTTATGTTCTGCGCCAACGAATGTCATCTGCGTCTTGTTACATTTGTCACTTTTCTTCAATTTATAAGTCTTCATTTCTATCTTCACAACCCTTTTTTCTCGTGTAGAATGTCACCATAGTTTTACAATATTTTATGTTGATTATGGGTATTGTGTGTTTTTGTGGTCTATTTATATCATTTGTAATATTTTTGTGTGCTTGTATAGATGTGTATTCTCATTTTTGTTACCTGATATAAAAGAGTATTTATTAAAACGAACAGTAATAACAGGACAGGAGAGAGTACATTGTCCCTTTTTCTTTTTTTCTTTCAATATATCTCGTTAACAAGAGTGGTCTTGGATTAATTTACTTAATAGAGGGGATAAGATTTGGTGAATGATGCCCCCTCCTTATTTCGGCTTTTTTATTTCCTTGTTTGTGCGTCATTTTTGTGTGTGTGTGTGTGTGGTGTGTGGTGTATAGGTGATGTGTGTAGGGGGGGATATGTGTGTGTTTGTGTGTGGGGTGTGTGTGCGTGGGTGTATGTGTGTGGGGTGTGTGTGTGTGTGGTGTGTGGGTGTGTGGTGTGTGGGTGTATGTGTGTGTGTGGGGATGGGGGGTGTGTGTGTGTGTGGTGTGTGGGTGTGTGGTGTGTGGGTGTATGTGTGTGTGTGGGGATGGGGATGTGTGTGTGTGTATGGGGTGTGTGTGCGTGGGTTGGTGTGTGTGTGTGTGCGCGCATGTCGGGTGTGTGTGTGGAATATATTTTTGTATGTTATAATCAGCTACAACATTATTTTTTCAATTTCATCATCTATAAACTTGATAAGTTTTGGTGAATGATGCCCCCTTCTTATTTCGGCCTTTTTATTTCCTTGTTTGTGCGTCTTTTCGTGTGTGTGTGTGTGTGTGTGTGTGTGGTGTGTGGGTGTATGTGTGTTGGGGGGGGGGTGTGTGT
>NC_026149.1:2167764-2168522 GCF_000512975.1 Sesamum indicum | reverse complement strand
TGTTGGTGTGGTGTGGTGTGTGTGTGTGTGTGTGTGTGTGCTGTGTGGGTGTATGTGTGTATGTGGGGTGTGTGTGTGTGTGGGTTAGTGTGTGAGTGTGTGTGTGTGTGTGTGTGTGTGCGAGTGTGCGGTGTGTGTGTGTCGGTGTGTGTGTCATGGTAGAACATGTTTTACTTTCATTTTGAACATAGAATAAGTGAGATGTTGCTTTTATCTTTTTTGCCAACGAATGTCATCTGTGTCTTGTTGCATTTGTCACTTTTCTTCAATTTATAAGTTTTCATTTCTATCTTCACAACCCTTTTTCTCGTGTAGGATGTCACCATAGTTTCATAATATTTTATATACTCATTATGGGTATTGTGTGTCTTTGTGGTCTATTTATGTCATTTGTAATATTTTTGTGTGCTTGCATAGAGGTATTGTGTGTCTTTGTGGTCTATTTATGTCATTTGTAATATTTTTGTGTGCTTGCATAGATGTGTATTCCCATTTTTGTTTACCTGATATGAAAGAGTATTTATTAAAACGAACAGTAATAACAGGACATGAGAGAGTTCATTGTCCCTTTTTCTTTTTCCTTTCAATATATCTCGTTAGCAAGGTGGTGTTGGATTGATTTACTTAATAGAGGGGATAAGATTTGGCGAATGATGCCCCCTTCTTATTTCGGCTTTTTTATTTCCTTGTTTGTGCGTCATTTTTGTGTGTGTGTGTGTGGTGTGTGGTGTGTGGGTGTATGTGTGTGTGGGGGGGGA
>NC_026149.1:2164856-2167749 GCF_000512975.1 Sesamum indicum | reverse complement strand
GGGTGTATGTGTGTGGGCTGTGTGTGTGTGTGTGTGTGGTGTGGGGGTGTATGTGTGTGTGGGGGTGGGGATGTGTATGTGTGTGTGGGGTGTGTGTGCGTGGGTTGGTGTGTGTGTGCGCGCGCGCATGTGGGGTGCGTGTGTGGAATATATTTTTGTATGTTCTAATCAGCTACAACATTTCTTTTTCAATTTCATCGTTTACAAACTTGATATGTTTTGGTGAATGATGCCCCCTCCTTATTTCGATTTTTTCATTTTCTTGTTTGTGCGTCATTTTTTTGTGTGTGTGTTGTGTGTGGTGTGTGGGTGTATGTGTGTGGGGGGGGGGAGTGTGTGTGTGTGTGTGTGTGGTGTGTGGGTGTATGTGTGTGTGTGGGGGTGGGGATGTGTATGTGTGTGTGGGGTGTGTGTCCGTGGGTTGGTGTGTGTGTGTGTGTGCGCGCATGTGGGGTGCGTGTGTGGATCTTTTTCATTTCCTTGTTTCCTTGTTTCGGCCTTTTCATTTCTTTGTTTGTGCATCTTTTTTTGTGTGTGTCTGTGTGTGTGGTGTTTGGGTGTATGTGTGTTGGGGGGGGAAGTGTGTGTGGGGGGTGTGGGTGCGTGGGTTGGTGTGTATGTGTTCGCGTGTTGGGTGTGTGTGTGTGTGGGGTGTGTGTGTGTGTGTGTGTGTGTGTGTGGTGTGTGGGTGTATGTGTGTGTGTGGGGTGTGTGTGTGTGGGTTAGTGTGTGTGTGTGTGTGTGAGTGTGTGTGTGTGCGAGTGTGGGGTGTGTGTGTGTGGGTGTGTGTGTCATGGTAGAACATGTTTTACTTCCATTTTGAACATAGAAGAAGTGAGATGTGGCTTTTATTTTCTGCGCCAACGAATGTCATCGGCTTCTTGTTATATTTGTCACTCTTATTCAATTTATAAGTCTTCATTACTATCTTCATAACCCTTTTTCTCGTGTAGGATGTCACCATAGTTTCACAATATTTTATGCTCATTATGGGTATTGTGTGTCTTTGTGGTCTATTTATGTCATTTGTAATATTTTTGTGTGCTTGCATAGATGTGTATTCTCATTTTTGTTTACCTGATATAAAGAGTATTTATTGAAACGAACAGTAATAACATGACATGAGAGAATGCATTGTCCCTTTTTCTTTTTCCTTTCAATATATCTCGTTAGCAAGAGTGGTCTTGGATTGATTTACTTAATAGAGGGGATATAGTGAGAGAAAAAGAGTGGAGAATTAATAAAATCTGATAACTGCCTTGGGTGGTTATGATATGAGGAAAACCACTTTAGCATAGTGGACAATGCATTAGTTTGGTGCATTTGCTGTTTTTCAGTTTGATGTAATGTATCATTTTAATTACTTTGTTCTTTTAGTTGTAAAATTTTGATATTTACGGAGTATGCTATGTGTGATTCAAACATGTGATCGACCCTATTAGTTGAAATATTGATGTAATGCTTTGAAATTTTATTAAGTATAAAGTTGTTTTACTTGTTGGTTGCTATTCGATGCTCTGGGGGAAGCCTGCCTGTAGGCCTCAACAAGAGCTTAACTATTGCTGCTCTTTTGAACCCAGTGCTATTATTGGAGCATAAAAGGTTGCATCATTTTTCAATGTGTTTTATATATATAATTGTATTAGGGCAATGATTTTATAATTAATATTATCTAGTTTCTGGATCAACCTCTCTGGAAATCATGATCTGGTGTAGCAGGTTTCTATTGAAAACATGATGTCATGGAATATATTTTTGTATGTTCTAATCAGCTACAATATTTTTTTTTTCAATTTTATCGTTTACAAACTTGATAAGTTTTGGTGAATGATGCCCCCTCCTTATTTCGGCCTTTTCATTTCCTTGTTTGTGCGTCTTTTTTTTTGTAGGTGTGGGTGTGTGTGGTGTGTGGGTGTATGTGTGTTGGGAGGGGATGTGTGTGGGGGGGGGGGGGGTGTGTGCGTGGGTGTATGTGTGTGGGGTGTGTGTGTGTGTGTGGGGTGTGTGTGTGTGTGTGGGGTTTGTGTGCGTGGGTTGGTGTGTGTGTGTGTGTGGAATATATTTTTGTATGTTCTAATCAGCTACAACATTTCTTTTTCAATTTCATCATCTACAAACTTGATGAGTTTTGGTGAATGATGCCCCCTACTTATTTTGGCCTTTTCATTTCCTTGTTTGTGCATTTTTTTTATGTGTGTGTGTGTGTGGTGTGTGGGTGTATGTGTGTGTGTGTGGGGTGTGTGTGTGTGTGGGTTAGTGTGTGTGTGTGTGTGTGTGTGCGAGTGTGGGGTGTGTTTGTGTGGGTGTGTGTGTCACGGTAGAACATGTTTTACTTCCATTTTGAACATAGAAGAAGTGAGATGTTGTTTTTATCTTCTGCGCCAACGAATGTCATCTGCGTCTTGTTACATTTGTCACTCTTCTTCAATTTATAAGTCTTCATTTCTATCTTCACAACCCTTTTTCTCGTGTAGGATGTCACCATAGTTTCACAATATTTTATGTTCATTATGGGTATTGTGTGTTTTTGTGGTCTATTTATGTCATTTGTAATATTTTTGTGTGCTTGCATAGATGTGTATTCTCATTTTTGTTTACCTGATATGAAATAGTATTTATTAAAACGAACAGTAATAACAAGACAGGAGAAAGTGCATTGTCCCTTTTTCTTTTATCCTTTCAATATATCTCGTTAGCAAGAGTGGTCTTGGATTGATTTACTTAATAGAGGGTATAAGATTTGGTGAATGTTGCCCCCTCCTTATTTCGGATTTTTCATTTTCTTGTTTGTGCGTCATTTTCTTATGTGTGTGTGGTGTGTGGTGTATGGGTGTATGTGTGTAGGGGGGGATATGTGTGTGTGTGTGTGTGGGGTGTGTGTGTGTGTGGTGTG
>NC_026149.1:2163374-2164547 GCF_000512975.1 Sesamum indicum | reverse complement strand
GTGTGTGTGTGTGTGTGGTGTGTGGGTGTATGGGGGGGGGTTTGTGTGTGTGTGTGTGGGGTGTGGGTGCGTGGGTTGGTGTGTGTGTGTTCGCGTGTGGGGTGTGTGTGGGGGTGTGTGTGTGTCTGTGTGTGTGCTGTGTGGGTGTATGTGTGTGTGTGGGGTGTGTGTGTGTATGGGTTAGTGTGTGTGTATATGTGTGAGTGTGTGTGTGTGCGAGTGTGGGGTGTGTGGGTGTGTGTGTGTGTGTGTGTGTGTCACGGTAGAACATGTTTTATTTTCATTTTGAACATAGAAGAAGTAAGATGTTGCTTTTATCTTCTGCACCAACGAATGTCATCTGCGTCTTGTTACATTTGTCACTCTTCTTCAATTTATAAGTCTTCATTTCTATTTTCACAACCCTTTTTCTCGTTTCGGATGTCAACATAGTTTCACAATATTTTATGCTCATTATGGGTATTGTGTGTCTTTGCGGTCTATTTATGTCATTTGTAATATTTTTGTGTGCTTGCATAGATGTGTATTCTAATTTTTGTTTACCTGATATGAAAGAGTATTTATTAAAACGAACAGTAATAACAGGACAGGAGAGAGTGCATTGTCCCTTTTTCTTTTTCCTTTCAATATATCTCTTTAGCAAGAGTGGTGTTGAATTGATTTACTTAATAGAGGGGATAAGATTTGGTGAATGATGGTCCCTCCTTATTTCAGCTTTTTCATTTCCTTGTTTGTGCGTCATTTTTTTGGGTGTGTGTGTGGTGTGAGGTGTTTTTGTGTATGTGTGTGGGGGGTGTGTGTGAGTGGGTGTATGTGTGTGGGGGGTGTGTGTGTGTGTGTGTGTGTGTGGTGTGTGGGTGTATGTGTGTGTGTGTCGGTGGGGATGTGTGTGTGTGTGTGGGGTGTGTGTGCGTGGGTTGGTGTGTGTGTGTGTGTGCGTGCATGTGGGGTTTGTGTGTGGAATATATTTTTGTATGTTCTAATCAGCTACAACATTTCTTTTTCAATTTTATCGTCTACAAACTTGATATGTTTTGGTGAATGATGCCCCCTTCTTATTTCGGCCTTTTCATTTCCTTGTTTGTGCGTCTTTTTTTTTTTGTGTGTGTGTGTGTGGTGTGTGGGTGTATGTGTGTGTGGGTGTGTGTGTGTGTGGTGTGTGGGTGTATGTGT
>NC_026149.1:2161434-2162822 GCF_000512975.1 Sesamum indicum | reverse complement strand
GTGTGTGTGTGTTCGCGTGTGGGGTGTGTGTGTGTGGGGGGGGTGTGTGGTGTGTGTGTGTGTGTGTGTGTGTGGGTGGGTGTATGTGTGTGTGGGGGGTATATGTGTGTGTGGGTTCGTATGTTTGTGTGTGTGTGTGTGCGAGTGTTGGGTGTGTGTGTGGGTGTGTGTGTCACAGTAGAACATGTTTTACTTCAATTTTGAACATAGAAGAAGTGAGATGTTGCTTTTATCTTCTGTGCCAACGAATGTCATCTGCGTCTTGTTACATTTGTCGCTCTTCTTCAATTTATAAGTCTTCATTTCTATCTTCACAACCCTTTTTCTCGTGCAGGATGTCATCATAGTTTCACAATATTTTTTGCTTATTATGGTTATTGTGTGTTTTTGTGGTCTATTTATGTCATTTGTAATATTTTTGTGTGCTTGCATAAATGTGTATTCTCATTTTTGTTTACCTGATATGAAAGAGTATTTATTAAAACGAACAGTAATAACAGGACAAGAAAGAGTGCATTGTCCCTTTTTCTTTTTTTCTTTCAATATATCTCGTTAGCAAGAGTGGTCTTGGATTGATTTACTTAATAGAGGGGATAAGATTTGGTGAATGATGCCCCCGCCTTATTTCGGCTTTTCATTTTCTTGTTTGTGCGTCATTTTTGTGTGTGTGTGTGTGGTGTGTGGTGTGTGGTGTGTGGGTGTATGTGTGCGCATAGTTTTATTAGAACAATTTTGTTTCCCTTTTACACAAACTTGTAGTTATTATTAAGCTTAGCGAATTACCACACAAATTCATGGGTCTAGACCAAGATTTGGGTCAAATTTCGTCAAATTCTGATAACGTTCAAAATCTAGATGTTTTGCATTGTTTTATTAGAACAATTTTGTTTCCCTTTTGCACAAACTTGTAGTTATTATTAAGCTTAGTAAATTTACCACACAAATTCTTGGGTGTAGACCAGCGTTTGAATCAAGTTTCCTCCAATTCTGAAAACGTTCATAATTTAGCTGTTCTGCATGGTTTTATTAAAGCATGTTCGTTTCCCTTTTATACAAACTTGTAGTTATTATTAAGTTTAGCAAATTTACCACACAAATTCTTGGGTCTAGACCGAAATTTGGGTCAAATTTCGTCAATTTTGATAACGTTCAAAATTTAGGTGTTTTACGCGGTATTATTAGAGCAAGTGTTTTATTAGAACAATTTTGTTTCCCTTTTACACAAACTTGTAGTTATTATTAAGCTTAGCAAATTTACCACACAAATTCATGGGTCTAGACCAAGATTTGGGTCAAATTTCGTCAAATTCTGATAACGTTCAAAATTTAGATATTTTGCATTGTTTTATTAGAACAATTTTGTTTCCCTTTTATACAAACTTGTAGTT
>NC_026149.1:2118379-2155928 GCF_000512975.1 Sesamum indicum | reverse complement strand
GTGGGGGGGGAGGGGTGTGTGCGTGGGTGTATGTGTGTGGGGTGTGTGTGTGTGTGTGTGTGTGTGTGGTGTGTGGGTGTACGTGTGTGTGGGGGGAATGTGTGTGTGTGTGTGGTGTGTGAGGGGGGTGTGTATATCACGGTAAAACATGTTTTACTTCTGAACAGAACATAGAAGAAGTGACGTGTTGCTTTTATCTTCTGCGCCAACGAATGCCATCTGCGTCTTGTTACATTTGCCATTTTTATTTATAAGTGCCGGAAGGTTTCAACTCCATTGGAGAAGAATAAAATGTCTGTCGTCTCCAAAGGTTCATACATGCCCTCAAACAAGCTTTTCGAAGTTGAAACACGCATTTCGATGAAGTTATACGGGGATATAATTGGGTGTGTGTGTGTGTGTGTGTGCGTGTGGGGTGTGTGTGCATGGGTGTGTGTGTGTGTGTGTGGGATGGGTGTGTGTGTGTGTGTGTGCGCGCGTGTGGGGTGTGTGTGTGGGGGGGGTGTGTGTCACGGTAGAACATGTTTTACTTCCATTTTAAACATAGAAGAAGTGAGATGTTGCTTTTATCTTCTGCGCCAACAAATGTCATCTGCGTCTTGTTACACAACCTTTTTTCTCGTGTAGGATGTGACCATAGTTTCACAATATTTTATGCTCATTATGGGTATTGTGTCTTTGTGGTCTATTTATGTCATTTGTAATATTTTTGTTTGCTTGCATAGATGTGTATTCTCATTTTTGTTTACCTGATATGAAAGAGTATTTATTGAAACGAACAATAATAACAGGACAGGAGAGAGTGCATTATCCCTTTTTCTTTTTCCTTTCAATATATCTCGTTAGCAAGAGTGGTCTTGGATTGATTTACTTAATAGAGGGGATATAGTGAGAGAAAAAGAGTGGAGGATTAATAAAATCTGATAACTGCCTTGGGTGGTTATGATATGAGGAAAACCACTTTAGCATAGTGGACAATGCATTAGTTTGGTGCATTTGCTGTTTTTCAGTTTGATGTAATGTATCGTTTTAATTGCTTTGTTCTTCTAGTTGTAATAATTTTGATATTTACGGAGTATGCTATGTGTGATTCAAACATGTGATCGACCCTATTAGTTGAAATATTGATGTAATGCTTTGAAATTTTATTAAGTTTATAGTTATTTTAATTGTTGGTTGCTATTCGATGCTTTGGGGGAAGCCTACCTGTAGGCATCAACAAGAGCTTAACTATTGCTGCTCTTTTGAACCCAGTGCTGTTATTGGAGCATAAAAGATTGCATCATTTTTCAGTGTATTTTATATATATAATTGTATTAGAGCAATGATTTTTTGATTAATATTATCTAGTTTCTGGATCAACCTCTCTGAAAATCATGATCTGGTGTAGCAGGTTTCTGTTGAAATCATGATGTCGTGGAATAAATTTTTGTATGTGCTAATCAGCTACTGTGTTTCTTTTTCAATTTCATCGTCTAAAAACTTGATAAGTTTTGTTGAATGATACCCCCTCCTTATTTCGGCTTTTTCATTTCCTTGTTTGTGCGTCTTTTTTTTTGTGTGCGGGGGAGGGGGGGCATTGTGTGTGTGTGTGTGTGTGCAGTGTGTGAGCGTAGGGGGGTGTGTGTGTGCGCGCGCGTGTGTGGGGTGTGTGTGTGTTGGGGGGGGGGGTCACAATAAAACATGTTTTACTTCCATTTTGAACATAGAAGAAGTGAGATGTTGCTTTTATCTTCTGCGACAACGAATGCCATCTGCGTATTGATGTGTATTCTCATTTTTGTTTACTTGATATAAAAGAGTATTTATTGAAACGAAGAGCAATAACAGGACATGAGAGAGTGCATTGTCCCTTTTCCTTTTTCCTTTCAATATATCTCGTTAGTAAGAGTGGTCTTGAATTGATTTACTTTACTAGAGGGGATATAGTGAAAGAAAAAGAGTGGAGGATTGATAACATCTGATAAATGCCTTGGGTGGTTATAATCTGCTAACCAATTCTTGAATTGGTTACCAGTGACCACTACAAAATATTGTAGTTTTGAACCCTTACATTGGTGTGTTTAGCCAGTTTGATTTTCTTCCTGCTAATAGTGGTCTCTACGATTTTCACCCTTGAATCACATGGTAAATTCTGTAGCATCACCTCAATTTTTGGGTACTCGCATGGAAGAGGGAGAATGGTCCTTTTGCTCAGGAACAATTAATCAGTTATATACGTTGTAGCTGATGTTTGACTCATGCTTGTGCTTACATTTGGCTTACTGTTTATTAGGTAAAGAACTAATTATTCACCTCCCAAGTTTCTGTTATTTTTCTGCCTTCAGATACTTGTGGGCAGTTTCATACATATTTCACTGGTAAGAGTATCCTAGTAATGTGATTTTGGTATTGGAGAAACTAGGATATTAGGCCTATAAGTTGTTGAATTTGTGGTGTTGCTTGATAAATGGCACAGCTGTTCCTGTGGCTGAGACACTGGCTTTAACTTTTTGTAAGAGAGGTAAGTTTAATGAAGTAATCAAAATCCATTACAAGTTTTTATGCTAACTTTGTTAAAGGTTGAGGCGTCTTGTGTGATTTATGTTTTTTTTCGCTTGGGTTTTTGCTGAAATGCCTTAGTAATACAAAGCTAACCCAATGCCAATTGCTTTCTGTTAACCATCTCTTCATAGCATTTTGGATTTTGGTTTAATTTCTGATCTCATGTTGCTTTTGAGCAGTATGGATAGTTGGGTTACCTTGAAGGTACTCTTCTATTTCTTTTTTGTTTTCTTTTTAAGTAATTGAAGACACTTTTCTGAATCAGGAAAATTACAGGTATAAATTGCAGGAATTGAAGCGCAGGCGAAGAAAGAGGAAGAGTAGGAAGGAGAAGAGGAGGAGGAGGCGTCACCATCATTTAGATGATGATTTTTCTAATGATTCTGCTGATCTGCGACATAAAAAGAGGAGCAGGAAGGCATATTCAGACTCTGATTCTGACGTTAGTGCTTAAGATGATTCGCGAGTGGGTAGGGACAAGAAGCGGTCTGAGAAGAAGAGCAGCAAACATCGCCATGAAGAGAACTAGCTTCTACCACAATGATTGTTGTATGTGGTTTTTGCAAATATAGCAAAAACAGTTGTCATGGCTAAAAAATATGATAAAAATATTTGTCATGGTTATAAGTCATGGCAAAAAAGTTTTTATAGTGGATATTTTTATTTAGCTATAAATAATAATCATTATTTATTATGATTTTAGTCCATAGCCAATAAAATTATGGATTAAAGGCAAATTTGGTCCACTGACTATATATAAATTTTATTATAGTCCTTTAACTTTTTAGGATTTCAAAAAGGTTCTCTAACTTTTGAAATTGCTTAATTTTGGGACACCAATCGCCGAATTTTGTCCAAAGTCGCCGAAAAAAGACACCTAAATCAGACATGGCATTTCAAATTGGAGGAAGCGATCCTATTAGCTAATTATGTTTGATGTGGCAATTACATGGCTTTAATTAAAAATAAATAAAATGTGACATATTACTAAATTAAAGTTTTTCTTTTTATTATTTTTATATTGTCTAAAGATTAATCATTTTACTTTATTTTTTTAAATTTTATTTAAAATATACTTTGATAATGTTTATTATAAAATATATTAATTATGTATCAAATAGAAAAAGTAGATTAACTATATATTAAATTATATTATTTAATATAAATAATATTTACCTTATAAGTATTTAAGATAATTTTTTCACGAATTTTAGATTTTAAAATAATTAAATACTTTTATATAAGTTTTAAGAAAATAAAAATTATTATATATAATTGTATATACATAATTACATATATATACTGTATATATATATACATAATTGTATTTATTGCAATTATAAAACTATGAGATTATTAATATTGTAATAGAAACACAAAATAGTTTAAAATCATATGTTAATTTAATGATAATGCATAACAATAGTGATGGATTAGGATGATGTATGAGTAACAATATTATTTATAAAGTATAAAGACTAATTCAAATTGATTCTAAGATCATTTTTGGTAAGAAAGTGCAAACTTTACTAGATATTTCTAAATTAATTTAATTCAAGATCAAGCTCAAAAACTTTCAAAGATTCAACCCATTTTTGTACCCTTAACCCCATATGTTCAATATTAATTTCAATGATAACAATAAAACAAAAATAATAAATAAGATTCGTTTGTTGGCCGTTGCATTTATTTTGGCGGTATATTTACTGTTCATTTAAGATGAAAGAAAAAAATCATTGTGCGAAAAATGACGTGTCATGTTCATGCAGGAAATATAAAATATAGATGACATGCGTCCACCAGACCACAGTTCCGTTCGAATGTATATTACTCTGAGGGGAGTTGCTAAAGACTTCCGAGTGTGCGATACAGATGTGACAGACCACTTATTCTACAAACGCGTGTTCTGTTTATCGAAAAGGTAAGATCAGTTAATCATCTTAATTAGTAGTTGTTAAGAACAACAACAAATTAATTATGTGCATAATGTCAAATATACATTTCTCATAAACCCTAATATTATGCAACTTGCTAGACCTACTTTTGTGTATTCCAATGATTGTTAGAAAATGCTAGTAAAACCAAATTAATATAGTACCACATGATACTTTTTCTTTCATTTATATTTAGTACTATATATATATGTGTGTGTGTTCATTTTCAAAAATGATTACAAAACACAAAACATGTAAACAATAAGGACATGATGAATATTTAAAAAGTATAAATAAATTTATGTACATGACAGTGAAACTTAAATACAATAATAAAACAAACCAAGTCAAAATCCAAATTCATATGATTTTGTGAAAATACATGCTGTGAACAAATACATTCACAAAATGTTTGAAAACTTATAAACACGTCTAATAATACAAGCATATATACACACAATTAAGAACAAGAATCGCCAACTTACCAAAAATAGCTTAAACCATTATATCTATTGCAGAAGTTTTCATTCTCATAAATCAACCAAAGAAAACAGTAAAAAGTAACAGTCCTATGAATGTGCATAATCTGATTAATAAGTATGACATCATGCATAAACAAACACATGGAATTACAAAACTAAGTAAGCAACTACGTAGGTAGATAGGGTGCGCAAGTGAGAGTAGCATTTCCCTCAAAAAGACCAAAGCTTCCAATGAACATATATACCCAAACCGCTCAGAAATTAAGCGGCTAAATCATCAAGAAAAGGAAAAACAAAAAGAAAAGGAAAAAGGGTTTTAGTGCATCATGGTGCAGCTGGCTTTTGGCTGTCACTTTACTCAAAATTAAGCCAATTTCTGGTGTTTTCTGCACTCCCTCATACTCTCTCAGTCGGTGTGGTGTTGCGCTTTTGTAATATTGGCTGATGTCCGGACAAAGATCGAGTTGAAAGAGAGCCAAAGCTGTTGGTGTGTGTATTTATATAGAGTCTGAGGATACTATACTGCTACTATTACTATATGCAATAATAAGCTTGAGAAGTTAAGAGAGAGAAGAGCTAGTACTGAGGTAGAGAGAAGAATGGCTGTTGATCTGAGGCAAGTAATGGCTGCTGTTCTTACATTCTCCATGTTCATAATGCTCGGAAACATGATCAAGAGAGACCACATCGATCCATTTCTGGTAAGGTTTCCGTTTTTTAAGGTTTTACTAGCTCGAGTTTGATTTTATGTCAATTGTTCTATTTTAGGTTTGTGTTTGTAACAATTGTTTCAAATTGTTGAAACAAATTTTGTAGAGTGAGTGACGACATATGGTTCAAGTTCTAGAAATGGAAAATGGAGAGTAACAGTTGAAAGACAAAGATGTGTTAATGATCATCTTAATCATCACAATTTATATGATGATTTCTAAGTTTCTACTTATTAAGTTTACAAATTACTTATTTTCAATTAATAATTCCATGGAGTAATAAATTTGAGGAAGCAAAGAGGGCATTTAATGTTTTTTTGCGACTCAAAGTAAATGTCTATTTTCTTCGCTAGTATGTTTTAATTTTTTTTTTTTTTGGTAGTTTATATATTCTAAAAATTCATTTTTATTAAGAAACTTTTACCATAAAATACAAAGAAAATCACAAAATTTAACTAGCAAAAATAAAATATCATGTTCTGGTAAGTTGTTATTATATGCTATATAATTTCGCGTCCTAATTATTCAAGCTGCAGAAAGAATTTTACATCCAAATAAATTGTTTGCTTGTGTGTATGTGCATGCATACATCATAACTTGATCTCACCTAATTATGACGATAGCACAGTAAATGCATATTCCTGATAGTAAGTTTTGATCATTTTTCATTCTTACTTTTTTCCCAAGGAACCGTTGCCGGTATCACCTGATGTCCAATACCATGCTCTCAAGGTCTCAAAACCAGGCATGGTGAAATTAATTGAAACCAGATATGGTCCTTGGATGGAAAACAACGATTCCATGAATCCTTGCTGGACAACCCCCTTATCAAGTAAGTTTTTCAATTCAGTCGCTTATAAGTCTCAAGATCTCATTTTCCTAGCAAAGCGTCTTTTCAGGCCAAAACCCTCAAGGTTCTTATGAAGTCAAAAGAGGACATATCTCACGCAATGGGGCACCATTTGAATATCAAGCCGCATCAATATATATATATATATAGAGAGAGAGAGAGAGAGAGGGAGAGAGATGTTGATATTAAGCCTTATTAAAAAAACAAGATTCTTGTGCTTCATTAATTCTTGGTCATTTTGTTTTCTTTGTTGCAGAAGGGAAGGTGCAGTCCAATGGTTACATCTTTTTCTCATTGACTCATGGCCCTGAATATCATGCTTCACAGGTTACTTATACTTGAATTTTCCTTGATCTAATTAGTACTAATACTACTTCAAAACCATATACTCCAATTAATTTGATCATGGAGATAAAATCCTTCATTTTATGTCATCTCAGTTGGCTAATGCTGTGGCGGTAGCCAAGCATCTTGGAGCAACACTTGCACTTCCAGATATTCGAGGAAGCAAACTGGGAGAGAAAAGGTGATTATTACATCTCAACATAGTATAAAACCAAACTGTGTTCTCAACAGTTAATTGCTTGCCAGAGATTCTTGGATTTTCTTCTGCTATCTCCTTCAAGAAAACTCAAGAATCTCCCAAATTCTGTTATACTGGAACCCTTCTCCTTGGGAATTCGGATAACAAATGACATCTTGAAATTCATCGCGGATTATTTTCAGACGCTTTGGAGAAATATATGACGTCAACAACTTCATAAGAAGCCTGAATGGAGTAGTCCAAGTCGACAAGAATCCACCTGCTGAATTATCAAATGGGAGGCTCCCAATTGTGAGGGTGCCCAACAGAGTTTCTGAGGACTTCATAGCTTCGAAAGTTGAGCCCGTGTTTAAGAGCAAACGAAATTTGAAGATCGTTACTTATTTCAATCCATCAGCTGTGACTAAAGCGAAAGTAGACAAGTCGCAAAATGCATATCAGTGCCTGGCAATGTTTGAAAGCCTCAAGTTGCAGACAGACTTACAGGAACTGGCTGATTCAATGGTCGGGACGCTGAGAAGCATGAGCCAGAGCTCACGTGGCCGTTTTATTGCAGTGGACTTGAGGGTTGAGATGTTGGGGAAAAAGAGCTGCAGAGAGACTGATGAAACGAGTAAACAGTGTCAGAACGCTGAAGAAATCGGCGTGTTTCTTGAGAAGATCGGGTTTCATACAGACACAACTATATATTTAACTCAGACGGGGTGGCATAGCAGTCTGAATGCACTGAGAGATGTTTTCCCCAACACTTTTACTAAGGTAACATTTCCTACAACTTAAATATTTCAACATACAATTCAATTGATATATTCGTCCTATGCATACAGAAGATCACTAAATTATGCAATTATGCTACCAGGAAGCAATAATACCTGCTGATGAGAAGGCGAAATTTATGGACTCAGAAAGTCATGAATATGAAAAATTCATTGACTTCTACATGTGCACAGTGGGAGATGTCTTTGTTCCAGCCTTCAGGAGCAGATTTTATGCCAGCATTGTCGGGAAGAGAATTGGTGATGGCAACACACAGATACTTCTCCCAGCAATGAACACTACTACTTCTGCAGCAGACTATATATCCCCTTATATAGCTAAGAAAAGCCACTTTGCGTACTCATGCTTCTGCTGAAATCTTAAATGAACTCTAAACTGTATGTATAAGGTTGTTGGCTGGGATCCTCTGTCTAAGTATAAATATTTTATTTTCGCACTATAAATAAAACGCTCCAGAAGTTTCGTCTATAAATCCACTCTTCCAACAGTAAATTGTTTATCCATTATCTGCTCAAACTTGTTTCTATTCACCTTTTCTCAATTGTGACGGTTCGAAAATGCTTGATGTTAATAATTAAAGAATAGAATGTATCCAAAAAGCACATCCAAGGTATCATTTTATAGATTGCGATTATTCAAATTTCAACTTATGGGACAAATAATATAAAAAATCTAATTACTTGAACAAAGTGACTTTTAACAAAGTGTTGGCTCAGCTACGGAACAAATTTGAATTATCACTAGAATATTGGGATAGACAATGTCCTTGCTAGGGGTGTGCGTCAGGTTGGGTTAATCGGGTTCGGGTACCTAGGGTAGTATATAATACTATCCGATCCTGAACCCAAGTAGGGTAGGTACCCGACTGTTGGGTCCAGGTAATTTCTGCAAGTTTGAATTTTTCTTTTCTATTATTATTTTTATTATAAAGCAATGGAATTTTATTCATAAAATAAATTACAATGGCAAAGAATCACAAGAGACATTCAATTTTTGCAAACAACATCAACAAAATAATCTATGAACAATTTTTTTGCATTAGCAAACAACATTAACAAAATAATCCATCAAGACATTACATTCTAATCATCAATTTACAATTACAAATAGTCCAGTCAAATATCAATGATGGTCGAATCAACTCCGAATTTTGTCAACTCTACAAGAAATCAAAAAAAAAATTGAGATTGATATAAATAAAAATATAAAGAATTTAAAATAAAACAAAAGAAAAGAAAAATAAAAAGTACCTTGCTTAAACATTTCAATTTCACTTAAATCTTTTTCTACGCTTATTGGCTTGGAATCTTTACGGATCCAATTTGAGTACAAATAATGGCTTGAACAACTTTAGGAGATAGTGAGCTCCTAAATGCATCAAGAACACGACCACCAGTGCTAAATGCGGCCTCTGAAGCAACAGTTGAGATAGGAATTGTCAATATATCTCGAGCCATCTTTGAGAGAATCGAAAATCTCTGAGTGCTCAGTTTCCCCTATTTTAATATATCAAACTTTTGCATATACTTTTCGACATCCTTATTGAGATACTTCTCTAACTCTGATTTCATGTGATCTTTTCCCCCTGTCATGTACATTATGTACTCTTATTGTAAAGAAAACCCGCGAGTCTCGTTCTTTTCATCATGCATAAACATTTCCAAGTATATGTAGTAATACAAACCCTTTGCGCATGATTTTTAATAAATAACTTCAACTTTGCTCTTTAACATACATATAAAAAATGACTTTTGTTATTGTCCTTTTTGATGGAATAGCAAACATTGGACAAGTATCGTCTTCATTAATATTTAGTATCACATGTGACGGTCTAATGACAATAAATAGTTATTACTACTGTATTTGCATCGACAACATAATGGCCACTTTTAATACGGGAAGGTTGTTCCCATATGAATTGTAGTACTGCTAATAGTATGTTGTTAAGACGCTTCAAAAACTTATTTAACTCTTAATTCTTATAAACTCCAAAACATATCACATGATTATAAGCTCAGCCAAACACCCCCATAGACAACTAATCCGAAGTCTGCGGAAATGGCCTGCGCATGCCCACTGTGTAAGTCTCAAACTGCTTCCACCGGGAAACATCCCTGCATTCAAATGGAGCGGTGCCAACACTGAAGGACGCAGCAGCCACCACATTTGTTCAGCCGCTAAAACGTTTCCAATAAATGGTATGTTATCAGGACAAAAACCCTCTCCTCATAATCAATGTTAACAGCATCATTCTTCTTTACACAAGCAATAAAGCAGTTGGCTATTACAGACGTCCACTGCCTGGAAAAACTACTCATTTATTCCCAATCTGAGCAGTGAGAACCGTATCACCGATCAACTGAAGCACAGTGCAAAGAGACGGACAAAATAAACTTCAACAGCTGAAGCTCCGGTGCCGTCTGATCAATTCTTCCATTTTCACTGGAGTTTCAGATCGAACGATGTGTGGGTTTCACAGGGGAGAGGGCATGGGCAAACAGCATCCAAGAAACTTTGTTTTGGAAGATGGAAGATGAAGGATGAGAGAAGGGAAACAAGAATTTGGGTTTTTGGAATAGGAATTGGATGAGTGCTGAAATGGTTTTTCCATCCATAGTGCGTTATATAGGACGCTTGGACACAGTATGGATTCATGCATACTGGGAGAAGCCTGCCTGCTTGTTTCGTATAATATGAGTGCTCTCTTTCGGCGCTCCTCTTGTCCGTTTACACAAAGCTGCAGCCTTAACAGCACAGAAGCTACAAGTTGTAAAGGTGCTTCCTTACCCATGGATCACATATCAACTTAGTGATGCAAGTAAATAAATCAGAATTTTTATGTCCACCCGCCTGAGAGGTGCTATTAGTCATTCCATTTGTGTGTAAACCATATTATAAACCGAAATACCAACATCATCATGCATATAACCCTATTATTAAGTGTACAGCGTCCCCAAATCAAAAGCTCAAGTACAATTGATCAAGTCAGTTTTGATACAGAATTTGATGTTTAGTTTCAAGTGATCTTTGCAAATTTTAAGACTATGATACAGAATTTGATGTTTAGTTTCAAGTGATCTTTGCAAATTTTAAGACTATGCTACTGTTATCGTCAATAGCACCTTCTAATCGTTCGCCACATGCATGCAACACAGGATCTTAAGGAAACGCTGATGACCTCTTTTCTAGTTAATTCCCACTCAATACTTCAACTGCTTCCAAAGGTAAATTAAGGCATTTCGTTTACTGACACCCAGAATCCAAACAATAGATGATACGTGATGCTAATAGTAATGCTTCACATACGAGTTTCTTTTCTTTTCCGCACTCACCCATGTTCGAGACTTCAGCGGAAAGTACATTTCTTTGTTATTTCTTTTCCTTAATAGGAGTCACCCATGGTAACAAATAAACCGTTTTCTAGCGACATAACAAAAAAAAAAAAAAAAAAAACAGAGAATCAGCTTGACATGCAAACTCAGTGGCATGAGATACGTTGAAAACTCTAGTAAGTGACTGCAGGTAGCATAAGAAAAGAAACAAGACGGCACCAGCAGACAATAATCGTAACCAAGCATATCCAAGAATGGTCCATACAGAAAATTGACTAATTTTGAATCAGGGATGTAGTTCATCGAGTCGCATTAATGATATAGGACAAAAATTATACCAAAACTTTATAATCTCAGAGCCATTGTTGCAGAAAGCAGAAGCAGGCATCCAGACGCATCCTTGCAGAAAGCAGTGAGGTATGTTTCTAATTTGTAAGTTTCCATCACTCATCATCTGAATAGTTAAACTTTACAGAGTGGGATTGCAGGTCAATTTGTCCTCCTCTATAGCTACCGCGCTTTTTCTTTGTTTTTTCATGTCGGAAATCCCTGCATATGACAGAGAAGGAAAGGCAGGAAAGATAAGAAACCTGGAAAAGTAAATTGCAGGGATCCTTCAAGGCAAAAAGAAAAAACTGAAGGCTGGGCACTATTGCTCAATCCATATTGACCAATTATAAGTTAACAAAGATTGAGGACGAATTTCAACAAGTTTGGCATCATATATAGAGGACAAATATTGCAACCACTCCCTAGGAAAGTACAACAGATTGAGTCAGATCACTTTTCTATAACAAATTGGAACCATCCTTATTCGATACATAAATATGTTAGAAAATTTGAAAATAGTTGGGTAAAGTTTTGATTGCCCTGTGAAATAATGCAATAGGAGAGAAGAAATTCAGTACTTCTGTTTCAGGATTTTGCTACACAATCCGGGAAAATAAATGAAAAACAATTTGCATAGATGATATGCAGAACGGTTTCGAAAGAAAGAAAAAGCAGACACCCAGATCTCTGATGACTGACATCTACATGTGCTATATGATTTAACTGAAAATCATTCATGTCAAGTATGAGGACCAAAGAAAAGTACTTCTCTCACAGATTATATGTTGGTGACTGGAAGCAAGTTCATTCACCAAATTAACTTCTAATTTTAGCATTATAATATATCATTCCTGTAAACTTCTTCTTGTCAATCCAGTTCTTTATTCCAGAACTTCCAAAATTATAGATGGTCAATCTTTAGCAACACACGGAAACAGACCTTCCTTTGACTTGTCCCAAAACTTCTTGAGCTTTTGCGCCATAACCAGTATCTGCACCATCCTGAAACAAACAGAACACCAGAAATAAATATCATACCAGAACCACAACGGATATCAAGCTTAAACTTTTCCAGTGATTAAAAAAAGTCAATTTTGTGACACTTCCTTCTTAAACTACCCTTATTTATTAGAACTTCAGTAACACTCATGTAATGAGAGGTTCTCGCTACTTGCGCTACCATATATAACTCATGTATACATGCACAACCAAATATGAAACCCAAATAGAAAATAAAACAAGGAAAGGCAGCAAACCTTTGCCCAGTAAGAATTATCTTGGAGCCTGTCATCAACAAACTCCACCTCTTCAACTTTCACTCTTTGAAATGCATTCACCGTTTTTGGCTGCAAAAGACCAGCAAAGTTGTCCCTTGAAGAAAAATTTAGCAGTTGATATATTCCCAGCATGACGGAAAAGAAAACATTTTCATCTATTATGGGACGAGACTTATTTTTACATCCTAAACAAAGAATAAAGAAAAAAAAGAATGAACACAACAAGAAGTCATCAGCAAACCTAAAGGACCTGAGAAGAAAGAGAGATTGCACATGCTAAATTCTGAACATGCATGAGCTAATTTGCTCAAAAATACATGTAAAAAGAAGCACATCTACTATTCAGGATTAGGTCAAATGTTATTTTACTAGTTCTACCACAGGCTGCTAAGGATAAATGCCACTTTCCTTTCCTTTCGTCCCTTTTCCAAAATCTAAGAATAAATTAATATGCAAAAATAGTTTTGCATCGTGACAGATAATTTATTGTTAGTATTACTCCAATCTATCATACAACCTTAAACAAAAGGTGATTGAAATGAGCAACCAAAACAAACCTATAATCTAAACCAGCATGACCTTCAATTTAGATTATGCCTAATATGCAAGTTGTATTCACTTGCTTTTAGTACAGGAAACGTAAACCTTTGAATCAAAAATGCAAATGCCTTGCTAATATGAGATCCATTTAGCATAACCAGTAATGCCCACTTTAAGTAGCACAGATCAAGATACAATAAAGGCTGTAAATTACGAGGATACTGATAAACAAAGATACAACATACCTCAGCAGAATTTTTGGGCTGTTTCCTTGCAGATTTCGGCTGATTTGATTTATCCACCCCATTGTTGTTAAGAGTAGATTTAGTGTTTTCATCAGCTTGTTTATCTTTGCAATTCTCGGAACCTGCTTGACCAGCTTGGAACTTTTCCTCTTTATTTTGTCCACCAGCATTTTCATTGGCTCCGGATGGATTAATCTGCTTTAGAACATCTTCGCCTTCTTCCAGACTTTTAGTCTTTTTAGGCTTTGATTCTTCAACAGCTACTTCCTGATCAAGCTTATTTTCATTTTCATCATGAGCCATTCTTTTTCTTTTCTTGGAAGACTTTTTAGATTCATTAACCTCATCTTCTGCAGCTTCAACTGATCGCTTTCTAGATTTCTTATCCACAGTGGTTTCTCTTTTATGTTTCGACTCAGTCACCTCAGGCATTACATCTGTTTGGTTTTCATTGACATCCAATGGCTCTGACATCAACTTGTTTTTCTTTTTCTTCTTGTCTTTCTGTTTCTTAGTTGAAAGATCCATTGTTGTGTCACAAACTTTTTCATCATTAAATTCCTTCGGTACTTTAGATTTCTGGTCACTGAGACTGAGAGCATCAGATGTTTTGTATCTCTGATCCTCATCCTCTTTGCCATTCACATATGATTCATTCACCTTTCCACTCGTGGCTATATCTTCAGGCGTTCTTCCAGTGTCGGTCACTGCCATGTCCCCTTTATTTTTTTTATTCTTCTTCTTACTCCCAATTTCTTCGGATGCTGTACCAATTGTACCTCCATTTGTTCCTCTTGCACTAACCACCTGTACATCTGTCAAAACAAGTCTCCAGTGTTGAATGAAACTCCATCAACCATAACCAGGTAGCACAAGCAGTAAATGATTGGTTATATTGTTTACCTTGCTTCTTTTGGAATTTTAAGTCTTCATGAGCACCAGTACTGCATAAAAGAGGAGGTCAACACCATAAGAATCAAATATGAAATTCAATCATCAAAAATATAAGCACCAAGTCTCACATAGAAACAAGGCCTGGCTATGTTTGTTCTCACATTTTGGATATTCCAGATAGCCAATAACATTCCAAACATTTGTCTATGTCTTTACAAAATGCAAAGTTCAGTGTGTTTTAATTTATTTTTTATTTGCACTACACTAATACAAACATCTCAAAAACTCTAAAATGCACATACATATCTCCATCTTTTTCTCTCAATCCTCCAGAATTATGGAAAAAAGACTTAAAAATAAAGCCAAACAAAGATTTTGGAGGACAGGACGATGAAAGCACAAAAGAGAAAAAAGAGTCAGTTTAACAATCAAAAGGGTCCAGCCACAAACCCCTTGTGGGAACATGGACCTTGTTGAAGTTTCTCTTAAGTCACTTGATATGAAATTCAAGTTTTCATGCGTCAGCACAATCATATGCTGTTCACTGTAAACCAGAAGTAGCAAAGCATCAACCTTGACAGCAAGTATATTTGAAGTACAAAAACATAAACGAGATTTCATATCAATCAAGCATAACATACACCAATCCATTGCCAAATAATTCCATTATAATAGATGTTGCGCACGAGTATCATCCTACACAAGACCTGAGAATGTCTAAATTAATCTCGAACAACTTTCAGTGTAACATAATCTGTAATTACATAAATAGACTCTACACAAGACAGTGTTCTCATATTCAAACTTCAGAATATTACCAGGAACGAACATGAAGAACTATTATCACTCAAACTTCTGGCTCTCTGTTGTTGGAAAAGGAGTCCACACATCAACAAAACACTCAATCACTGAGGAACTGCTTGGTATTAAGCTATACTTTATACTAATATATATTTAATATGCTCGGAATCTAAAATGTAAACTTGCTAAATAGCTTACCAAATTTCCTGATATTTGGAGAAAATCTCATTCAAGTTAAGCGCTCTAGCCTTCCAACTGTCATCCTGAACATACAAAGTATCAACTCAGAACTCTGGCGAAACAAAATTTGCGGGGGGAAAAAAAAGGAAAAGGGGAAAAAAAGCAAACGGGAAAAACAAGCTCGATATCCAAAATTACGCATCAAAGATTTAATTTTTTCTGCTTAATTTTTTAAAATCCTGGAAACAAAAAAAAAAAAAAAAATCGCCAGAGCGTCCGCAACCATTCAACAAGGCACAACCAGCGATGCACTCCGTACAACGTTAGCCTTACTAGCCGCATTTTGCTCAAGGTATCAAATTGAATCTCACTTTTATCATGCTATACCATAACAAACACACGCACACACATAGATGCCCACACATACAAACAGAGACACACGCCACTATATACAGACCTCAATTTGAGCTGCGGTGAGGAAGCGTTTGAGGACTTTGGAAAAGCCCTTATTTTCGAGCCACAGCGCGACGGAACAGACTAGAATTGACTCGTCTTCAGGCTTCAATTCGACCGCTTTCTTCGCCATTGGTTTCTGTACTGCTAGGTTTCTCTGCTGCTGCTCCAAAAGCAGAACTTGACGAGGCTTAAACGCAGTAAGGAAGGACGAGCTAGGGCCTACGTCACTGCTCCCACGCATAAAATACACTTTATATGCACGCCTGGAGAACCCTGAGCCTTCTTCCTTCGAGCAGAGGGGGAAGGGTTTTGGAAATTGGAAGGTTTATAAATTACCACCGTATATAAGTGAGACTTGTTAGGGTTTTGACCTGCATTATATGCTGTTCCCTCTGCTTTGGGTGTGGTACCTTTTCGTTGCAGCCTGTGGCACTGGCGGAGCCGCGGAATTGGGCAAAATTATTTAAATGATATCAAAAAAAGAAAAATACAAAAGTGACGTTGTTTTGAAATTCTTAAAGAATTAGCAAATCGCGGTGCCTGCCATTTTATTAAAAAAAAAAACAAAATGTTTGAGGCACCGCGATTTCACCTTTTTTTATTTTAAAAAACAAAAATTCAGTGCCATTTTCTATATATATAAAAAAAAATTGGATGTTTTTTTCCCAAAAAATTATGTCTATTTCGTTTTCACATTAATAATATACATAGTTTATCAATTAATATAATTAAGATGATATATCAATTTAGATAGTTAATAATATGGGTAAACTACATTAAATTTTTCGAGATTAGATTAAATTACACAAATACCGTTAATAATAATTTTTTACTCGGTATCGTTGCTTCAATTAAGTCACACGATATAATTGCTGTAAGTTTTAATTTTATTTTTTTTAAAATATAAGTTGCGTATAAATTGGCTCTTAAATATTTTAATTGGTTATTTACCTTCTTATTATATTACGTCGTTTTGAATAATAATTTAATTGTGTATGTATATTATCATCTTTCATTTCTTCTTTTGTTTTTTTTAGTAAATTACAACGAATTCCATTAAAATTTGATATAATTATAAATACCCTTTTATTGATTGAAAATTGTCACTAACACCCCCTGATTATAACAGCCGTATAACAATTAGCTTAATTCATTAATTTTCAACCATGTAAATTCCTATTTATATTTTAAAAGAAATAAAATTAAAACTGACAGCAATTATATTGCGTAACTTAATTGGAGTAACGATACCGAACAAAAAATTATTTATTATTATCAGAATATATTTTTAAAGAAAAAAATAATTTTAATTTAATACAAAAATACAAATAGTATTTATGTAATTGGATCTAATCTCGAAAAATATTATTATAGTTTACTCATATTATTAACCATTTAAATTGATAAACTATCTAAATTAATTGATAAATTATGTATATTATTAATTTAAAGATGAAATAGACCCAATTTTTAAGGACAAAAAAATCTAAAAAAAAAATTTATACATAGAAAATGGCAACTGAATTTTTATTTTTTTTTAAATAAAAAAAGGCACCCCGCGATACGAAATCGCGGTGCCTCTAAAATTTTGTGTTATTTTTTTTTTAATAAAATGGCAGGCACCGCGATTCTAATTCTTTAAGAATTTCACAACAACATTAGTTTTGTATTTATTTATTTTTTTGGATATTATTTAAATAATTTTGCCGCGGAATTGCTCTCTCTTGTGCGCAATCCAGCAAATATCATACACGATGGCGCACTCACATGCGCATAGAAATTACAATAAAAATTTCAATATTTATATGCGCGATTTTAATTATATATTTATGAAACAATACAAAATATTAAATAGAACTTTATATTTAAAATAAATTACAACGAGCACCCTCCAGATTTGACATAATCATAAATATTCCTCGTTATTTAAATTAGAGAATATTGATAATTCTCAAAAAACGATGAGGTATTTATAATTATATCAAATCTTGAAGGAGCTCGTTGTAATTTATCCATAAAATTAAAAAATAGCTAAGAATTTTTTGATATTAAATATTAGATTTAATGATGAATGAAAAACAAAATAGATCCACAATAAACTTAGAAAAAGAAACTTGTGAAAGCGTTAGTACTGTATTGGATGCTAGTGAATTGCAGTAAAACGTATTTATTATTAATGAAGCATAATAATGAATGCATTTATAGAGCTAAATTGCATCCACTTGGTTCAAATGGCATCATCTCTAGTTGGGTACTGCACAATCAAATAATCGACGATCCTTGTTCTACGGCCTCCTGATATAGTCGGATCATTGGAGCGGGTAGCACAAATTAATCGAGTCGACTCGACGTCGAGGCACTGATCCTATAACATGATTGGTATTTTCTTTAAATAAAAGGGTATTTATGTTCTTTTTATGAAAAATTATTATTATATCCTTATCACAAATAATTCTCATTTTTGCTTAAAAAGATTACATAAAATGAAAAACACATACATTTCCCGTTCATGCATAAACAAACAAGTATTTGTTTAATTAAATCTAATTTTAAGAAACATCAGTAAAATTTTTGAGGCTGGGTATAACCACATAAACACTTTTGCCTCGTTTACCTATTAAATGAATTGTAGGATTATCCCTTATTAAATAAATGATAAAAGGCCTATATAATTAGTTTGGTGTTTACTTATATGTATTATGGAAACACAATAAATTCTATCAAGTATTTACGTTGATGGATCCACATACTTTTGGTAGGAAAATTGCCTTTAATCCCTTGTTTACAAAATTTAATAGATAACAAAATATTATTATTATTATTATTTTTATTCTTTTACTGTTATTATTATTCAATCAAATTTTGAAGGGTTTAATGGCCATTCACATTTGATGCAATCTTGAGACTAGTTATTCAAGTGTAACAGTAATTAATATAAAATTTTAGTTTAATACCGAATTCCATACAACAAATTAAATACTTTATTAGCTTATACTAATTTTTTCATACAAAATTATTATATCAAAGTAAACGAGACGTTTATGTACATGTAAAATAACAAATACAACTTAAATTTATAATTTGTAATTACAGTACTACTGGTATCCACCAATAGAACTTTTCACAAATACTGCCCGAATTTTATTACACAGTACTCGTACAAAATTACCCTTATCCTAATATCAATCATGTAATAATTTTTCGTGTGCTACATTGTCTACTTTTGATTCGCTACGAGAGATATACCACTCTCTCAAAGCTACGTGTAGCCTAATGCTGATATGCATGTGAACAAGAATACAACAGGTTTCCCTCATTTCAAGCCACGTCTGCGTATATATATGCACATCTACGATAAGCTACAACTTCCCCAAAACAAAGGGTTTGAAGCAAAATGGAAGCCAACAAAGAGAGAAAAGAGCAGACGGAAAAGCAGCGGTGTGAGAAAGATCCAATGGCTAAAGCAAGAGAGGTCGTTCGAGAAGCTGTGATGGGTAAGAGTTGTGATTATGGAGAAGCAGATAATGGGCAGAATCGGGCTTCTGCTAATGCCCAGCAGCCGGAAGACGTTTTAGCTTATTCAAGAACTGTACTCCACACTGATTCTTCGCTTGAGTGATCAGACTTGCCAAATTTTAGGTTTTTATCGGATTAAATAATGAGTTTAGTACTGCACTTGCACTTGGGTCGAATGTTGTTGTCACTAATTATATGGATTTTCTTTGATGTGTTTTACTGTTTTAGTTTAACGTTGTCTGCAGGGTTTTTGATGTTTACCTCTGAGAATTTGTTGTGCTTTCCGGTAGTTGTTTTTGCTTCTTGTTAACTCACTAGTGCGTATTTATCGGGAAATTCTTTAAATTGGAATTTGGTCTGATTTGATTAAATTATTAATCATATATGACAGGTGCAATATATTTATGTTATTTATTGACATAAGGCGTGTTTGCAATAAGTTGTATTGATAATTGTCAATTTAATTATAGTGAAAATTGTGAGATTTGAAAATAAAATAGTGAAAGTTAGAAGTTTGAGTTTGGCGGAAAATTGTTAATTTTATTGATAAACTAAGTACAAAAAGTTGATGGGGAGATAACATTTTTTTTTATTTAAATGGATTTAATTTGAATATTTTAAAATGTTAACCTGTAACTTTTATTATCAAGTATATATATATATATATATATATATATAAAGCTTGTACTAAGTATTTAAAACGAATTTATACTATTGAACAATTTTTAAGTAATAAATTTTGGATCACGATGAATTACGTGAGAATTAGTTCTAATTTTTAATTTTTGCACATTTTACATGGGTGCAGTTGTTATAACAGACACTCAGCTCCACAAATCGAGCTAAGCAAAATTCTACAGTTTAGGGTGGGGTCAAGTGAGACTCATATTTAACGGAATTTTAGATTTAACTTGATGTTTTATTTATAATTTCAAAAAAAGATGAAAATATTGCAAGAAAAAGTTCCATGGAGAAGCCATGTGAAAGTTGCATGCACTTTGGAAAAAATAAAATATGACGATCACTAATTTTTGGTTGGGATGGGTATGTTTGCAACTTTTTAACATAATGAGATTAAATTTAAAATTTTATAAAATATAGGATCAAATTTGAAATGGCTATAAATTATTGGACTAATTTTATAATTTTGCAATCGAACTACAACGATTGATGGTTAGATTGCAATTTGCAAAAATATTGAGAAATGGAATAACCGAGAATTTCATGGACACAATGATATTAGGGGTCCGAAATTGGGCCGAAAGGATGGGCCCAAGTGTCAGACTGTACACATAACGCTTAAGCCCAATTGGAATAAGATCAGACCTCTTACTTCTGGCTATATATCTAAAATCTAGGGTTTATTTGACTTCAGTTTTCCGAGCCACTCACCAGAAACCCTAGCGAGGTAGTAACGATCAGGTAATTTGCTGGTTTTAGATTTATTTTTTGTGTTCTATTTCGTGAATGACTGAAGATTGCTCAATTTTATTATTTGCATTATGGATGGATGCTTAATAGAATCGAGAACGGGCACCTTTCTAGTGATTGCACAAGTAGAAAACAGAGAATGTGGATATGATGATCTTGTGTTCATGTCTCCTCTTTTTTTTTTTTTTTTTTTTTTTTTTTTTTTCTTTTTTTTTTTTTTTTTTTTTTTTTTTTTTCTGTTCTGTTATGTATTGTTGGTTATTTTGCGGTAGGAAGGTATGGCCTTTGTTTAGGCGTATATGCATTGAGGTGTTTACTTCAGGATTATGTTCGATTAGTCATTCGGAGATGGTGTAGTTATTGAGTCATTAGATGTTTATCACCCAAGTTTCCTTTTTTTTTTTTGGAAATTTTCTTGGATGCTCTTCATATGTTCCTCCCCAAGTCCTATAAGAGATTCTCTGCATTGGAGGGTAGTTTTCTCCCTCCCCGCATTGACGAAAAAACATCTACTTGGACATATAGATCAGCTGCATTTTGCTTGAGCAGTTTCTCCTGTTCAGAACTAAAAAAAGATTTGTTGAGTGTTTGCTATGTTTGATGTGCTTCTGACTGCAAATACTTTAGCCCAGCTTTTGATATATTGAATGCTGATAATACTTTTGGGTTTTGTTTTCCAAAATTGGTTGTTATAGAGAAATGGGTGAGGAGGTTAAGGGCAGTGTGATAGTTCCAGAGTCGGTTTTAAAGAAGCAGAAGAGGGCTGACGAATGGGCCCTTGTGAAGTCTAAAGAGGTGGAAGTTGCAAAGAAGAAGAAAGTTGAGACCCGAAAGTTGATATGTCAAAAAGCAAGACAGTATGCAAAGGAGTATGAGGAACAGGTATTACTTGAATATTATCTGTTTAAAATTGATTTCTGACATCATCTTCTTCTGAGAGGCCTTTTGTTTATTTTGCTGTTTAGGAGAAGGAGTTGATCCGTTTGAAGCGTGAAGCTAGATTGAAGGGTGGCTTTTATGTTAATCCAGAAGCAAAACTTTTGTTCATTATCAGAATCCGTGGGTAAGGGATTTTGTTGTTGATGGAATTTATGTAGTTCAACGCATGTCAATGGTTCCCAATCATGTTACTGGTTTAATCTTTCAGAATTAATGCCATGCATCCGAGGACCAAGAAAATTCTGCAGCTTCTGAGATTGCGGCAGGTACTTGAATTTTGTATCTGTATTTGAAGAGTGTTTCTCAGATTTGTTGTCTTAAGAGCTGTAGAGTTGCAAAGTGTACATTGCCTTATTGTTATCACTCATTTTTCTCTCCGAAGATTATATCTTTAATGTTTCTACCTCTTCTATGTTCTGATTAGAGGTTTTCATTTGCGACTCTTGTAGATCTTTAACGGGGTCTTTTTGAAAGTTAACAAAGCTACAATGAACATGCTTCACAGAGTTGAGCCTTATGTTACATATGGGTAAGCCTCCACTTACACACCAAACACACCTCCCTGCAATAGCCACAACTTCTCACATGCCTTTTCATTTGTTCAGGTACCCCAACCTTAAAAGTGTGAGAGAGTTGATTTACAAGCGTGGTTATGGGAAAGTAGACAAGCAGAGAATTGCTTTGACTGACAATTCCATCATCGAGCAGGTGATTTATGAACTATTTGTAAGACGATTATCAGTGTCCTATTCTCATCTTCTATTTAAGTGATTGGTTATTGCTGTAATATGACAGGTGTTAGGTAAGCATGGAATAATTTGCATGGAAGATCTAATTCACGAGATCATGACCGTGGGGCCCCATTTCAAGGAAGCGAACAACTTCTTATGGCCATTCCAACTGAAAGCACCTTTGGGTGGATTGAAGAAGAAGAGGAATCATTACGTCGAAGGTGGTGATGCTGGTAACCGTGAGGATTACATCAATGAGCTCATTAGGAGGATGAACTAAGCTTCACACCAGTTTTGTTTTGCTTAAAGTGAGTTACTGTTGAATTTTTCAGACGACTTGGAGAATTAGAACTCAGTTCTATGGTTGGTTTTGTAGTGTTATTTCTTTCTCGATTCATGGGTTGTACACCTTGGACACTGATCCTATTCTGCAACAATGTTGAAAATATTCAGAGCGTTTTTAGTCTTAGTTCCATCCTTTGCATGAGCCATCATTTGGCTTCTTTTATTGACTCCTTTTTGCCTTCTGGTGTGAGATTTGCCTCTTCTAGAGTCCAGTGTCACACAGTAATAGCCGTGTGTGTGGAGAATTATAATTAATTAATTAATCATAATTATCATAGGGCAACAATCAACTATTTAATATTGGGTGCTGGGTAATTGGAATTTGTATTTTTGGTGGGAAATTTAAAATTAATGTTGGATTCTTGGGGTCAAAATTTTGCCGGGTAATATAAATTGATGGTATCTTCCTGCATTGTCGCTCCACAAATGAAGTGTAGGATGTCCTCAAGGAACAATTCAATGATTGATTTGTATGTGTTCTATGTCGGATGTATGTGTGTTCGGTGTGTGAATAAAAGAAAGTATCTTAGGACAGGCTACCCTTGACTTCCTTATGGATGTGTGTTTATATATGTTGGATGTACGAGTGTAAAAGGAAAAAAAAAAAAACACTGTAGACAGGCTCCCCTTGCAGCATGATAAGTGAGATTTATATCCCCTCTCTTGGCATTGATTTTTCTTCCCCCCCCCCCCCCCCCCCCTCTCCTTTCTTATGTTGACAGAAAGTTTATCTACCATTTGGGTATATTTTTTTTATTAATAAAGATAAAAAAATTAAAATGATCCATCTTGATACACTGAGGAGTACCATAATTCAATCAATGTATTAATATTCCTAATAGTGATAACTAAATTACAATAGCAAATATAAACACGTTTAATGAGATTTGAACTTGTTTATGAAACCTCTTTAGTCTTAACCACTCAACTAAGACATCATTGGTCATTTGGGCACATTCAAACATCAAAAGTTAGTAAATACATTGATTGTTCCTAATTTTAAATGAAAGACTATATTCGTGTACAATTAAAAACACTTTGTCTCCTTCGACTGTTCTTGAGCTAGCATTCACTCTTCTAAACTAATAAGTGTAACACTTATCCCTCTTAAATTGATTTGTCGGACAAAATTGTCCTCATGCCATGCATGAATAATTATACAATTCCCAATATATAAAAATATTTTGCATATTAAATTATTATCAAATTATTTTCTAATTAAAATAAATATATTTAATTAAGATATAGAAAGATATTCAGTAAATGAAGAATTTAAATTAGAACTAAAGAAGTAAGTTAATATAATAAATATACAACAAGTATAATATGCCTAACGCCTCTATACTTTTAAGAAGAAATTGACAATATGTTTAGCCAAAAGTTGAAAGCTTTCAGGAGAAAAATGAACAAATATATTTTGTTATATTTAAAAAATAGATATATAATTACTCATTTTTAATAAACATTTACACTCTTAATATCTTAATTTTACTACCAAATTATAAAAAAACATTTTACGTGAAAGTGTTTTTTTTTTTTTTTTTGTATATTTATTGTACTCATTCTTAGCTTTTAGTCTATAAAATTTAAACTACTTAACTTACTAATTATATTTTGCTTTATAGGAGTTAAAATGTATCTATTTTAATTAGAAAATTTTAATTCAATTTAAGATGCAAAAAATGTGACACTACAAATATATATATATACCATATATAAGGGCAAATTTCTAAATATTTAATTATAGGGAATAAGTGTTAGACTTATTAGTTTAGTGGGTAAATCCTATCTCAAGAATTTCACTCTAAATTATTATAAAAGTTGAAATACATCTATATTTGTAGGGCTCGATTTTGAATCTGAAAATACTTGCAACAAAAATTAAAATTCATCATGCTAAAAAATACAATTTCAGACAAATTTAACTCGCGTGGATTTTTTATTACACTTGATACAGCTTCTTCACCTTAATAGATGTCATAATCTTGGTATTATTATGTCATAATAACAGCCAAAATCAGTTATAGCATTAATCTCATCGAGATCTTGTAAACATGATTCAAAATGATTAAAAACAGCCAAAAATATTGATTATATCACAATCAGCATTTACAAAAGAATCCAAAAAATCGGATTCAAATGGTCAACTACTCAATTAACTTAAATCAAATTTCCAACAAAATCCATAAAACTCATATCCTTATATAATTACATTCTATTATGTTGGCAGCTACCTTAAAATCCTCATTCTACACACAAAACCAAAGATCTCAGTGTCGAAAATACAGCATCAGATGCTTAATCTCAATTTACTGAATTAACAAAACAGAATCAACTCATACAACAACATGAAACCTCATCACTCTCTATAGTCTATAAATACGCAACACCATTACTGAGTTTCAACGCAAAAATTTGACAGACGTGGTTAATTAGTCTAACATATAAGATATGGCCACCATCAAGACTCTCTCACTTCTCCTAATTATCGTCGTCTCCGCCCTCTTCTTAGGTTAGCTCTCGTTTTATATGTACATTTTGATTAGACATGCATTCCATATCGATTGCAGATGAGTAACACCATGATGACTTATAAACCCTAAAGCCTCCTAAACAAGAAGCCTTCTTAGTACAAAATCCAGTCGAATAAAAAAAGATTATTCAACTATATAAAGGAATATTGATTAAATTGTAATAATAAAATCGATCATAATTAAATTAAAAAAAAACCCTAATATGTTTGTATGTGTGCGTGTGATTTATTTTGGTTTACTTGAATTTTAATATATTAAATTTGATTGCATGATTAAATAATATTAATAATTGAATTTCAGGTGGAAAGAATGTGGCAGGGCAAGGAAAATGCTGTAAAGAATGGCCAAGTCTTGGAAACTGCAAGGCAGGAGTGGATGATAATCCTGACAACGATGGAAAATGTTGGGTTTTCTGTGTCAGTGATTGCACCAGAGGAGGTGTTTGCAAATTTAGAGGTGGCAAAAATGTTTGCCATTGCTACTGCTAATTAATTATTATCCCATTCTCTACATTTTTCAGAATTAGTTCTGCCCACATATACTTCAAACAAACATTATTAATGATGTTCGTTTGAAGTGATTTTATTATTACATGCATGTAAGAGATCATGGCCGTGGTTGAAATGATAATAAAGAGAAATGTTCATTTGCTTTATTATATAACAAAGTTTTTGTGTTCAATAAAGATTAAAAGTCGATCACACAGTAAAAGACGGCATAGGTGTTGGATCTTATAAAAAAATTATTAAAAATATTTATTTTAATAATTTCTCTTTTTTTTTTTTTTTAATTTGCAGTTCGGTCCCCCTCTCATAAATTTAGAAAAATATAATCGTATTCATTGGAAAATTTTATCATTGGACAATTATTTAGATAATAACTTTATATATGACTATAAAAATAATTGTTTTGAATTTAATAAACTTCTCGAGTTTTTTTTTTTAAAAAAGCACTTAATAAATAAGTTGGAGAAAATAGTTCAAATAATAAAATATGGGCAAAAATATTTAAAAAGATTCTTCGAAAATTAGAAAATAAATAAAAATTAAATATGTCAATTAAAATATTGAAGAATGGAGTGTAAATTAACCGTCTTACAATAGAGTGCCTACTCGAATTATATGGTATGAATTTTACTTTAAAAAATAATTGTATGCAAGGGCCTAATCGATCCAAGATAACACAAATTTTTAATTTTAAATTAATAATATTTTAGCTTTTGAATGTTTTTGCTTGACAAAAACATAATTTCAAAAGCTTCTTTGTTTAAGAACTTTTGTATTAATTTTAATTTTTGTTTCAATTTATTTATTCCAAGTGTTTTTTATTTAAAAAGTGCAAAAAGTTCTTACATTTACAGAAATTATGTTTGTCTATATATATATATATATCATTGATCCAATTATTATTTATCTATAAACACTTCTGATAAAACATGGTTATATTTTTTAAAATACATGTATGAGGGACCAAATTGCAATTAACAATAAAAAGTGAGGGACTAAACTATTTTTTTACAAAAAAAAATAAAAGTTTTATAAGATAAATATGACAGAAAAATCACCGATCGAAAGAACTAATTTGAAGTGAACTAAAAAGACAATGACTATGTTAAAATTAAACTCAAATGTTAGGAAATAAAATGAATTTTACTATTAAAAAAATGGGTTCGGTATACTTAAACTTTTTCTGAAAATACAAAATTATTGTTTCAAAAAAAAATTTAAAATTACCTTACACTCTTTTAGAAGATTCACTGTTTACATATCCTTTTGTTATGATTCGGACAAAAAATAATGACATTATCAAAAACTTAAATAAATTTCTAATGTTACTCTTCATTTAACATTTTCATGTAATAATTTTGCATTTATAAGGGAAAATATAATTATTTAACCTTACTCCATATATATATATATATTACATCATCTCTTTATAAGTACAAAATATACTTGAAAATATTAAACGAGGAGCAAAATTAAAAATTTATATAAATTCTTTTTTGTTAACGTCAATATTTTTCATCCAAACCCTAAAGGAAGATGGTCAAGTGTAAATGAAATTTTTTTAAAAAAGATGTAAATATAGTTTTAAAATTTACATTTAAAAAAAATATAATTTTACATTTTCAACGAAAATGTAAATATAAAAAAATAAAAATAAAAATAAACTGGATGCAGTACAATCACAACCATCCAGTGTACTGGTTGTGAACCTCTGATCATGTATGGGACCCTTGAGGATGTGAACTCTGATGAAAGTTCAACTTTAAACAAACTCAAGATAGGATATAAAGTTGTCACCTAACCAAAGGGCTATGAATAAGGGAAGGGCCAATGGTACTTTTTTGTTTCTAGTGCCCCAACAAAATTCTACTCAAATCAAGTAATTAAATTTAAATTAATTATATGATAAATATAATATATATTATAATTAATATATAATTTTATAAAATAATAAATTACATGATAAATATATCATTTTACTAATTATATTATTAATTAAATTTAATTAATCTGATTTAGATAAAATTTTTACTTTTAATTAGGTATATAGTATAGAAAATTTCCGTATACTCAAATATGTGTGTAAAAAAATTATATATAATATTTAAAACAAAAATAAATATAAAAGAAAAAAATATAGAGAAAGAAACGAATTTATATTGGGAAGAGAAAAAACATAAATTATAAAGTGATACTTATTGTACCACTTTTATAATAATCTCCAACTATTTAAATAATTTATTTAATCTAATTTAATTATTGGAGGGTTTTCGTTGAACTTTCTGGTGAGTACCCTAACTCAATCTCTGTTGTAGTATATATATATATAGGGAGAGAGAGGATATCGATGAATTTAAATACTATTTTTTGATTGAATTTTCTTTTTAATTTGTTTGAATGTACTTAATATAAGTAAATCAGGAATAAATAATAGAAATTTAGTCTAGCAATTATGTATATTAAGACATTGGTCCTTAATTATTTTATTTTTCCAGCTCTTTTACACACTTACAAATAAATTTAATATATTGATGCATTCTAAATCAATAGGAGCTTAATTAATTAAAGACAACAGAACTCTTAATTCTTGACATATAATACTAGCAGTGAATTTTTCTAAAAATTTAGGACTCGGGTTGTTATTATTATTATTATAATGACAAAATTATACTTTTAAGATTGACGATTTCAATATTTTTAGTTCTCAAACTATACAATTTTGAAAATGATAAAAAAAATTGAGACATTTAATCCTATATTTTACGTGATTTTCAAATTGATTCAAAAATTTAGAAAACTCGATACATTTGGTTCCATAAATTCCATAGGCAGAGGAGTAATAATGTGTCAAATTTTCTCAATTTTGGGACTATTTTGAAAATTTCATAAAGTAGAGGACTAAATTTGTCGAACGCCTATTGCGTCGGACTAAAAAAGTATAATTTCGGCTATTCTTTCAATAAATTTTTGTGGCAGTCATTGATATTTTAAGAGGAGGTAAAATGCAATTAATTTCTAGAGCTGAATCTGATATACATAGTCAATGAGGTGAGCAAATTTGAGAAACAGAAAATGAAGCAAGAAAATGTCTAGGAATACAAGACGAGGCGCCTGGAGCAGTTGGTGCAGATATATTTCCTCTTGAGTACAAAGGCGAGTGGGAGGAAGCAGAGGCTCCACCGCCGCTCCACGTCCACCGCCGCCACCTTTCCGCCGCAAGAGGGGCAGGCCCCCGTCGCTTCTTGTCGCCCCACCTCTCTCTCCTTACTTTTCATCACAAATCTTCATTCTCTCTCTCTTTGTGTTCGTTTTTTGGGGTCAGGTCACTGCTCTTTTATATAGGTAAGATATTTGATGGGAATACCAATCGGAGTACGTTGGTTTTTAAAGCATGTGAACGTGTAAGAAATGCCTTAATTTTTGAAGTATATATGTAGTTATTATATTTTGGATTGTTCCACTTTAATGATGTCTTGTTTTCCTGCAGGAATGTCCTTTCCTCACTCTGCCAACAATACTAGGGGCGGCATGCCCGTGCTGGACCCTCTAAATTCCATCTATATTTATCATAATTTTATGTGTAAATTACAATAAAAACTCCATCCCACAAATATTTGTAAAATATTGTAAATTTATTATTTTAATCATAATAACATATTAATGTTCGGACTGTTTCGAGTCTAGTTATTCGTATCTCGGAAAGTCCGTGTTTGTATTTAATGTAATAACACAGTTATTAACACGTGTATTTCTAATGTACAACTGACTTATTACAAAGTCTAAACTAAAATTTCTACTTAGCAAATTGTTCTTCTATAACCAATCTCAAGTTTCATGTCAAAGGCAACGTGTTCCTTTTACAAAAGTTTGCTGACATATTGCTCCATTTATTCACTGTAGTTCCACACTAAGTGTAAGGGCAACCCAATTTTTGTTAATTGGATATTTGGCCAGACACAAATCAATTATACGAAAAATATAATATATTTATTGTAATATATAATTTGAAAAAATAATTAATCATATGATAAGTATATCTCACTTTTTATGTGATTGATTTGATTTGATCAAACTTCATCTGGTAAAAAAAATTTCAATATTATATTGGTCGGTCACCAACATTCCTTAGTACATCTGTACTATTAATTAAGTAGGAAGAGCTTATAGTAACGGTAGATAATAGACAAAACCTGTGTGTACTAAAATATCCTTTAACTATACTTATTTTACTAACATCTCTTAAAGTTAATTTATTACCAGTAATTCTTCTATCCACGATTCTGATTAACGATCCATTTTATGTTCATTATTTTTTATTTAATTAAATATAATAAGAATAAAATTATGCACACACACAAGGTGTAATTTATTTACTTACACGGATAAGATATTGATGGGACATGGGCCCACAAAATTGGGCCTATGAGATCAATGATTCACACACTTTTTCCCTTTTTGGGAAAATTTCTCATAATTTTCGAAATTTCAAATTTTGGGATGAATATAATTTTTGATATATTAATTTGTAGATGCATAGGTCCATTAGGGCCCTAGACATATATAAAACGACACGGCTTGTGATATTGCAAGAGCAGGATATGTTGGTATGGTACACGTTAAAACAAAACAGCTACCTTCCTTTTTTAGTACTTGAGATATACATATTTTTGAGTGAAATGGAACTAAGTTCAAGCATCCAAAAAGTAATATAATTATGCAGTTTTGAACACAACACACTTTCGATTTTGTGTCCGACACTCTAAAGTAACGTGTTCATAGTCAAATAAATTCCGATAAGAGATCTTGCCTCCGAATCTGAGTGAATTCGTGTGTTGAACAAAAAACTAACTTTACGAATTTCAACATGGTTGAGAGTTGTATTTTGAATAGTTTTTCATAGTCAGTGAAATATTTTTGGAATGATTATATTTACATTCCTTGATTTATAATTTATTTATATAAATTATTATTTTTTTAGCATAATTATAGAAACCACCACTAATAGTAGAAAAATAAAGATAATTTGTATAATGTGTCGATATTTTTTGAGGTGTATGTATGTGTAATTTTTTAAAAAATATAGGTAGTTTGTATAAATAATGCTGGCATTTCTGATGGGTGTATGTATAATTTTTCATTTATAAATAGACTACATATTAGGAATGCACAAATAATTATCCCGTTACATTAAAAAATATATGTAATTAGAAAATTAATAGAATATCATGCAGAATTTTATAAAATATTCTAAATTAGTTCCGCCAAACACCCTCATAGCCCGACATAATTGTCCTTGTGAAACACCCGAAACCATAATTTAAAAATCAGACACTTCTAGACTTGCCACGAATTTTATTAAAAAAAAAAATACATTTGAAAATCAGAATATTGTGTTAGTTGTGAATGGTCAGTATCAACATAAATAATGGTGAAGCGAAAAAAATAAAAATGATGAGTAGGAGAAATTTGTGTACAAATTTGGTTGTGATGGAAATAAATTGGAAGCTTATGATTGATTGCTAGGAATGGACCACATCTCTCATCTCTGTGGTAGGAGGGAGCTGCTCTCATACTCATACCTTTAGATATGTTAGCCCTAATATTTGATAACTGGGACCACTTTCCAGCTTTGCTTTTCAACTTTTCCATTATTCTAGGGGCCCCATGATTTATGAGAGAGGAGGTTATTTATTTTAAGGGCTAATTTTACTGTCGTTTCTTCGAAATTTAGTGTAATTATAAAGAAAATTTATATAATTTAAAAAATTATTTTTAGTAATTTTGAAGTTTGCTTCTTTTTAATAAATAAATTGTCTTTTTAGTTAAAATCCACAAAATTTGTCGATATTAACAAAAGAATAGAATAAAAATTCATATTTATCTTTGATCGACTTATTACTGATTTATTACAGATCAAATAAATTTTTTTATAATCAAATTTTTTATCCCATAGGATAAAAAGTTACAACATTTTGATCTCAAATAGTATAATTTTTTAGCGTATTAAACCAAATATGGTAAATCTATAAACTATCATATCAGATTGCAACACCATCTATTATATAAAAACAAAAGTGTAATTTTTCATTAATAATATATATATTACCACGCATACACTCTCACTCATATACAGTATCAATAAATTTGAACCCAATAGCTCCACAATGAAATATTGAGCTTCTAACAATTTAGGTGTTCATTGAGACGAATATATAATTGAATTAACCGTAAAGTAGAACTTTATTAGATTATATGTTTGGTATATATATATGTTTATTTTCAATACTTCTCACTTTATGCACTTTTAACATTTCGTTGTCGAAAAAAATGCAAGTAATTCTCATATTGTAAATGAGTAAATTATCCTTTCATAAAAAAGAATTAGTAATTTATCCCTGTATATTAATTAAAATCTCCCATATGTTTTTCAAAAGGTAAATTATATAATATTAAAAAATAGATAGGGGTAAGTTAGAGATTTTTATTTATAGGCCAGTAATTTGCTCGTTTACAATATGAAATGAAGTAAATTACGTTAAACCCTCTCGTTCTCATTTCCCTTTCTCAAAATCAAAGTCCAATTGATCCAAATACAAGCCTGCAATTTGGGGAAAACACGCGAGATTTGAATGACCAGAAGAAAACGTATAATGTGCAGAAACGAGAGACGAAAGCATAATGAAATTTACAAGTGGGGATGATGGATCGATGAGTAATCAGTACAAAAGCAAACGTTTGGAACAGAAAGTGCAGAAATATTTGCGCTTGAGTCTGAAGCAAACAGGTAAGTAGCAGAACCTGCCTTTGGCTTCAACGTCCACCGCCTGCACTTTGCCTCCGCAGCGCGGGCATCTCCCCGGCGCCTGATGCCTCCCGACTTCCCTCTCTTCCTCTTCACACACGTACACAATCCGCATTCTGATCTCACTCTCTCTCTCTAATTTCTCTCTCTCTCTCTATAAATTTGAAGGGAGATTTGTGTATACATGTACATATATATGTTGTAATGATATTATGGATAATGGGGACCCAAGTGAGAAACAAGAACTTTTGTATGTGTGTGTGGGGATGGGGAGATTGTGGAAAGTGGAAAGTGTGGAGAAGAGGTTTGGTCCTTATATATATATATTTTGTTTGTCCATCTATATCTCTATTTTATTCCAATTATAGAATTATAATCAACAAACTCATACATGTTGATAAAATACCTTTCCAATTATCCAAATTGCTAAAACTGATTTTAACAGGACAAAAATGTAACCCTTATATTTCAACCACTAAAATCACAATTTTTTTTAGTATTACTTAATTACGATTAGGGATAATTACGTCATTTTTCTTTGAGATTTGCTGTAATTACATATAAAATTCATCATTTTTTTTTTTTGAAGTTTGTTGTAATTACATATAGAATTTATGTGGTTTGAAAAGTAATATCTAATACTCATAATTTTTTCTTTTTGTGTAACTAATAGATCATTTCGTTAGTTAAAATCCACGTGATTTATTGATATTAATAAAAAAATTTGAATAAAAAATCGTATTTACCCCAAATTTAGTTAGTACTCATTAATTACAAGCTAAATCAAATTATCCATGTAGGGTTAAAATATACTTCCTCACATTAATTAGCGTACGAATATGTATAAGGGTAGTTTGGTTAAAAAATTATTTCTTTAATCAATATTAAATCAACAATAAGTTAATAGGAAGTATATATAAATTTTCATTCAATTTTTTTATTAATATTATCAAATTTAATAATTTTTAATAAAAATAATTATTTATTAAATACAAAAGTATTCAGAATATCAAATAATTTTTAATAAAAATAATTATTTATTAAATACAAAAATTTTCAGAATATCAAATATAATTTTTAAATTATAAAAAATTATATAGAATTACACCAGCCCCACCCCCATACCGACGTGCTCATTTAACGACAATGTGAGCATTCCATCATTGGGCCCTTCAGCACGTGGCTATCCATCTTCATTAAGCGATTTCTGTTTTGCCTTTTTCAGGGATACGTCAGTATGTATATTCCAACACACACACATATATATACACCATACGTGGTTTTTGTAAGTATATAAAAAAAGTTAGTGTAAAATAATAATAAAATAATTATGTAAATAATAAATTATAATAAATATAAAGAAGTATTAAGTGAGAGAGAAAATTGGAGAAATGGGTATTTAAGAGAAAAAAATATAATTATGAAATTATTAAAAAATATTAAAATAAAGGATAAATTTGAATTTTCAAAAATTGATACACTAAAATGTTTTCTTTTATAATAATATACAAGTATAGATATATACACATTCAAATTCTTAAATTCATCAACACGCTCTCCTAATCATGAAGACTTAGAGTGTTTGGCTAAGTTTATTTGGAACATTTTATAAGACGTTTTAAGAATTTAAACATATTGAATTTTATTTTAAATATAAGCTCGGCAAGTGTTTGAATGTATAAGATGTTAAAATTTGTAAGATAGTAAGGTGTTTGATATAATAAATTCTTCGTATTGCAATAATGCCCAAAAAAGTTATCCATCGTCAAACTATTAGAATTAAAAATCATATAAACACATATTTTTGCTTTGGGAGGAAAAAGATCAATTATATAAAAGGTAAAAATGAAATCTAACAAACTGTAAAAGAATTATTGTCCGTGTTAAGATTAAATAGCTTAAAAAATCTTATAAAGTGATGATACCAAAAATAGTTACTCAAGGGAAAGAATGGCAAACAAAGAGAATGATGTGATATATATGACTCTCCTCCTTCCCTTGGAGTTGGTTTATGGTGGCCTATTTATAGATGACTTCAAAAGAGAGCAACTCGTATGTGTATCTTTTACGAGAATGATTGTTTCTGACATTCCTCAATTTGCATAAAGAGGATGTTATTCGAGTTCTTAGAGGTTATCTCCATCGACCTCCTTAACTTGATAGTTTCTCGTTGGTTCCTCTTGATGCCATATTTCGTCCTTTCCAATCGTAGGCTTTGGTCTGTCACTTACCTTCTTTCTTTGATTGTGTGTAAGGGCGAGGTCTCTTTTGCTCAGGTCGTAGGTTTTCACCTCGGTTATTTGTCCTCTCAAATCTTTTCTATTAGCTCATATCTTCCTCCGCCTCCTACCTTGTTTGTATTCCGTCCTTCTTTTACTTGGTATCGTGGGGGGGGCTTTCATCTCGTAGCTCTTCCAAGGGCCTTCACTTCGTAGCCTTCTAGGAGCCTGCACCCCGTAGTCCTTGTAGAAAATTTTGGCTGTTGTAATACTGGCGTGTATAAAAGGTTTTCATAATCTACTATGTTCTTCTACAGTAGTTTGTTGGGATTCATAGTTTTGGGCTCATCATTGATAGGATAAATTCCTAGCAATGCAAATTAAATCAATAGTATTATAAATAAACTAATCCGAAGATATATTATATATAAATCCGACAATGTGTAGCTGGTCTTCATTCTTTTCTTTTGCTTTTCGTATATTATAATTTTTTCGGGTCCCCCTGAAAATCATTAAAGTTTTATTTGATAATTATGCAATCTCCGACATATATACCTAAATTTAATTGAGTTGTTTCTCTTATCTTCTCAAAAAATTATTTTAATACTTGACGGTGTCTCAATAGGTACGTATATACATAGGGTACGTTGTAAGTGATTTTTGTGAGATTGGGCTTAATTATTGATATTTAATTATTATTTAAAAAATTATAAATATTTATAATTTTTTAAATAATAAGGGGTACTTATGTTTTATAATTATGACAAATTTCAAAAGAGTTTCTTGTAATTTCATATATATAAAAGATATAACTGAAAAATTAAGAAAAATCTTAAATATGTTATAAAAACACTACATCAACAACAGATGATGGTCTGATGGTTAAGTTATAGATTTCTATTTGAATATCACGAGTTCAAACCTTATAAAACATGCAAAACTCATTGTTTTACGTAGATGTTGTATGAGAGCTTGCGTTGGTGGTGATTGGCTTATAATGTTTGATTTGATCAATACTACACGCGCTTTCATGTCTAGTGTATTGATCGACTCATTGAGAATATAAAACTAATTATTTTATATGAGTGTATTATGAGTTGGCAGTGACTATATAGTTCAATATCGTGGTATTAGTGAGAATATTACGATTCACTTTGGTGAAAAGAGCCTGAGGCAACTATAACAAATTTAACTCAATTTTTATTTATTAAAAAAAATAGGTTTAGCGAGCCCATAGATTTTAAAGAGGACACTAAGAAAGTGTTCGCAACGGCTTGCAATAAGCGCTTATCAACTTATTACTGAAAATAAGTTGCAGATAGTATTTTTATTTTACATAGATCTCCTACTTTTAACCTATTTAGATTTAATTAGGACTTGTGCAATATATTACTAAAATTCGAAATATTAAGTTATTTTTCTAAATACCCCAACTTTCACTTTTTTTTTTCTTCACTTTAAACTTTTATTTTCAAACACTTTCAACTTTTACAACTGTTTAAAGTTACGATTTCTTTTACAACTTATTTTTATAATAAAAGTAAAATCTATTGCAAACTGCCCGAAAATCAATCGACGTCCGACATCCTAGGTACGGATGCATTCTTTATCAAAATGGACTTTATCATCCATCCCAATTAAAGATTACTAAAGAATAGATCAAGTGGTGAAGGCCCAACCAAAACTGAGAAAGATCAACCGGTGAAGGTAAGTGTTGACGTCCCTTTCAGCAATGAGACATGCATGTTTCTGGGTTTGATAACGTTTTTGGTCGCTGTCCCTGCGCGCAGGCTTTTTTGCCATTTGAAGCAAACGATGATGACCTCATTATATATATATATATATAAATAGGTCACTTCAGCAAATAAAGTCTATGTCTGTATATACGAATTTAATTTGAAGATCATACTGAAAATTCGCTGATATCTTCTTCTCTACGGTTGGTTATAGATGTGACTGCGCGGTGAAGTGCTTGTGGAATTTTGAGCTGTAAACTAATAAGGGAAATCCACATGTTCGTCTATCACTTCAAAAAGAAAAAATTGATTATTCCTTATAATATAAATCACTGCTGCTTCAAAGTCATAGTGAATTATTATTATCTACCTAATTAGTTAGACAAAATCGATACAAAAACTTAAACTTTTACTACGCTATATATATGATTTTCTCTATGGGTAAAATACTTGTCCCAATGTTTAGCTGTATCAAATGTGTTGGTCTTGTTTGTAAAAATAATGACTAGTAGCTGTTGTACTGTCGTTGTTAATTTGTATCCGTCATAATTTTTTGCTTTTAACCATGGTAATTATCTATAATGAAAAATCATATTTCTCTTAGTGTATGTTAATCAAGAAAGACTTTTCTCGTGATTTATACACAAGTAATTCTTGGATGTAACTTACCATTTGAGGGTTTATAAAATTTAATTAGGGGAAAAATTGCAATTTTGGTCGACTAACTATTTGGTGGTGGCACTTTTAATTGTGTCCCATTTAGAAATTGCAATTATTAACGGTAATTAAGAAATAACAATACATAATTTATATCTCATTGTAAAAGACTTATTTAGCTGTAAATTATCACATACTCTGTACGTGATATAGTTAATTGGGGGGGGGGGGGGGTTA
>NC_026149.1:2022318-2118369 GCF_000512975.1 Sesamum indicum | reverse complement strand
TAATTGGGGGGGGGGGGGTGTTAAAATTTTTCCATCAACTCCTAATGTGGCACGAGGAAGTTAACATGCATAAGGAAAAACTGCAATATCGATCCTATAACTATTGGGGGATGAGGGCACATTTAGTCCAAATATCACCACAATAGAAATATCAAATTAGTGATGGATTTAGCATTTTGTGACGATATATTCACTCAATATGCTGTCTTTTTTAATTATAATCGTCAATTATAAATTCAAAAATAAAAAATAAGCAAAAGTGTTATCCCTTATAATTTTAGTACCAAAATTACGTTTTTCTTCTCCTTCCATTGACTAAACTATTTCGAAGAAGAAAAACGTTTGGATTACGACAGATTTTGTGTTAGCGCGTCTTTGGATACTCATGTCGGAACAAAGGTCACGAAATTGATTTGACTTGTAAGTTTAAAACATGGGCTTTGTTATGGAATTTTAATACTTACAATTTGGTGTCCTCTCTCTCTCTCTTCTTGTATGTGTGTGTGTGTTTGGTTCAACCAGTCAGTGACAGACCTAAATCTTACCCGAAAACGTGCAATTTGTGGCATTTGCAAGTCTTTGATTTATTTGTTCTACATTTGTTGTAAGCAAGAAAGCGTGTTCGTGCACCTAATTGTTTCTCTTAGGTTTCTGATGAAAAATAGGACTTAACTTTTAGGCCATCGATCATTCATTTGAAGAAACCCAGTTCAAACTTTGTCAATTCTCTTATATTTGATCGGTTCTTGATGATGCTATACCCACATGCCAGCTAATATTGTTGGTTAATTAGTTTCTTTTTTGTTCGACCAAAGAATAAGAGAATCCAGTTGAAGTTTTTATTTAAAATCCTATTAAAATTTTCTATTATATACATATATATCAATTAATATATACACTAGTGTATAACGATGACATTATTTATTTTAAGAATAATTACACTCTTCTTCCCTAAAGTTTGCTGTAATTGCACGTAAATTCCTTGTAGTTTGAAAGATTATGTCTGATAGCTTTGAAGTTTGCTTTTCTCGAATAAATAAGTTCCCCCATTAGTTAAAATTCATTGAATTTGTAACAAAAAATAAGGATATAAAAATTTATACTTACCCCGATTGACTTATTACTGATTAATTGCAGGTCAAATAAATATTTTATGATCAATTTATACTTATATATCTTCATATTTTAATGCATGTGATAAGATACGTATATTTTTACTATTATAATGACAGTTTAGTCATATAAATTTATTTGATTTTCAATAAATCAATAATAAGTGATCAATCAGGAACAAACATCGATTTTAATTTAGTTTTTTTGTTAATATCAATAAATTTAAAAAAAAATGGTGACTAATTGAAGGACCTATTTGTTACATGTGTACTAAATGTAATTTTTTAAATTAATTATAAAGAGTTTACGTATAATTACACCGGAAAAAGAGTGTAATTATTCTTTTATTTTATTTAAGAAAGATCTTATACAAACGTCAAATTCAATTGAAAATTTTTCAAAATTTAGAAATAGAAAATTCAATCCAACGGACAATCAACTCATATTTCTGCACAACTTGATCAAAACCAATATTCATCCTCAGAAACATTTTTCTAACATTAACACTCGAAACAAACATCATAACTCCTGAAAATCTGCTGCAACTTACAATTACTGATTAAAATGAAGTAGAACGGATCAATTTTAAATTTCAGAGAGTAAGTGAGAAACAAAATTACTTTCCCGTTGTCGACAATCTAAAGCCTTTCCCAAGATTGTCTCGACGGATGTAAACCTATACATACACTGTACATACACAATAATTAATCATCAAGAGACAAAACAGAGCAGCTGTGAACATCTGTCCTAAAACTGCATGCTGAATTCTGATCTTCAACGTTTCTCATCCACCAAATGACGGCTCAAACTCATGGCAAAAAATTAAGAAAGAAATAATGAGTTGTTTCTATTGAATTGGGATGAAATCTACGACCACGAATCGTACAAAACCAGACGCCTGCAGCAGAGCGAGCACAAGTACTTGCGCTTGAATCGGAAGCAAACTGGGATAAAGCAGAACCGCCACCGGGTGCCGACGTCCACCGCATGCACCTTCCCGCCGCAGTAGGGGCACGAACCCGGCGCCTGCTGCCGCCCCACCTCCGTCTCCTCCTTGTCGCAGACCAAGAAACACATAGTTTCACCTCCCACTGTGTGTGTTCTTTTGTCTGAGATTTTGAAGGTTAGGTATGTAATGTAAGAGGATATTTTTGTTTGGAATGTCAGGTGAACTTTCAGACGGACATATATAAATATATGCATATTTGGGCTGGTGGGAGGCGCATCTCGAGAAGATTCGGCGCAGGCGTCGTGGTTTTTCCAGAAACGTCAGGCTAACATGCGCTCATGGCGTAGATTAAAGGACCACGTGTTCAATTTGTGGGGCCGTGTTGGTGAGTACGTGGAAACTCTTCTACATTATTTTGTCCAACAATTGAGGAGGCATTTTCTTCTCTCTCTCTCTCTTTTGTTTTAATTTAAATAATTGGGGTCCAATTAAATAAAAATAGAGAAGAAATTCTAATCCAAATTCGGATAAACACAAAAGCAAATTTAATAATACCATACATATAATAATTGACTATGATTAAATCAAGATCGAATTATTTTAATATTTCTTCTAAGTTTTTTCTTCATAACTAAAATAATTCATTACATTATTTAGTAAAACAAAATCAAAGAATAATAAAATATATTAGTAGCCCCAAATCAAATTCTAGATCCGCAAGGATGAGAAGTTTATCAAAAAGTGGAACTAAGCAATAGATTATCACGAAAATGACATACGTGCAGAGTTTTTTCTGGGCTTGCAACTTCTTAATTATGAGACCTAAATTTTTCTGTTAGGATAATGCATCGTTGTTCAAATCAAATTTTCTATTTTAAATTCTATTACATTATATGTTCTATTTGCTGCGTCCATGTCACATTTGCAAAGAGTGTATCTTCAGTTTTGTTGTACTGAAAATTCGAGTTAAAAGTCTTTTAGAGTGAACTTAGAAATTTAATAATTACAAGAAATATGCCTTGAACATCTTAGTTATAAATCCTACAAAACAAATCACTATCATAACCCTATTGGGAAGGCCTTGGTTGTAACCTCCTGATAGTTAAGTTAGGTAGATCATAAAAATAAGATAAATGAAGTCGTAAAAAATGCTAGGGATGCAAAAGTTAAACATGCTGCACGAAAAACGACTATTTATAAATTTACCCCAATTATACCATTTTACGTGAACCACAAACACAAAAATAACCAAATACTCATGATGAGTCCATACATTATAAATTTTGGATGTAACAAGATTGATTCGTATAGAATTTGAAGTAATAAAATAAATTTAGAGCTTGTCCGAAGATTGCAATCATACTATGAGGAAGTCTAGAGGTGATCATCCTAAGATGTAATAAACATCAATTTTATTTAAGGAAAACAGTTGTACATGTATCATGTATATATATATATATATCAAATATTACTAATTATCGTGGCACACTGTCCTTACGTGTATATTAATATTATTTTTTTAATATTTAAAAATATATTATAAATAAGAACAAAACTATATAAACCAATAAATTACATTTAAAAAAAAACAACTTAAGGTATTATCGGTGCACCAAAAGAATTGGTGTAGTGTATGTGGTGTTAAAATGATGTCGAGTTTACGTAATAATAATAATAATAATAACAATAATTTTAATTATTTTTTAAAATTATCTAAGTAAGGATATACTTATCATAATTAAATATAACTGTATCATTAATCGTTGTTTATGAGTATAAAAAATTTTTTTTATATTAATACTAGTCGTTATGACATGTCGTCCCTGCGTGTATATAATAAATAATTTTTTATACTTTAAAATATATTATACATAAGAATAAAATATATAACCGACATATCACATTCACAAAAAAGAGATAAATATGTAAATAAAATAAATTAACTTAACAACATCATTGGGATAAAAATTTTGATGCCACAGTATCACAAATTATTATTTATGAGTGAAAATAATCTATATATATATATATATTAGTATAAATAAATCATATAGATATATAGATGAGAATAAAAATTTGAATAGAGGGGGTTGAAAAATACATAAAGCATACTTTTAGTAATTTAAAAAATTAATATAGCGTTATAAGTCACTGCTCTTTGTAAGTAAAATTAAAATTTTTTTTTTATTAATATAGATAAATAAGAGATACAACAGGATTTAGAATAGAAAATTCAATTCCTACCATGCTATGTTTATGGCGCCTACACTTGAAAATAGCATTGACTAAATGTTTAGGTACTAATTATATCCATGTCCATCTCCCAATGTTGATTCGCACACACTACGACTAGGCCGCCTTATATGAATTTACTCATAAATCATTATCAATATTCTAAAACACACTTAATTTACTATTTGTTTGACTTGAAATTCGATTTGATACTCGTTCACAAAATAGTGCGGAAATTCCATCAAATTAAAATTCTTGGATGGATGAGTTAACGAGTTTTAGTTTTAATTCACGAAATTGAATTTTGAATATTATTAACTTATTATAATATTAGTTACTAATTAATTATATATATGAAGAAAAACATTACAAGCAATTTCTTTCGATATGGCATATGTGCAAAACATTCCACCGTGAAAATAAATAAATTATTTTTTTATATTTTTTAAAATAAAGCGATGTACATTCTTTATAAGGATGGATGCAATGGGAGCGCCTCTATTGTGTTTTTTAATTAAATTTAAATTTAAAAAATATTAATTTGTATAATTATATATTATTATTTATTTATATTTAATATAAACAAATAATTTATTAATAATTATATATAAAATATTAATATTTAAAATAATGTATATATAAAAGCCCACCGCTAGTTTCCCCCTCCGCCTCTGCCCTCCGATCCCCTTCCCTCCAGTTTCCATGCTTTCCCTTCCCCCCTCCTTCGTTGGCACCTCCCCTCTCCCCTCGCCACTTCCGCTCCCCTCTCTCCTTCTCCTTCCCTTTCCCCTTTCACTCCTCGGCCCCCCCCCCCCCCCCCTCCCCCCCCCGTTGCTACTTCCCATCCCATGCCCCTCCCCCATTGTCGCCGTTTTCCTTCTCTCCTCCCCCATTAATTGTAACTGTAATTGATTGTAATTGTAATCGATTCAATAAAAAAAAACATCAATTTATCTCCTCAATTTTCTAAAATATGGAAAGTACCCCTTCACACGAGTGGTGTATTACACGAGCAAATTTTTCTTTTTTTTTTTTTAAGTTTTATTTTACAATCGTTGAATTCCATCTAATATAAATCAATTGTTCATATTCTTTTGTAATAATCTATAATCTAGATAAAATCTTACTTAAATTTATGACAATATTTTATTTTTTCAAATCAATCATTCAAAAATATATATGATTTATATAAAAAAATTAAAGGATATGAACAATAAAAATAAATAGAAAATATATTGTCTTCCTCTTCTCAGCTGCATGTTCCTTTGCACCGCCTCCCCGCTCTGCTACCCCCACTGCACCTCATTCCCATATCCCCCTTTTCTGCCGCCCCCCCTTTCCCCCCCCCCCTCCTATATTGGCGGCCGCCTCTCCCCCACCTGGTCGCGTGCACCATGCCACCCTCCCTAGTTTTTTTGTGTATTGTTTTTATTTTTTTTATCAATATTGTATATATGTGTATACTACATATATGTATGTATGTATACTTTAGACATTATTTAGTGTATAGATTTATTTTTATAATTTTTATAAATTTATTTTCTTATCTTGTATAATTTTAGTATTATTTTGCATATTAAAATACAGATCGTTAATCTAAATCAGAAAAAATATAGTCTATTGATTTATTTTTACAATTTGAACTGTTGATATATATATATATATATATAAATATAACTAGATCTAATGATTCATAATCAAAAAAATTATAATAAGGGAGTTGTTTGTCGGTTGTCTATATGTAATACAGATAGATTGTAATTTATCCTTTTAACATATGACTTTTTGTGTATAAAATAAAACACAAAATGAAGTACCTTAGAGCAGGTAGTGGCTTAGAGTGAGTAGGCAGGCCTGAGAGCCTGCCAATCATGATTTCCCTATCATGACAAAGCTTTCATCAAATTTTGATAGGTATCAGTGAGAACTCCTTTTGCACAAGTGCATCATTAAGGTATAATTGTCCAAATATGAGCTCACGACATTCCTCCATCACATGCAGACACATCCCACCTCCGCCGCTTCATGTAATAATTTCTTGGAAAAATTTTGTTCCAATCAGATTTGATTAATCGAATTAATCACAGAATAAGTGTATATTGTATTTACAATATAATTATTCATTTTTTTGAATTATATAATAATTACACTAATTATCATATAATTGATTCAAATTTGATCGAATCGGATCCAAACTAAAATTCAGTATGAAAATGGCTGAACGATATAAAAATATTGTACTTAAACTATAGCTATTATTCAAACGGCAAATTTGCCATCGTAATTCCCTAACATCTTCTTGATCTTGCAAAGATGAACATAAGGCTTATGTAGAAGTGAAGGAAACTTATAAGCTGTGGAAAACAAGCTAGGCATTGTATTTGAAAACCCTAATTACAGCCTAATTAGAATTACAGGAATATGTTACAAGGTTAAGTCTTAACCTATGAAAGAAAGTGGGATTCTTCTGGGAAGACATGTTCCCATGAATCCATCCTTCGGACATGAACTCTCTCCTTTCCATCCTAAACATGGCCTAATGCTAACCTTCTCCTTCTCCCCTGTATCAATCATCCGTAAACTCGTCTCAAAAACGTCTTTCAGCCATTGATCAAACAGGCTGTTAAGATAGAATCCCGAACCTTGGAAAACTTCCTCCAACACCGTCTCGTCTATGTTGAAACTGCTTATGTTGGCCTCCTGAAAAGACCTTCTGAATTTGGACATGAACATCTCTCTTGCCTGCTTGTCTTGCTCCGAATTCCTATTCAGAACAAAGCAGTTCTTGATCTTTTTCAGGAAGCTCAGTGAACTCTGCTGCTCGATGATTGTCGTTTCACGTGTCAAGTCGCTTGAAATTGGGCTGAACGTGCCTAGTTTGCCTTCGTCCGCCTCATCATCTTCAGCTTTGACATTGAGATCGAGAGCATTTGAGCTCAACTGCCTTGCATTCTCGACAGCATTGGAGGAGACCTCGTCCATCTCATTGCTCCTTCGGCTCTTCCCTCTGATTGGGAAATCCCACTCTGCTTTCCGCTTGTGCACAACATTAGGCATCACAGCGACGAATTTGGACTCATTGACAAGCAGCTTCATCTGAATTACAGAATTTACGTTATCCCTTGCCATACAGTAGCCGCTGTCTCCGTCCATTGTTAAGATAAATACTGCTTGGCTAGAATCTCTAGTGTGCCTTCTCCAGGAGCCCTGTTTTCCAGCCTCAAGAAAGGCATCAGCAAGAAACTTTGAAAATTCAGGATCAGCATAATCGACATCTTCAACTAGAACAACGAGTTTTTCATGATCTCTCAAGGCTTTCTCCAGTATTTCACGATTCTCAGCTACCGTATTTGCATCGCTCCTCATGTTCATGCAAAAGAGCAAGTCAGAAGAACCAAACATAGACTTTGCTACTGCAGCGGCTATTCGTTGTTTCCCCACAACGTCTTTCCCCTGAATCAACAAAAACTTATCTTGACTGGTCCCTTCAGAATCCATCAATGCCTCTAGAATCAAAGGAATGGTTTCTGATTGCCATGGCACATTTTCTTGAAATATGCCAAGCAAATCCTTGTCCACTCCAATTTTGTCATGTGCGCGTGCGTCCGCATAAATGGAGTTCCCAAGGGCAAGGGTGATCTTTACTTCGGAATCCAAATTCGGCTCCACTGTTTGAAGTTTGGAATTGCCATTGCTAAAACTGAACTCGATATGGCATGTTTCCTTTCGTCTGAACCGAGGCAGAGAGCCGATGGTCTGATTAGGCTTCATTGTAGGATAAGCGAATGAAACTGTTTCAGAATTAGCAAGGATGTTGTTCTTGTTTGGCCCACATGAGTACGATGAAGTGTAGTCATAGTTCCTCCCAAGACCGCAAACGACGGAGCTTGAATTACGCAGATTTTGGCTATGTTGGTGGAGACTTTGACAGAATTTGTTATATTTTTCCCTCAATTCACTTAAAGCTTCCTGAATTTGAGTGAAATAATGAATCTAGATTAGAGATTTGAACAAGGATAGCAATAAACTGAATAACAAATTCATACTCTATCGTTAGTACCTCTTCGACTGCCTCGTCGCTGTGTTGTTTGAGCAAGTAGGGAAAATGGGCCGAGCCATTTTCTTCATCCTTGTTGATTGGAAAAGATTTGTGGTGGATTGATTTGAAGCTAGCTTCTTTCTCATAATTGGATTTGCAATCTGGACAACATGTGAGAACATCTTGGTCCTCCTTGAGACAGAATAGCTTTCTGTCAGTAACTTGAGATGGACTTTGTGGGAAGCTGGTTCTTGAATCCCGGCCACTGCAGAGAAATAATAAGACAAATGAATATGCAAAAAATGAGTAGAAGATGCACAACTTTGACTAAAATCAACCAGGAAAATAAAAGGACAGGAAAAAAATAAAGGAGAGATGCATGCTCTCCCATTTATACAGACAACCCTCCTACATTTTGGAGCCAAAAATTTTCGAAGTTATGTCCTTGTCTGAGGTAGTCAAAAAGAAATTGTTATGGAAAATCTAGTAAAGTTCTTGCACTACATCTTACTATAATTGTAATGCTTCAGATTTAACCAAAACTTTACAGTTTTCAGTCTAATGATGCACATTGATAAGCTAAATTCTGAATCGCTCCTCCTAAACACCATCTTACTAACATTCTTGAAAACAGAAAAACAAAAAATTTTAACTCACCTTAGGCTTAATCCTAGTCCACCTGATGGAACAGAAACAGCTTGAAGAGCCCATTGAACATCCAGAGGGGGTTGTCTCATCTGACACTTCATATAAGTCCGGTAATTGGCGGTGGCCATCAACCAAACCCTCATGTAACTTGAGCTGTAATTAAACCAAGAAACCAACTTTCCGATCTCCGCAATTAAATAGTCAACACGGCTGTAAACATTGGATTCATTACCAGCAGAAATCTCATCATCATCACCAACTCTCTCAACCGTCCATTTTAGATCACCAATGTAGATGATGACTCCCCCACATGATGTAAGAGACTCCACCTTCCTTTTCAGATCAGCTACATTCATATCTACTTCGTCCCTCTTCATGAACATGAGGGGTACTGATGAAAGCTGAAACTTGACGATTTTTACTGATTTCAACTCGTCTGGAACTTCTCCTTTCTCAAGATTTCTCATCAGTTCGGCAACAACCACTTCAGCCATGGATAATGAGTCACCAACTATAACAGTGTTTTTTCTCTTCTTCCCCAACAAAACCTCCAATACCACCTTGATGTCTTCCTTCAAAAAGAATTCATCAGTGCTCACAGGCTTCTTCTGAGGCGAAAACAGATGAGGGTTTTGCCAGAAACTGTTAGGGTTTATTGTAAACTCCCTCTGATGATGGGCTTCAGTGGGAGAAGAACTGGGAGTGGAGAAAATCCCACCAGGGGTACTGTTATAACACTGGAAAACAGAAGAAACTGAATTGGACTCCTCCAAGTTGTTCTTGACTGAGGTGCTAGAGAAACCAGCTTCCCTCATAACCCTACTCACACTAGGGTCATCCAAAATAGACAAAATCAGCTGCTCCAACTCGACTTTGATAGCTATAAGCGGTTGTTGCTGGTTTTGCTCTATGGAGCCTCGTCTCTGATGGGCCTGAGCCCTCTTGAGGGCTGCGACGAGTGCATTAGATAAAGCAGGCTGCGCATGGAGGAGCGGTCCCGGGGAGGCCGGAAGCCGATTAAGGGCGACGTTGAAGCAAAGCTCAAGGGCCCTGGATTGAAGAGGATGAGAGGGTTGATGATGAGGCTGAGATTTGAGGCAAGCCCTTTTGAGAAGGCTGGGTCTTGAGCTCAGCAAAGTGGCGGCGACATGTAACGGAGTGAGCTGAGCGTGGCCACGGCGCCTGGCCAGGCTGAGAGAGTGCTTCAGGACGGAAGCAGCCTCCGGTGAGAGGGTCTGTGCTGCACAAGCTCCTGCACGCATAACTTAGCCCACACCCCACCCCAAAACCCCCCCTCTTTGAGAGATAACTCTCTCTTATCTTCTCAAATAACCACGAACCGAGAACTAGCTACGTCTTCTTTATGAATTCTCTTGATTTCACCTCCCCCTTGAAACCACCCGTCCCACTTGAATGTGTGTGTGTGTGTATGTTTCTACTGTGCTGGTTGGGGTTTTCTTGTTTGGAAATTATGAGGTCGAAAGCTGGACGGGTTTTTGAAATGGTAGCAGTATGACACTTGCATCAAATGGAAATAAATAGCGACTTCTTTTAACTCCGTTATTATAAAATAAACGGGTGACTGGTTGGGAAACTAAAAGGTGGTGAAGGAGGCAGCTTGAGAGTATAATGTAAGCGGAGATGTAGAGAGATAAAAAGCGAAAGTTGATATATATATATTTTAACCTTTTTCATGTTTATCATTTGTTCTCTGCATCTGCATGCATATAAATGTGTGCATGCTACCTCCTTTTTCACCCCCTTTAATCTATCTTTCTTCTTTTAATTAGTTTTTCCCATTTGTTTCTCCAAAGAGTAAATTACAAATTCTTTTAAAATTATTATAATTATAAATATTTTTTATTAATTAAAATATTAAAAATATCTTATTAAAATTAATGAAAGTTTAATAAATACCCCTCATGATGGATGGTATTCGTTAAACAATAATTAATTTTAAGAAAATAAATATAAATTTTTAAATAATACAAAATATTTATAATTATAATAAATTTTAAACAATTCATAATTTACGATTCTGATGTTTATGACATGTATGTTCACGCCAACCAGATCCTCGTAGATAGCTAGACTATACAGTGTGTTTTATTCCCACAGGTACACAAAAGCAACTCTCTGTCTCCTCTCCTACATCCCCATTATTATTGCCTCTTTTTCATACTCTCCCTCTCTCTCTCTCTCTCTCTCTCTCTCTCTCTCTCTCTAGACAATTTTGAATATGGATTTTAATTTCTTCAACAACCCACTTAGCAAACTTTTTCACAAACCAAGAGATCATAGATATCTTCTCTTGAATACTGAATTGCATGCCACCTTTTCTCATTCATGCTCATGTTTAATTAATATTTATATGTGATCCCATTTGAAATCGTACTTTAGTTCTTGGGTCGTTTGCCGGAATTTATCTCCATCATCAATTAATTTAATTAGGACCTAAATCGATTATAAAAGTGTCACGGATCAGGTATATATGTAATGGAAAAATTGTATTTTGGGTCTCGTTTTTTTTCACTATTTGTTACGATTTTCTCAAATTATATTCTATCAGTGAACAATTTTCTCAATTTTAGTCACAAAGTGTATTTTTTATCTAATAATTAATAAAAATATATTGAAATGCGGGTGAGACTGCTAACGGCTCCATTAATTATAAAAAAAAAATGCACGTACTAACTAAAATTAAAAAAAATTCAATTTATAGATTGCAATGTGGGAAAATCGTAACTAATAATACCAAATCGAAAAAGACCTAACAAATGATCAGTGATTGATATTAGTTGTGATTGTCTGATCCAACTTTGGTTAAGTAATGACTCGAAGAAAAAGACACAAATTCTTGTCTTATTTAAATACTTTTAACCTTATAGAAGATACTTTTGTTCTTTAACCACTATTAATATGCAATATATAATCAATCATATATTTTCAAAATATATTGAACTATAGTAATAAATTGAACCGCATTTAAAAAAAAAAAAAAGACAAGAATAACAAGTCCTATAAGTTTTAAGGCAAAGTGATAAATAGCGTCTAGATTATCATCTCATGTCATGTCAGGTCTTAAAAAACGAACAGAAACGAAAGAGTTCAGAAAGGAGAAAAAGGTATTAATTAATCATTATTCATTAGGTGGGACAGTTTTGTAAAAGAGAAAGAGAATTAATGCCTTCATATCATTGAGAAATTATCTTTGATGATTTGATTAAAGTCATGATAAAGATGAAGAAATATTAATTGATCAATTTGTGTTTGCTCTTCTTGCAAGAAAAGTATCCCTTTTTGAGGAAATTTTTAGTTGCAATAAAGTGTTTGAATTATTTAATTTTTGATATAATTGGTGTATAAAAAAGTAATTAATTTCATTATAATAAATATATTTTATATTATTATAATGTGTCTGTTGATCGATTATTGTAACTTGAATAAAAAAATTCCACATTTCTGAATGAGTCTTTAAATGATTTTTTTCTTAGTTCTTTTACAGTTAAAATTATGATGTGGAGATATTTTTACAAAAGTCATCTTACAATGTTTCAGATAAATACCTTCGATTTTCAAACAAATTTTGTATTCATTTCTTTAATTCAAGGTCTTTATGATCTTGCCCGTCGGTATCTTAAAAAAAATCCTAACATGTACCGACTCACTGTTACTATTAGATCATTCTGACATTTGTGGCTCACGTGTAACCGTATAATTGAAAATTTTCAGTAAATAATTCTTCTTACGATCTTCATTATCCTCTCAAACTATCTACTAATTTGAGTATCGGATGACCATATCAAGATTTTCATGATGTGGTTCCCACGATCGTTGTTTATTTAGATAATCAAAGCATAGCCAATGCATTCAAACTACCATCACTATGTTGGTTTTCATTTTCAAGTTATCTTCGGGACAAATCAAAACATACCCAATGTTTGTCATAATTCAAAAACACCTTATCTAGGTGTTTTAAACTGTTTTAACATAAATACATATATATATACACACATACATATACATAAATATATATAAAACAGACATTATTTGACAATGAATAGTAATTTTTGTCTCTCAAAACACAACATTAAACATACAATACTTATTTTAAATTATCTCCAAAAACAAATTCAAACATACATACTATCTCTAACACACACTTATTTATCTCTATTTTTCTCTCTCTATCTCCACAAAACATAACAAAACAGTTAGAAAACGAATCCAAACATTATGCATATATCTTGTTTTATTTTTTATAAGAATAAATTACGTTATATATAATTGTTTTAAAAAATTAATTATAATTACATCATAAATTTTGGACAGTAAAAGCACGCAATTTTTCTTCATTTTGGATGAGCTCTGAAATGATTTGGTTGGGGTGTTCCGGGACAAATATTCAAAAAAGCATCATTGTAAAACATCACAAGCTGTGAAAAAAATAAACATTTGGGCCCACAAAGCAGAACACAAGCTAGACCGAAATATATTTTGGAATTCATTTTTCAAAAATATATAACAAAATTGATGAATTATATTTTTATTATATATATAAAACCAAGTATTTAAATATACATGAGACTGTTCTCTCTTAATTAATATTCCATCAAATTCTAAATAGATCAAGGATTATTAAATTTTTATTTTTCTTTTTAAGTGAGGCGATCAAATATATTATAATTGCATCTTAATTACTAATTAATATATATAGAGAGAGAGAAAGAGACACACAATCATCACAGTATAGTAATTACTAATTAGCTTCGGTAAAAACAGGTAATTATTAATTAATATTCACAGTTTCACATAGATTCAATTATCAATCAACAATTAATATATATCAATAATAAATAAATAATTTTTATAATCAGGCTTCTTTTTTTTCTATATTACAAAAGGCTTAAATGCGTTTTTGTCTCGTAATTAGTGTTTTTATTTTTTAATTTTCTAAAATAGCATGTTGATTCTATATATTTTTAATTTTGGAGATTCCAATTCTTTACTTTCGACAGAATTCACCTTTCTCGTTAAAAGATACATTTGCATTTCATGTGACGATTGTTCCGATTGTTCATTTTTGTCAGCATTTTATCCTTTAACCTTTTAAGCTAACATTTTGGTCCTATATTTTTTAAACTTTGTAGTTTCAGTCATTTTTTTTGTCAGAGACGGAGTTCAGTATCCTTGTTATTTTTTAAAAAAATTAAAGAACGAAAATGCCAAATAATCTAGATTAAGAAATCGAAAATGCATTTAAGTTTATTAGAAAAAATAAAGAGAAATAAAGTAATATTTAGCTTTCTCAAAATATTTTTCTCATTTTCCATTTCCTCTATAAAAGCCTAGAACGAGACGAAAACCCTAATTAATATTTCTTTTTATGGCTCCTAATTTCCCCTCTTTTGGGGCGATGGATTATGTCCAAAGTAGGTCATGATGAGGGTGAGAACTTATGAGGACCATTTCATGTAGGTCTGGTTATCATGTTACAATAATTGATGAGTAATAAATTAAATATATATATATATATATATATATATCAATTTTAGATAATAGCACACAATTCTAGAACCACATCGTACGTACATACATGTATATATATATAGTTAAGATTTTGTGAAATAAGTCCATCATAAAATCCATATGAAGGTAATTACTAAAGAAAGTGTACATTATTCCACAAATTTATGGTGATTTTTTCGATTCCCATAAAAATTTGAGCCAAATATTATTGTATATTTACTACATTCTTTTTGGAATTTATATCAATTATTTGGTAATGAAATAACACTAACTTAGTTGAGAAAATGTTAGAGAAGAAATTTAAAAATGAAAAACCTTAACTTTTCCAAATGAATATTTGAGTGACTGTATTTACATGTCATCAATGAATTAACATATATAGATACATATTAATTTTCAAGTATCATTAATTCAGCTTTAATTCTCAAATAGAGAAACAAATTAAAATTTATTAATCTAGCATACTATTATTATTATTATTATTATAGTTCTATAATTTTAAAATTTTAGCAATTTTATTCTTTTCCAGCCAAATTGACTGAAAAACTGCATGTGACTTGCATACAACCAAATTAAATTATAATTTTAGTCCTGTAACTTAGAAGCGTTGGCATTTTTAGTTCTATAACTTAGGGGAGTTCACATTTTTGGTCTTGTATGAACTGATTTACAGGACGAAAATTATAATGTAATTAAAAGATAGGTAAGTGATCACATTCAATTTTACAACCAAATTAGCTGAAAAAAGAGTAAAATTATGAGAAAATATAGGAATAGAAAACCAATTCTTATAGAATTAAAATACCATCATTCTACATTACAGTAGTAAAATGATATTTTTGGAAAAAGAATGAAAATGTAGATAAGAGTAGTAGTGAGTGGGGAGCAAAGTGTAAACAAAGGAAAGCGTGGATGGGCACCTCTCCAATCTTATCATAGTGATGTGTTTTTTTGTTGAGCAGCAGCAGCAGCAGCAGCAACAGCTCCCCACTCATCATCATCTTCATCTTTTGCTTTATTTCATCACTTTAAATTTTTACGTACTCATCATCACATATTATTCCATCCCCTTTTCCTGTCCTCGGGATTCATAAACAATTTGTCTTAATCTCCCATCCCAAATTAATTCAAATCTCTCTCTCTCTCTGTGTGTGTGTGTGTGAGAGAGAGAGAGAAAAAGAGAGAGAGAGAGAGAGAGAGAGAGAGAGAGAGAGAGAGAGGAAAAGCTTTAATTATTGGTACTGAAATCAAAGAGGGTTAGTGATTAAAGGTGGTGAGCGGAAAGCTTTGAGAAAGAGAGAGTGAGAAAAGGGAAATTAAAGAGAGAGAAAGAGAGTTGTTTTCATGTCTTCTTTCTTTCTCCATTTTACATTTTGCATGCATAAAAGATTACATGCTCTTTAATTCCCCCCCTCCCCCCCCATCATTACTGCCACCTCTCTTTCTGCTCCGATCCCTATAAATCTATAACCCCCCACCCCGCCACCCCCCCATACATTACAACTTTTTGGAATCAATTCTTTTCATAGAATACCACTTTTGGTGGGAATGGACTGGTTATCATGCGTTTTGAATACTTGAAATTTACACTTGTACTAAAAATATTTATCGTCAAGTAAAAAGTTTATCTAAGTTAATGTTTTTTATATAATTATTACATGAATCAATAATTTATACTATAAAAAAAATTAAATTTGCGCTACACTACAAATAACCACAGTTTAAATATTATGGTAAATCGTTACTATTAATCACAATTAAATAAAATCAAAGCAAAACTTAAATTTTTACTAGATAATTTATTCAATATTCTTCATAATTTTTAGCAATTGCCAAAATATTTATCATGATTTCAATCATAAATAATATTTTTTACCACATATACAGAAACGATCACTAATGGTAATTGTGAAATCATAGTTAATTTATATTTATTATAATTTTTTTTTTTATATTGTATGTTTTTATTATATCATGATTTAAAAAAATTATATAGTGATCGAATTCTTACAAGATAAAATACTATGAAGTCATGATAACTATAAGCATCAATCATTGTGTTGTATTATGAGCCCAATCATACATTGCTGGAATCGGGATATTATGCCTAAATGATCAGTATAATTAAAACTTCCAAATATATATATACTCCTATGATTGATGTAATTAATGCATCGCTTTTGTCTTTCATTGTTATGGAACTTTTTAATCCAAGTGTTTACAAAAATATATATGAAAGACTTTATATATATATACATATATGAAGAAAAAACAGACTAGAGAAACATGCTTAAATGTTTAAATAATATTTAGGATAATTACACCACATTCTTCTAAAATTTTGGTGTAATTTCACATAGATACTCTAGAATTCGAAAAAATTATATATCATTGATGTTTGTTTCCATATGTTAATCAAAAATTTATCGAATTTCACTACAAGAAAATGGTTGAATAGCTACGAAAAAATTTGATGCTAAAATAGTCGTCGAGCTAATTAGCAAGTAAAATTCTCGTTACTAATCTACATTATTTGCTATATATTTTAAATAATTTGTTTCTAAATTTATGAGCAAGTATATTTTTCGTTAAATTTATTAGCAAGTAATTTTCTTGTACTAAATGATGTAAATCAACAATGAGAATTTTTACTTACCAATTAGCTCAAGTTGATTTGTTTGTAGCTATTAATTAAGTTATTTTCTTGTAGTGTTTGCTGCTATTGGCACGAAAAAAAAAAAATTTAAAATTTATATTTACCCAAAATTGACTTATTTCTGTCTTATATAATGAAGGTCAAACAAATTTTTTCTTATCAAACGACCCTTATTACATCTTCACATGCTATACGAGATAAACTTCTGTAATATGAGGTACGTAATTAATTAGATGAATATAAATATCATTAAGCAGAAAATACATACGAAACCAAAAGGTTGAAAAAAGACATATTTCATCATGAATGTGACCTAAATATTCTCTTTTCGACATTCTTATTCTCCGCTTTGCTGTGACAGAACAGAATTGTCACGTTATCACTGATGGAACACAGAATTCTGATGATCTGATGTATATATATATATATCCCTATTCCATAGACAAAAGCTTCCCAAAAACTGAACTCAACATCGACAACATGTAGACATATATAATGTAAGCAAATTACGCTTCAACTTGTTCCATCTGCATGCTGATGTCTGTTTATTACAGACCACCAAAAGTACAAACATACGATAATGATAGTGTTATGTGTACTGTATCTATCAATCTATCTGTATATATACGAACACGTATAAACTCGTCCAAGTGTGTGTATATGTGTGTCTTCTGAGATGTGAACACATGAACCATTTTTATACATCTACTCCGTGAAAAACCAGATTGGCTTTTTTCCCAGCCATTATTGTGTTTCTGACTTTTAGATGTTTATTTGTCCCTTTACATTCACCGCAACTTCTAATTAATTGTTATGGTTAAAAATAAAATATCATAATAAATAATGACGTAGCAATCATAACTTCGCCAGGGGCGGCTATTGGGCATTAATGTTTACTTAGCAAGCAAAGTTAAGATGATAAATATTTTAATCATGTATAGCTTATAAATACCATGATAAGTTTGATTATAACTAAATATTGATAAATATTAATTAATTATAATCAAAATCTAAATTTGCACAATGGGTTGTTTGACTGTAGTTGATAAATTGACATACCATGATTTTTACGCAGTGATTATTTAATGTAGGAAATTATTATTATTATTTTCTTTTTTGTAACAACTGTTTCTCTAAAAAAAAACATTATGCTTCGGAGCAAATGGTAGTAATTTTAAGGGGAAAAGAAGTTGATTTTATAAAAAAAGAATAAAAATTTTAGTCCAACTCTTGAAAAAAGTTTGAAAAATTAAGATAGAGATATATTCTAATATAATAATTTGTGGCACACCTCAGGTGTGTGTGAAAATTTATAATACTAATTAAAATATTTATTATTTAATGAAAGCATATATAAAATAATAAATTAAATTGATGAGAAAAAAATGCATGAAAATTAAATAAAAAAAAAAAAGAAAAAGCCATGGAAGTCATATCTACTCAATTATTAGAGCTAACAAATGGGTGTTAATGAATCGTTGCGGTTAATAAGGTGAAATATTATCAGGCTCGCAATATGAATTTGAATCCTTATCAAGATATTTTGATGGGATTAAATATATATTCTGTTTTGTATATTAATTTCCATATGATTAAATTTGTATTCTTGAAGATATTAAATGAGTTATAGAGAGATTGACAACATATACGATGCAGGCACAGTTTGCCTTACGGGTCTACAAAGTGGCATCCATACTCTCCTTTCAAACAAAAGAGAAAAATGTGAGCACTATTGCAGTCAAAAAGTTGCCATCACCTTTACATCTTTGTTGGATCTTTTTCAGTATTTATATAAATACACACTTTTATTACCAAAATATACCAACTTACAGTCATCATGAATCATATATATATTGGTCTTTTTTTAGGTTTGAATCAGAATGGCTTTTTCCGTATTTCATGGTGCATCCACCCTGCACTAAGGATAGACTATCATTAATTTTTGTAAGGGAAAAAAATGAATATTTTATAATATTATCCTTAAAAATAATAGTCTAATTAAAGTTCTTTTGATTGAGAAATGATTCTGAAAAATAATTTATCATGTTGGGACACAAAAGTTAATTCAAACTAGTCCAAAAATAAAAAAAATATTAGTGCCGAAACTATCAACGGGGACATAGTAGTTAAATCGATAATTATCTATTTTGAGCATCACGAGTTTAAATTTTATTAAGAATATAGAGATTGCCATGTTATACAGGTATATTATGGACTAGCTGCGATTATCTTTCAATATTTTGATTCTGCGGAAGTCCAATTTCAATAAGATTCACCTTCTATGCTCTGGTAAGGTAGGAAACCTGATACGTGATCTACAAGGTAGGAAATCGTAAAAGCCACACTATGAAGATCTCAATTATAGTGTTTTGATACTTATATGGCCAAGATCATGAAATGAGTACTATAAAGTCATAATAGAACGTAGGATGTGTATCAAAAGTTGTACCTAATGCATCAAGAACTAATATTTATAAATATTACGACATGTATGATTTCATGTGAACTAGTGATCTAAAAATGTATAAGGGTATCCCGAGTTCACACATACTTGAGTTTGAGTCGGACCGAGGCCGGATCGGCAGGATTGAAAAGACATAGATCTTAATCCATTTTGTAATTAATAAAAGAGTCGGAGGCATTTGTATAAATTCCCAGGATTCCAGATCATTTTTTACAATGGGTTTAACTAGTAATGTGTTAGTGATCTACAGTGACTAGATTGGGCATTGTATCAATAAATTTTGAAATATTTCGTAATAATTTAATTTCTTTAATTAAGATAAATATAGCAAATATAAATTTAAGCCAAATCTTTTTATGATCTATACTATTATAAAAGAAAATATTTTGTCCCACCAATTTTTAAATTCTCAAATTTATCCTTAATTCAGTTATTACCTTAAAAAATAGTCAGAATAGTAACTTCAATATTTTTTAATAATCTCAGCCGCAACTCCATTTTGTTTTCTTGTCACGGACTTTTTCTTTCTCATCTCCTCACCACCACAACTAATTTTTTACACAAATTCCTTTCTTCTCTTCATCGGACGTTATAAGTTTTTTATACGTTGGCAAAAATCGCATACAACGAATGCCGAAATAATAATAAAATGAAAATAAAATTAAAGAGAGGAGATGCGTTTCTTGATTTGGGTGTTGATGTAGGTCGCTCAAAATTAGGATTCTTGGACCGGATCGCTAGATCGGATCGCTGGGTTGAGATCGTTGAATCCTTCTTTCGAGTTACCTGAAGTGGATCCTGAGAACACAGCAAACGTAAGACTAGCCGAGAAGCCTTCGGCGATGGCCCTCCGATGCTTAAGTTAGAAAAAGTGGGGTCGACAATATGATAGAGATCGAGTGAGATCACAAAAGTGGCGGTAAATTAAAGTGGTGAAAACGTATTTGAATAATCATAAATGAGGCTATTTATACTTGTACGGTACCCTTTATATGTGCGACACGTGGCTCCAATGGAAGCGGGCCACATCACCCCCTGTATAAACCTGCTACTGCCGCTGCTGTCCCTTTGTACGGGGCCCCACCTGCGCAGTCATAGGGTACATTCATAGGGTGCATGTAAATTGCTAAAAATAGGGAGTATTTCTGTAATTATGTAATTTCCCTCGTCAGGTGTTTATTCTCCGCAATTCAAATACAGCATGCTCTCACCAAACACGATTTTTAGTTTGATTTAATAAAGCGAATGTGAGGAAAATGCCAAAAGCAAAGTACCCAAATGCTTAAGAATTCCAATTCTGTTCGGACCCAGACATCCAGTCGTAGTAGTAGTAGTAGTCGTCGTATCTACTAAAGATCCAAGAAACGCGTGCTTATCATGCTGACGTTTTTCTCTCTTTTCTTTCTTTCTGGGCTCGCCTTTTCAAGCATCACCCACCCACATATTGGATTCTCTTTTTGGCTAATCCAAACACCCATCACTCAGTCTCAGATCGTACGTACCACATTCTGCACCTATCTTTTCACTATATTCATCCACACCATTAACACTTCTTTAACAAGAAACAACCATGTCTTTTTGCCCCCCTTCCCTTCCTAACCATCACGCAAAATTTTTACACAAATTATGTTTAATCGTATTAAATTAATTATTCAATAAATATAATATATTTATTATATAATTAATTATTTTTTTAACTATATATCAATCACATCGTGAATACATAATAATTATTATATAATTAATTTAGATTCGAACAAACTCAATTTATCTGTTTCTTGTAATAATAAAAATCACCCCCTTTATAGTGACATCATATGAAAGAATGCTCAGTACCGATGCTTATTGCGCAATAGTATATAATATGGTTGGTGAGTTTTCTTGAGAGGTACCAAAAGGATTGAATCTTGATAAAGTCACAATTAGTGATTGTGTGAAAATTATCACATTTTTCTCTCTCTAAAAATGAAAAATTATATTTTTGGTCCCACATAATAGGATGTGTTGCGTCTTTGGTTCCATAGTTTACAAATTTGGACCATTTAATTTCATATATTATAACATTTTTTGTCCTACGAGATAAAATTATGGCACATTTGGTCCATAAAATATAAAATTGTATATATTATATCGGACTAAATGTGCTATAATTTTTATTTTATGGAATAAAAAATACTGCCATAGTTATCATGTGGAATTAAATGTGCTAAGCCTACAAATTATAGAACTAGAAGTACAATATATCATGTCATGTGGGACTAAAACTATAATTTTCCCCTCTAAAAATATGTGTATGTATGGATTTTGGTTGAAGATTTGAAGGTCCCACAATATATAAGTGGGATGATTGGAGGTGAGGTGGATGAAGAGAAATATAGGGCAATAGAGAGAGAGGGTTTTAGGTTATTAAATAGTTACTTTTGGGGGAGTGAAGGAATATATAAGAAAGAATGTTTGTTTGCTTCCTCATGTGAAGTTGCTTTTTGGTATGTGGCTCCACCTGCATGCTCTTCCACTGCACTGCCTTTTGCCTTTTCCCCTAAATGCTTACTAATAATTCACTTTTCAACACCAGTTTCTGATGCTGCTCATCATTACATGTTCTGTTGCTTCTAATACTATTCACTCATCATCTCATTTAAAAATTTAAATTATTTTAAATATATATATACTTAATATTAATATTTGAATATGCTTTCCTTACATTCAATTTTGTACATTAAATCTTTTTTTTTTTAATAAATAAGTGGCAATGATACTCAAACTCATGACTTCTTATTTTATATGTCTGAATATTATGTTAAACGACCACATTATCTAAAAGTATAAGTCCTCGAAGAGAAGGGTCATTTAGTATTAATGCTTAACAGATAGGTATGCTAAAATCAACTTTGAACTAAGACAATAAATTTTGGAAAGAAATTATTACAGCACATGGTCTTAGTTAGGCCCAAATCACTGTCGGCCTAAGACACCAAACTTTGGAATTTTGGGCCGACTTAACGGCGTGAAGCCCATTTCCAGTAAGGGGCTTCTGTTTATTTTAAACGGCCACTTTGATTGGATTGTTGTTATACTATATATACTTTTATTAGTCAATATGTTTTTCTAAGATATTTTTATAATTTATAATATGTTATATCTTATTCTAAAGTTTAACGTTTGAAGTATTTGTATAAATAAAAATTAATAGCTTATATGATATAATATAAAGAAAAATTTTAATTAATATAAACAAAATTTCAAGTAGCCTGTTAAAATTTTAAAATAAGTCCCTGCTTTTTACCAAATGAGCTTATAAGCTTATTATAATAGTACTTTATTTTTGGTATGCATCTCATTTTCTTAAAATTTCACTGCTAGAAAAAAAAAACTATTGGCTACAATTTTAATAGCTATTAATTAAAAATTATGGTAAATAAATTTTATTGACCACAATTAAATAAAATCGTTGCAAAAACATAAATTTTTCATTAAGAAAAAGTTATTTGTCATGGCTGAGAGCTATTGTAAAAATATTTGTCATGTCTTTTGGTCATAATAAATGTTTTAGCCACCCTCGCAGATACGGCGATCAACAATTAAATTTTAAAATATATAATAAAATATTGTTAAAAAGACTTATAATTTCAATAGTCGAACAACTCATACTTGGAAAAGAAAGAACAATGAACACTCATGCCTTTATGATTCTTTTGTCAAATTCTCAGGGGAAATACTAATTCATATTTTTTGCTCGATTTAAATTAATTATATAATAAATACGATATATTTGCAATGTAATTAGTATATAGTTCAAAAAAAGTGACAAATTACATAGAAAGTATTGTATCATGCCGCTCTTTGATTGATTGGGTCGGTCAAACATGATTTCACAACAAGAAAATAGTTCAAGAGCTACGAAAAAATTCGATGCTAAAATTAGCGTCGAGCTAATTTGTAAGTAAAATTTTCGTTGTTAAATATTAACAAGAAAATTCTTATATTAAAAATATAATTTATCAGCAAGAATTTTACTTACTAATTAACTCGATGCTATTCTTTTTTTTTTTTTTTTCATTCCTATCAAGTTATTTTCTTGTAATGTTTGGGTAAGAATTTTCCAATTCTCAGACGATTGACATTAAATAATGGCGCCTTCTTCGCACAACCTAAAATACGTTACACATGAATGACTACGACTTTTCAGGAATGTTTGATTAAGTGTAGTGTACTAAGATGTCCTTATCTTCCATGTTTGTTATCATCAATTTACCATATCAACATGGATTGATTGGCAAGTAGTCATGAGCTTTAGCAATATTCCAGCTAGCTATAGATGGTTAAGCACTATGGAACTAAGAGTTGGAAAGCGAAATTGGATGCACAAAAAAGACAAGATTCTCGTCATATAATATTCTTTATGGCTTTGATGATCATGTTACAATTGTTAGAAAAGCTCATCTGCAACAAAGGGCCTTTTATCCTCCTTTGTCACAATTCTGCATTTTGCATCCGTCCAAACGCAGCACGGGATCGAAAAAGGAAACGTAGTCTGCTCTGAATTTCATATAAACTACTAATCAAATTCTGCATTACGAATCTATCGTACGTCCAACTGTATCCGAATTTAATTTCATCGTCGTCTTTTGATTTGATTCTCCTCTATGATCGTCTGAGACAGTCAGATGTGGTCAGTTCGTGAGATAGAATTTTCCCAACAGTATGCGGGACCCACGCTGTGGCGTAGACTGAATTATGGCCTTTCCATGTAAGAATCAGTGTGTTGTCCTCGTCTTTCTTCATCCCCCATCCACTTGCATGTTCATCTAACAGCGTTTTAACCTCCTTAATAGTCTCTTCGCAAAATGGGACACTTAGGAAACCCTTGTTCCCCATGCGTTGAGACAACTTAGTAAAGGACTCTAACCTCTCTATCCTTTGAATGCCCTCAAATCCGATAATGTTCTCAATCTTGTGGCCAATATCAGCTTCGTACTCTATCCTCTGAGGGCTGTTTTTGGGCAAGAATGTCTCGAGTGCATCGAAAGGGATCCACATGTAGTTAAAGCAAGAGGTGATTCTTGATTCAAGTCCGGTCATTGCACCCAGATCACAGTCCTCATCGACCACGGTCACGATACGAGGACTTAGGTTTTTTACCATGTCGAGGAAAGAATCCCGGCAAGAAATTAGATTGCTAGAAGTAGAACTGCACGTTGGCTCATCGGGCAGATATCGTAGCCAGTTTTGGCAGTTTACTACAAGCGCCTCGTCAACCTTAAGATTGAGTTGGGAAGAGTTCAGTTGTCTTAGTAGCAAATCATAGTGAAGAATATCAGAAGAGGATTCTTGGGGTATTCCAACTTCAACTATGTTAAATTCAAAAGGGACGTCTCTATACTTAGCGAAATTCGTCAAACGATGACCGATTTCTTCAATGGATGCGTTGAGCAAAGGTGGGACTTTTGGCCTCCATGAAAGAACAGATATTCTCAGCATTGGAGGGCCTTCAGGCCCTTTTGCTAATGCATCTATGAGAGTTGGCCATTGCATGCAGTGAGTGATGCTAAAATCCAAGATGTGAATTCTTGGAAACCCTTGAATTGCCTTGAGAATGGTACCATTTGATGCACAGAATCCAAACCTATGCCAAGGGATTAGGTCTACGTACCCGGCTAGCTCCGTCACAGACATCAGTGTTCTGTGGAAGGCTGGACCACCTCCGGCTGCACCTCCGGTGGCCGTGTTGAAATTCACAGGGGTTGGACAAACCCTAGAAGCCCTTGAAACGAGAGCCCTAAGGAAGTATGAGGCTAGCCTTTGGTTGGGATCACCGACGAAAGAGGCAACGTTGTTGAGGACCCACATTACTTGTTGAGCCAACGTAACGTTGTTGGTCTCAAGGGCACTCGCACAGTGAAGTAATAGCTTCTCTATGCATGCTCCGTCGAGGGTGCTAAGGCATCCTGTCAATGCACCTGAGGTAGAACTTTGTGTGGTTGCCAAATGGTTAGGGTCTTGTAACGGAATGGACTGTGAGTTTCCTCTTAATTCTGCTTTCATAGTAGTTTCTTTCTTTTTCAGGGGATAAAATGAAGATATATATAGGTCAAAGAATTAGGGTTTCTAAGTTTTGCTTGTATGCAAATGGGAGATTATTGGGAGATCTCAAACATTAACAGGAGAGGAGAAGAGGGCATAATTGTCCCTTTCTTTGCCAGATCTAGAATATGTGTCTGAAAGAAAGCAAGACAATGAAGGGCAAGAGGAGGTCCACTCTTGACTAGGGTTTATATATATAGACACCAAGAAAAGGATATCTTTGTGAATGATTAAGATAACATGAGCCAAAACAAGGGAGTGTGTTTAAAGAGCCATAAACTGGTAAGAAACTTGCATTGGTGACAAGAGTCCCAAGAATTTCCACTTATCCATTGTAATTATTTTATTGACTAGATAAAGAATATATCAAATGCTTTTGTTAATTTTCCTCATTTTAGGACTACATATGTATGATATGTCTTGTCATGCATCCATTTGGTTGAAACGATACCATTTCTTTACCTATTCTATAAAAAACCCTGAATTCAAAGCGAGAGGAACAATTATTGAAAGACGGGTTGGATACAACATTTTTAATACCGATTGAAATCGAATGAAACGTTAAACGACATGAGTAAAGAAAGCAAAGTCTCCAATCTGCCCTACCGGACATCACATGAGTAAGAAATAGGGACTAAATCTAACCGTCTCGCTGTCTTTTACTTTCTTCCCCAAGGTAAATCAAGCAAACTACATCATCTTAAAGGGGAATCTCATTATACTATATAAGAATTATTTTTTAAAAAAATAAAAGACTACAAATATAGGATAACCAATCAAACAACTACAAACTTTTAGCTCGATATATCATTGTTATTTGACCCCTTTCATTAACAACTAACGGAAATTTCTTGGATTCCATTGGCGTTTACGTTAGGCCAAATTATTCAACTTTTAAGTTGAAAGAAAGATTCATTACTTGACCTGCTTTGGCTTATCCTCCATGTACATACAAGCTTCTTTCACTTAATTATATGTAAACAAGTGAATTTGGGATTGATTAGAATATTTGGTTAAGGAACAAAAGGTATTGAAAACGTTAAGAAGCTGCCCCTATTGCCGGCCGCCTCATTGTCGGATTTGTCTGGTGGAATAATTAGGACAAATCTTTGTGTTTTGTTTATGTAATTATGCTTTAGCATATTTGTGTAGGAGTGGTGATTGATGGCTAACCGTACATTCCCATCTTTGTTGCGCTTCACGTTGCTTTTCAAGGTCATAGGATTAATGCCAAGAGAAAAGACAAGTGGGCTTCTTGCATTTTCATTATTTTTTTAATGGTAAATTATAATTATCTCCAATAAATCTTGACATAATTATAAATATTTTCTATATTTGAAAAAATATAAACATCCACCTAAAATAAAAAATAATTATGTAGTCTCTAAACGGTAACATGAAAATTGCTATTGTATCTTTACTGAAATTTTTATTTGTTCAAAAAAATATTTGGAAAAATGTAAAAAAAAACAAAGTATGGGGTGGAATATAATAAATAATCCATAGAGAATATTAGTTCATAGATTCTAAAAAGTATATAAAATTATATTTTATAATTCAAAATGTTATTTTGAACAATTCACCACAAAATTAAATGAAAGCCCGACGGGGACTAATGGAATGTGTTTGTTAGAATGTGTTTCTTATAATTTCTCTACCAACGAGAAGATATTTTATAAGTATATCAAATTTTAGAAGATATGGCTGTAATTTACCTTTTTTTTCTCAAACAAAAGAACTAAAAACAAATTATTAATTTATTTAGCCCTTTTCGTTTTCTCTCCCCCCCTCTCTCTCTCTCTCCCTCTCTCTCTCTCGTTATGCTTGCTCTAGATCAGTATTTATTACCAGTAACAAACAGTACTGTTTCCTTAATTTGGATTTTAATGGTTGGCCAAAATTAAGGAATAGGAAGTAAGGACAACAGTAAGACTACTTCGATACGGCTAATAGTGTGAAATGAATATTTTATTCTAAATTATTGTGTTTTTTTAATTCTATTAAATATAGACACATTATATATATAAATTTTTTAAATAATTAAAATAAATAACATAATATTTATATGCATAATATATATATATATATATGTTAAATAGAATAAATATGTAATAGAAGCTAACACAGAAAATTTAGCCATTTACGATGTGTTGGTAACTTTTGGACACGTCCAACTTAATAATATTTCACAAGTATACTTTCAATAAAATCTAGAAAATAAACTTTTTCAGACTAACTGAACAATAGGATTCCTTATACATTTAATCAGATTCATTTTTTTATTTTTCTGGATAAGTTTTTTCCTCTCAAATATATATGTTCTACTCACTGCAACAACAGTCAACATACAATATTAATGACAAATTATTAAATAACACTTTCAAAATTATCACTAAAAATATGTATTAATTAATAATAAATGATCTTATCATTATATAATCATTAATAATAAAAACTATTATTTTAAATAATAAGTGATACAACTATTGACACCGGAAAGTCAATATATATGGATCGCTAATTGTCTTTAATCTGACAATTAACAACTTTTTATCAATAATTCTTATTAATAACAATTGCAAAAATTCTTGTCACCATAGTATGTAATTATTTAAATTGTCATTTAATATTTTTTTGCTAGTTTTCTTTATTTTTATTTTTTTTTCCTAATGTCTTTTCCTGCAATATCAAAATCCACTCATAGCGGTAAATACAATGCCATAATTCATATGAAATGTGTTTCTCATAATATTTTCACCAATATTTTGTGAATGTGTTACAAATTATATAATTACAAATATTTATATTTGATGTAGTTTGCGACTCGATCAGTGTCTTATTGCACAAGTTATATTATCCAATCTTACTCCATATGAATCATATGATTTTATCCTAAAATGCATCTCGTTGCAAAAAAAAAATGATGTAGAATTATAAATTGCTCAAACATAAGTCTGCAATCAATTTGTTTGAAGCTTAGCTACATCAATATTGCATACTTATTATATACATTTGTAATATATATTAGTGTGTGTGGTACACTAAAATATATGTGTACAGGTAATTAAATTCTAAAAAGATTAGTTGTTTGATTTTAAAGATTAACTTTTTATCTAAAAAATTCACTTAGTTTTTTTAGTAATGTCCAAACAATATTTTCTAAAAAAATATATATTTCAATTGAATAAATCAAAATAAATATTTCAAAGAATAAATTATTAAGAGAAGAGAAAGAGATTTGGAAGTTGGAGGAATAGAGAAGATAGAAAAAGAATCCAAGTTAAGAAAAAAACATATAAAGAAATAACGAAAAAATAATAGACCAATATAATACCGAATAATTACTTATTAATTCATATTAAAGTATCTGATTTATCACAATTACGCATCATTATAATTTGTATGCACGTGGTATTCGTGTCCTTACATCATAGACCAGACTCCAATTGCATACAATAATCAATACGACCAAATTACGCACTAGAAAAAAAATGATTATTGATTATAATTTTAATAGTTATGGACTAAAAATTATGGTAAATAGTTTTTATTGGTCATAGTTAAATAAAAACCAATGCAAAAACATAGATTTACCACCAAAAAATAGTTATTTCTCATGGTTAAGACCATTGCAAAGATATTTGCCATGGCTTTTAGCCATGACAAATGTTTTACCCGCTCTTGTAGAGGGCCGTGGTCAATAACTATTTACTATGACTATTTTATTTTTAACCATGACAATTAGTCGTAATTAAATATTGTATTTTTTGTAGTGACGTAATCTTATATGTCTCCACGCACTAATAAATATAAAGAGGTATATTTTTATCCTTATAAAGATAGTTTGATCGAAATATTTTATCTAACCTACAGTAAGCACTACAAGAAATATAACATTTAACTATGACTAATTGTAATGATTAATAATGAATAGCCATAACAAATAATTATTGACGATGCCGTAAAAGGGTTGTTGGTCATGGTTTTTGCAATTGTGACTAAAACATGTCACCATGGCAAATATTTTTATCATGACTCTTAGTTGTAACAAGTATTTCTTATATGGTGGAAAAATTAGTTTTTGCATCTAGTTTTAGTCATAGCCATTAATATTGTAGCGAATAGTATTTTTTTCAGTAAAGTCCATAATAAGTCGATCGATAGATAAATATGACATTTCATTCAATTTTTTTATCAATATCAGCAATTATGAATTTTAAACAACGGAGGGATTTATGTATTGAATGAAAATAAACGTCAAGAATACTAGATATAAATTTTTAAATAATAAAAAAATATTATATCATTACAGCAAACCTAAAAAAATAATAGTGTAATTATTCCTTTATAAAATTATACTTCATTGTATGCACATCGGTATCCTTGCATCATAGACAAAACTCTAGTCAGAACCGTACAATTATCAATACGACGAAAAGAATTTATGATGCTAATGAAGCTTGCTTCATAATCGATAAGTGGAGGCTTCACAACTAAGAAGTCGTGGGGTTTGAGTTCTATAAATATAATTATATACTTTTCATAGTATTTGAATTTGAATGTAATAGATGATAATAATGAATCGACTGTTATTTACAAAAAAAATAAAAAGATTTATGATGAAATAAAATTTTGGGCCTTCTAATTAGAAGTTTTAGGACAATTAAGGCCCAAAACGGAATCTGTGTTTCCAATGGGCTTCTGTGGGTTGCACTATTCTTTCTAATGGTCATAATAAAAATAATATATATAAAACAAAATAGAGCCTTAAATTTATAAAATATGTTTACTATATTCTACAAACAAATTAAATAGAAAAGTGACCTCTGTAAGATTACTCTATAATTCTTTTGAAAAAAAAAAAAGCAAATAGAAGCTAGTTCCAGTACCTTATTACATTATAAAATTTTATTCATTAAATAAATATTATTGAATACTTAACGTGAGTCTAAATGTTTCATTGGCATATAATACTGTAAGAAATAATGCTAATAGCAATGATATATATATTTTTAAAAATAATAAAATTTGTTACTAATTTAGATTAATTAATAATGAATTTGATGAGAAGTTTACTTGCTAATTAGCTCTATGTTGATTTTAGCATCAATTTTTTTTATAGTTTTAAGCTATTTTTTTGTAGTGCAATTAAATATTGGGCTAATTACACCCTCATGTTTGATGTAATTACATGTAGACCCCCTGTGGTTTGAGAAAATATATCTAGCACCCATGAGATTTGCTTCCGTCTAACAAATTAGTCAATCGATTAGTCAACATTCACTAAATTTGCTTATATTAACAAAAAAATTTAATAAAAATGACATATACCCTCGATTGACTTATTACTACCTTATTGTAGGTTAAATAAAAATTTGTTCGCATTAAACAATTCTTATAACGGCTCATATGTATTAACGCATGAAGTATGACGGTAATTTGATCACAAAACAAAAAAAAAAATATATTTGACCTACAATAAGACAATAATAAGTCAATTGGGGGTAAGTATAGATTTTTTTTTTTTTGATTTTTTGTTAATATCAGCAAATTTGTTGAATTTTGACTAACGAAGGGAGTAATTTGTTAGACGGAAGCAAATCTCAAGGGTGCTAGATGTAATTTTTTAAAAGTTATTTGACATGCAATAAATCATTAATAAGTTAATCAAGGGTAAATATCAATTTTTATTCAATTTTTTTGTTTATGTCAGCAAATTCAGCGAATTTTACTAATGGGAGGACTTATTTGTTAGATAACAGCAGATCTTAGAGGTGTTAGATGTAATTTTTCAAACTACATGAAATTTACGTATAATTACATTAAATTTTAAGAAAAGAGAGTCTAACTTATTTCAAACGACACGTGACAATTAAATTAATTAATGTGGTTTGCCGAAATATCAATTAATGAAATAAAAATAAAAGAATTAGAATTTATCTTACGCCAGCTTTGAGATGACCAGTTTTGTCTCGTGACCTTGAGATCAACAATCATTAGCATAAAAACTATAGCTTGTGATTTTTTGCTATCATTAAAAAAATATAATTTTTTGGTATAATCAACACCGATAAAAGTACAATATTCACTATTAATAAATAAATATTGGTAACACGATATTAAATAATATTTTTAAAATTATTATAAAATAATATAGGTTGAGTGATAATAATTTAATCTTATTATTATATATTTACTAGTAATATAAAATTATCACTATAAAAAATTAATAACATTTTTGTAGCGATAATATAAATATTTTTTTTAGTTACCTTCAAACGATAATATAAATATTGTAACAATAAGTTATTATTATCAATAAATTGTCACTCTGCGTACGTGTTTCAGTAATTGTGTCAAGTGACACTTTTAAAGCATAATATTGTCACTAATTCTTTTTGAATGTAAATTTTATAAAATAATTATCACTGTAAAAACTTTAAAATCTATTATTATGACAAAAATTGTGAATAAATTGATACAATTAGTGATATTATTAAAATTGTCACTAAATTCTTTTATCACTAATTTTTCATTTTTTTAATTTTTTTGTAGTGATTGGGATAGATACTAATTAATCATAATTGCATAATTTTTTTAAACTATATTTTTACAAGTAATATCAAAATATTAATTATAATTGAAATTCATAATAAAATTTTGACAATAGCTAGATAAATTTAAAAAATTATAAATTAACCATGATCAATATTTAAAATTTTTATATTTATTTATCTGAGTGGGATAAATATTATATTATGAATTTAACATTTAGAGTGTATGAAATATTTTTGTATTTAGTATAGCCCATGAACATATCAATTATTGAGGAAATAATTATGTGTCCCTTAATGTCCCTTCTTTTAATAATATAGTAATAAATTAATAATGCGGATGAGTGGCAGTAACACGTGCAGCCAATAATTGTACACCTCTTTCTAATCACCATTAATTAGAGTCCCACAATTAAACTAATTAAGTCCGGTTCCCATTAGCCGACTTATGAATAGATCAAACCCATTTGTTATTGTTTCTATTTTTATTTTCAGTTTTCAGCATATTTAATGAAATAAAAATATATTTTAATTGTGTTTTTTTTAAATAGTAGGTATTGGTTAGATTTAGTATATTCGATATTATTGATTAAAATATGAATATTATAATGATATTTGATAAGAATGATTGTAATTAATTTATTTTAATTAATAATAATTTATCACTCTTATTTCAAAAAAATAAAGATAATAGTCTATTTTTTCTTTTCTTTTTTTTTTTGGTGCAATCTGCTAAGCACGAGATGTTAGGCGTTTGTTAAAATCGATATTTCACGTCTCTAGAATAATATTAAAATATGTCTGAGTGGGTTGCGTAAATGTAACTTGCATGTGACCAAATACCAATTATTTTATTTATCTACATTCTAAAGTCTTAAGCCATCACAAAAACATGACCAATTCATATATTATATAGAAATCAAAACTTTGTACATACTCAAAATCTTTGGCAATTTTTATCTATTTAATTTAGTCATGAGAAAAATTCGGACATGTGAAAAGTTCCTCATTAGAATATTGTAAGATTCGAGCAATTTAATCGCACAAGTGATAAGTAGCAATGGTATTTTTGCCCAATTAAGGTGATAATTACATGTATTAATATGCATCAATATACTAATATACTAAAAATAATTGATCTCACATAAAATGAGATAAATATCCACACATTTGATGAGACTTAAAAAATTATGACCTCAAATTTAACCACGAAACTAAGACATCATGGTATAAGTCGTACTAGAATTGCACAATTGTCCAGTTGGTGATCTTAGCATGATCGCTCCTTGCGAATCACGGTTGACCCAATAATTAAACCAATGACCCATACTAACCTATTTAATTTTTTCGTTCGATTAACAATCTAAATTTCAAAACATTGAATTTAGGTATGATCAAACTTAATCTGAATTAAAAATTTTCCATGCAAACTTAAAATAATGACCTATTTTTATAGGCACGGGCTGTGTAATTCGCAGGTACTGCTCAAAAGACCCAAAGTACCGCTAAAGTGAAAATATGAAATATCATTAAATAATGAGAAAGGTAGAAGGTACTAACCAAACATATGAAGACAGACACAGAGTATCGTCCAACGGTGAGAAAAATACGAGATAGTGCCCAAAAAACACAAAGTGTCGATACGAAGTACTACTCTAAAGATGCGAAGTAACGTTGAAATAAAGATGTGAAGTATTGACAAAAAGTGAAAAGATACGAGGTGCTAAGTACCACTAAAAAAGATACGAAATGTTGATTAAGGATAAAAATATTGATGGTTGAAACTTCTACCATACACTAATTAAATCTATTTAAATTAATTGGATAACGAATATACCCAATTTATAATTTAATGGGCAATAGTAGTTTAAATTATTCACCAAACCCAGGACTGTAAGAAGTAATATGTTATATGTACCGTACGTATTGATCAATTTATTATTTTAAATAATTATTTACAAATAAATTGTGAATAAAGGAAATCACAATGTATGTACATACATTCTGAATCACCAGAAAATCTGATCAATAATTTGAGGGAGAAAAACGTATTTACAGTTAGATTAGGGTCTTAATGAGCATCTTTAATTATAAAGAGTGTAATTATTGAATTCAGTACAAACTCAGGTTGTCTCCGACCCTTCGCCCTACAATTTCTTTTAATAAATTGCTTTTCTTTTAAACAAACATAGCATCAAACTCCAAAGATTATTATTTACGACACGTGGAAGATAATGATTAGGATACATCACATCCACATTCTCAGAGGCTATGTTTAATTATATAAACACTTTACACATTTAATGAAATTATTGATATACCCTTTTAGGGATATAAAGTAATGTACCTTAAGAAATATTTGTATACGTCAGTAAACAATCGATGTACTTACAACCTCAAGGCATCTAAACTTTTTTTTGTGTCAACTTATCATCTTAACTTTATGAATTATATACTTTGTCATTTATAACTATTTTTCAATCAAGTTTTTTGTCGAAAAAAATCATATGCAGTGCACAGGTAATATTTATGAGTTGTGTGATGTGATATTTTTCATATATGCACAATATGTGATATTTCATGATAAGATGTGGCAAAGTGCAATTTTCACAAAATTGAAATGATAAATTAATACAAAAAAAAATCGATAAAAAAATATAAAAAATAGATATAATTCGAATAATAAAATATAACTTACCCTATACATAAACGAGGGATGAATAGACGGCCAGGATCATCCGGAGAAAGTTAGGCAACCAACTACAGTGTCCTCCATTTCTTTGGAAAAAGAGAATCCACAATACCCCACGTGATATTATAAAGTGACACTATATATATGCCCCAACCCCACCTTTGTAAGCTTGCCAAAACAAGAAATTCTCAACTTCTTCTTCACACTCCCAGTCATGGAGAACATTGATTATGAGTACGCAAACTACTGGGAAACCAATATGTTCCTTCAAACTGAGGAATTCGACGGGTGCGTTCTGATCTGTGTGTATTATCTCTGTGCAAGTTTTTTGAACTTTCGAGGCATTGACTTTGTTTATTTGGTTTTGTAGTTTCTTCGACGAAGCCCTATCTGCATATTATGACTCGAGCTCGCCAGACGGGGCGAACTCGGCGTCGTTGGCGTCGAAGAACATAGTCTCGGAGAGGAATAGGAGGAAGAAGCTCAACCAGAGGTTGTATGCACTAAGATCAGTTGTTCCCAACATTACAAAGGTATATTATGGTCCCCCATTGTAATAAGACAAATAATATAATACAATGTAATATTATAATCGCCACTTGGAATTATATAGTACAGTAGTTCATTAATTAGTTGAAGTGGAATTGGTATAATTTAATCCTGATCAATAATTTGATGATGTTGGGAAATCGCAATTGATGTAGATGGACAAGGCATCAATTATCAGAGATGCAATTGAGTACATCAAATCACTCCAGAATGAGGAGAGGAGAATTCATGATGAGATTTCAGAATTGGAATCAGGGATGTCACTGTCACCAAACAGTGGGAAATTGGAGATTGATGAAGAGGGTCATACAGTGTTTTTGTCTAAGCCTAAGAGAACAAGAATGGACCATTCTTGTGATTCTGCTGCCTCAACATTGTTCATCATGCCTTCTCCTGTTGAAGTTCTTGAGGTGGGTTTTTCCTATTTTCTTTTCTTTTTCAAGGAGCCCATGATCTTCTGTCATATAAGTCATTAAAAAAAAAAACAAAAATCTCTTACTTGCTATGTTTTTTGAAAATTTGTACCGGTACGATTAAAGCGGACAAGATTTTGGTCCTGTAACTTATGAAGAGTACTTTTAATTATGACAAAATTGATTTTCGTAATTAAATCTTATAACTTCAAAATTTTGACAATTTTTAACTTTTTTTTAACCAAATTAACCAAAAAAATACTAAAATTATCGATTGCGAAAATCGATTCGTATAGTACAAAAAAATACCACCCCACTCTAAGTTACAAAAGGAAAATTATAATTTTTCATAGAAACAAACAAAACTCGTATAATGGCCTCCAGAGTCTACAAAGGCCCAGTGCAGGGTACATTTTTCAAAGTTATTTTTAAAAACGAGCCCATATGCTTTTTTAGATCAAATAATTGAATGTCGTACTTGGAATCATCATATATAATTAAAATCGAGGTTACCTTCCTTCTAAATTATTGAACGTGTTACTGTCTAACATTAAATAAAAATAATATAATATATCGTATTAGATGGAGGCAGTCAAAGACATTAATGAAGAAAAAAAAACATGAATATTAGATGACCATGATTGGTTGTTGAACTTTACTGTATTACATGACTTTTTAATTTTTTAATAAAATGGCGAATTATTAGGTTGTGATGATCATATATATATTAATAATTTGCAGTTAAGAGTATCGAAGATGGGAGAGAAGACATTAGTGGTGAGCTTGGAATGCAGTAAAAGAAGAGACACAATGATAAAGTTGTGTGAAGCCTTTGAATCTTTGAAGCTCAAAATCATTACTTGCAGCATCAATGCTTTGCCCGGAAGGCTTTTGAAGACTGTATTCCTTGAGGTATTTATACCCTCTCCTCTCTTTCACTTCTCCTTTATCTTTAGTACAGAAAAATAAAATTAAATTATTGGGCTTTCGATTTAAATACGTTAATAAAAACTCGTTTGAGTTTTTCTTTTTATCGTAACATACCAAACTTAGAATAATATTTTTTATCCTATAAGCTTTTGAGCTCAACGATTCAATTCGTGCAAATATAATAAAATGTAGGGCAAATTACATTAATAGCCCCTCATATTAGATCAAAATATACAAGCACCCCTTATTTTTATAAAATTATGAGTATACCCCTGTTCAGGATTAAACTTACACAAATACCCCTTGAAAAAAATTAAACTAACACCCTCTAGGAGTGTAGCTGTAATTTTGCAAAAGATAGGGGTTCTTTGTGCATTTTTTCCTAATTTTAAGGGGTGTCTATAGTTTATCCTAAAATAAATATATTTAAAACAAAAATCAAATTACTCAAGATCAATTCATATCTAATTTAATTAAACCTCGCTTGAACTCGAATGGAGCAATAGTCAAAGCCAAAATTTTCAAATTAAATAGTAATTTAAATAAATTTGAACAATAATGTGTTTGACTCGACTAAACACTATGTCGTCTGAATGTAGTATTAAAAGAAATATGTTATTTCAAAGAATTTTATATTTTAATAGTCTCCGGTTATTAAAATTACAATTATAGCCCACAATTATTGGAGTTATGCTGGGTTTAATGTGTCCAAAAAATTTTATTTTTTTATTAGTGGGGGAGGGTCCATCAATTGGACCACAAGTAATAGACCTCCTCTTTTTTTTTTTAAATTATATGATATGATGATGATTCTAAATAGATGTATAATTTAATAAAGCTTTTTTTTTTTTAAATATACATTTTAATAAAGCTGATAAGTAGTAATCTTTTTTATTTATCTAATCAATAATTGGTAAAATATTCTAGATGGTCTATAGAAATTATCATTAGTAGGCAAAAGTCATTTCAAGTACACTATATACTCAGTGGTGAAATTTTATTACAAACATGTAATGAATTACATTGCAGTAACGGCCCCTCAAAGGGTGTATATGTAGTTTTGTAATTAATATGAAGTGTCTGTATAATTAAACCTAACATTAAACTGCATTCTGTAAATAGGGTTTGTGTTGTTTATATAAATGTGTATGTCTTTATTTAGTCTTTTAATTAATTTCTTAAATTATATTATAAAAGTTTAATTATGTCTGAATTTTTCAGGGAGATGAGGAGGAGCAGGATACCTTGAGAGTAAAGATAGAAGCTGCTATAGCTGCACTGAATGATCCAGACAGTCCTATGAGCTACTGACTAAATTAGATTTCACATTTTCCATTTTTTTTAGGTTTATAATAATGGGTTCTGTATTTTTTATTAGTAATTTTCTCTTTTTATTGTTATCGTGGTTAGTCTGTAGTTTTACCTATTTTCTGAATAAATCCGTAAATAAATATCATGTTTAATTCCTTTTATTTTTTCACCTATTAATTGTTTTTTATTTTTAAATTTTTCTTGTCTTTTACTCCCTCCTCTATAGGTAGAATTTAACGATTTTTTCTTGAGTGAATTTGAATATTTAATTATGAAAAAATGAATTATCGTCTAATTGATTTTACAAGAATTTGTTTTGATATAATTGCTTCCGTAAAATTATGGTTGGCCAAGAATTCTGAATATTACTTTTATAAAATGCAGATTATTGCATTTGCACAATTCAAAAGTGATTGTTCTTTATATTACACTAGAAGAAATATGATTTTTCACTACGATCAATTATTATTATTAAAAAAAAAATTATTCCTTAACTAGTATTAGTTGTTGTTTCTGCGAGTGAGATCAAAATAGTAACCATAATTAACACTATAGTAAATATTTTGGTCACAAATATGAATTTTATTCGACCATGATTAATCACAATTTTTAAACAGTGGTTATTTATAGCGTAGCATAAAATTAATATTTTTTTGTGCGTGTGTTGCGAAACGCGTTTAAGAGTATGATTAACCAATAAGTAATTTAAAGCTTAAGTTGCCCAAAACCCTAATTATAACCATAGTTAAAATTTGGAAATGATTGCTTGAGAATTCTGCCAAACACATCGGAATATAATTTAATTGATAAATTAAATTTCTTGATATGAATTTTAGTCCAACTAATATATGATTACTCTATTTTAATAAAAAAAAATTTCACATCAGTAACAAATGGAAATTAGCCTGCGTATGACTCGTTTTCTTCTTACCAACGACAACCCTAGAGAAAAGACATGTTATAGGCTCGAATCTTACACAACAATTTCAACGCCCTAGGCTTATAATATGACAAAAATATACTAAAAGAACCTGCCCAAATTAATTCGATTGGCCAATAACTTAAAACAATTTTAATTAAGATAGAAACTTTCTGAGAAAGGGTACAATTCATAGCCAAAAAACAAAAAAATTGTGAGTCTCAACGGGCCTTAGCTTAACCTCAACCTAATATTCAACAGTCTCAAGGGCTCAGTCAAGTGAGGGATTAGCAATGGTTGAAGGATATACTAAGCGGTTAAAAAAAAAAAAAAGATCGTACTAAGCAGAAATATTTCATCCCACAAAGCAGTATTTGTGCACTGAACAATATCAGAGAAATATTCGTATGTAAAAGATCACACACAGTGAAATAAGCTCAGAATAAAAGAATATCATATCTTCAGAAATAAACACTAAGCAATGATCACAAAAATTGCAAAAATCAAGAAGTTATTTCGCTGAGAAATGAAAACGATTTTACCGATCATAAAAAAAAGAGAGCCTGACTTTGGTACCACTGTTGGGTGAAAATTCCATTAGTGAGCCCAAATAACAAATGACCCTTCTCTGACACAGTGTCCTCTCTATGCATAAACCACTTGTGGTGGCTTGGGCTCACTAATGGGATTTTCACCCAACAAATAAGAACAAGGCCCATAATTACTTTTTACCAACATATAATTACTTTTTACCAATATATAGGGTTGAAAGTTTTTGAATTTTGATGGATTGTGGGGTCCATTACTTAGAAATATATGAATGAATCATTAAACAAAAAATGCAGATGATCTTTCTAAATCTCGTGGATAGGGAAATTCAGTTTTATTTTATTATTTTGACTTTCCTTTTTATTTATTAATTGGGTAAACCAGTTGCAGAAAGAGGTTAAAATTCTTCTTCTTTTACTACTTATTATTATTATTATTAGATAAGCAGCTTTGAATTGAAATTCAATTTTTATTTCGTTAAATTGTGGAATAAAGTATAGATTATGTTTGTGATATTTTAGGATTATGAGGAGGAGAAAGAGATTTTAAGATTAAAGATAGAAGCCGCCGTAGCTGCAATTTAACATTAGATTCCTCATCTCCATCCTATAACTAATCATTAGTAATTAACCATATCTGTCCCATGTACTCCAATTTCTATTATATATATAATGTGTATATATAAAATAAAAGGGTTAAATATAATTTATCCTGTGTTAATAGAAATGAATAATTTAACCCTTGTAAAAAATAAAACAATAATTTACCCCCTTGTTTGTCAGAAATAGAGCAATTTACACACGACGCATTTCGTGAATTATGCAGGCCTTTTTTTTATTTTTTTAATTTAAAATTTAAAATAATATTTATATCTTTATTTATTCACTGATGGATCTTGATGAATCTACAATTCAAATTTAACTAATAAATCAACAGTGTAAATTTTATTTATTCAAAACAACTATTTAAATTTAAAATTATAAATTATATAATTAAATTTGTATTTATTAAATTTATACTTTGATAATAAAAATCATTTATATGTGTATTTATATATACAATATATATATATATATATAGAGAGAGAGAGAGAGAGGGTGGATCTGGGCGCGGGGAATGGGGGAGGAGAAAGGAGGAAATGGGAGGAGGAAGGGGAGGGGGCGGCGGCAGGCCAAGGAAGAAGAAAGGGAAAAATATATACTATATAACTAAACATATAATATTTAATATATTAAATATTATTTTTATAACATTAATATATTAAATTAAATATATATAATAATATTTTTATTGGTAAAAACTATATCCAGATGCACATGAGGCGCGTGTAATGCACCGCTTGACCTAGGAGATATTTTGCTCTATTCCAGATAACACAAGGGGATAAATTGCTGTTTTATTTTTTACAGGGAGCAAGTTGCTCATTTTTCTTAACACAGGGAAGTAAATTGCATTTCCCTAAAATAAAATGTAATATAAAGTGTTCAGATACGACACTAGAAGAAATGACTTTTTATTAAGATTAATTACTATGGTTGAAAGTAAAAAATTTGTAGTAAATTCAAATTAATCACAGTTAACAATAGCTACTAACAATTGTTTCTACAAGTAAAGCCAGAATATTTTCTACAGTTTAAAATGGTGGCAAGCATTTTGGCCATCGATATAACTATAAAACGTTGATTAATCATAATCAAAATTTAAAATTTTGCATTGATTTAGTCTGATTGTGGTAGATATATTGATTTACTGCAGTTTTTAAACTGTGGTGCACTATAATATAGGGAATAGTCAATTTTTTTTATAGTGCGAAATGGATCAAAATATTGAAATTTGAAGAACCAAAAAATGTTTCTTAGTCAGACATTAATATATAAAATTATTATATTTCAGGTATATATTTAAACAAATCCGGGAATATAAGAGTCAGAATTCTTATCTAAATCTGATTTGGCCGAATTCAGACCAATTATACAATAAATATAATTTACTTATCGCGTATAAAAAAGACAACATGGTAAAAGTTAACTACAAAACTAGGTTCAAGAAAAAATCCAGAGAATTCTACAGATATATATAGAGAGATTGTTTGAAGTCTGTTGTAGTTCCTACTCTAACATTTCTTGGAACAACTCCATATCCACTGTAAGAGAAGTAAACCTAATAACAACAAACGAAAACAGTGAAGATTGGAAAACCTGAACAATCAGCCTGAGGCCCCATCCTTGGACGAAGAAGTTGCTGCTCTTGCAACGTTTCCCTGAAACATCATTAATAAAAGCTAAAGTCAAAATTCGTCAGACGATGAAGATCTTATTCATATCGTAAAATTTAGGTCCAAGTCTTGACCGTCATGACATAGTATCCTTATATGCATAGTTCATTTTTCACGTTTTTAATTATATTATAAATAAGAATAAAAATATATAAATCAACACATCACATTTATACTAATATAAAAAGGAAAGACCCTCCAATCTCACAAACAACGGTTAACGACAACACTAGACATTTTTTTTGTGAAGCCAAAAATGCCCTTTAACCAATAAAATATAAAAGATTAGTTATTACATGCACATTGGAACTGCGTGCCTCAACAGTTAGTTTTTGAAAGAAAAAATAATGATAATAAAACCAATCACAATTAAAAGAATTAGTGCGGTGGTGTCACAAACTGATGCTCACGAGTGAGGAGTGTCTTTTTTTTTAAAAAAAAGTAGTATAAGTTATCCAATAAAAAATTTAAGAATTATTGAATGTATATGTAATGATGTGTCATAAATAAATAATAAAAACTATAATTTATTATCCAACAACCCCTTTTAAGTAATAAATGACATAATCATGTTATAATCATTCACCAACGACTACTGACTGTTGTACAAAAATAAAAAGAAAAAGAAAAAAGGAGTGAGGAATAGTACCTTGGTTCTGGGCCGTCGATTGGCGTTGACTTCTTTGACTTGGTACCCGATTTTCTTGGAGGAGACACGTGTCCGCGGCTTTTCCTTACAGCGTGGCACAGTAGTCCCTCTCTCTCCTCTGTTCTCCGGGAACAGGTCTATCTGCGCCAACCTCGCCTGCGCCAACCAATCATGTCACAACTAAGCAATCACCAAAACGACATTGTATTTGTTGGACATTCCGAAGCCCCTTTGGTTGTAACAAAATGGCATTCCTACTAACCTTATATTCTTACTAACATGTCAAGACAACAATTAATATTTACAAATCAAAATACTACTTTGGTGATTTAAAATTTGAAGAGCCTAATTCAACCGGCTTAATTTAATTCGATCAGCGTTGCATCTCGTATTATACTTCACATTACACTCTGTATGTTCATGTAACGTGTATAGAATCTTTCATGTAATGCAGATTGGATACACCTGGCACGCACAAGGTACGATACAATATGAATTTGCAATAAAAAATCCAAACTGTTCCCTTGACGGGAGTCGAGATGACATACTTGGACATCGTTTCCGGCAGATTCTGCCCCTGGAGCATCGCTGTAAAACGGAGAACCCTTGTCGGACCATGAGTTCATAACGTTGTCGTAGTTCAGTTTTAGGAGCAATCCTGCGTTTGGCTGAGGAATGGACTCATCACTAGAAGCTGTACTAGCTGACTGCTCTTTGTTTGGTTTAGTACTGGGAAATGACTCTTGTCTGGCAGATTCTGAGCTCTTCTTTTCCACATTTTTCTTCTTCTTGTTCACAGGAATTTTGGCCAATTTTTGAGTGATATGGCCTACATTTACACTAGGAAACCTCCACCAATCATCGCCCTTATCGACGTTTCTCATTGCCCTCAACTCCCTTCTAATTCCATGTCCAAGATCAAATCCTAGGCCTACTGGATAACCATAAGAACAAGTGTTTGTATGCGTACTACTATAACTATAACTATAACTACTGGAATCGTTCATTGGCCCGTTTTCCATGCTCAACTTTCCCATAATGCTATCAATTCCCTCTTCAATCTCCTCATCAAGAATCGATTCTGCATCAAAATCCTCTTCATACTCATCACAAACATCCAAGAAACTGCCCTGTGAATTGATCTCCCCTGGACTTTGGCATGATTTCTCAAACGGATTCGACCCCTTCGGCTCAATATGGGAATTGGGCCTTTCTAGTATTGGTGGGTAGTGTAACAAATACTCTGAGTTATCAATCACTGGGAAAGGCATAAACACGTCTGAGGGCTCAAATAAAAATGGAGTCTTGGAATTGTGTGATTTTGTGAATTTGCAAGGCTTTGTGAGGTGTTTGGTGGGGAATAGCTTGGGATAAGCTGTGGAGAGAATGGCTGCTGCTTCATTGTATGTCTGATTAGGCCGTTTTCGTGGGGTTCGGGCTTTTCTCGTGGAGATTGTAAGAGGGGAATTGCTGGATTCAGAGAGAGTTGAAGATGGTGATGATGAATTTGAAGTCCAAGAAGTTGTGGGGGATTTGAATATGTCAAGTTCTAATCTGTATGCTCTCCCACCTCCACTCAAACAGGAAGACATTGATATAAGTACTATAACAGGAAGCTACAAACAGAGTGAAAATTGTGAAAGATGCAAAGCTCAATTTCAAGAAAGTTTGGACAAGAACTGAAAATCAGCAGCTGATTGGATTCAAGAAAGGGGCAAAAATGTGTAAGAGCCCTAAACCCTGAAAAGTACTTTACTCAGTATAAACTCCAAATCTTGGGGCTAAAAGGTTGAAAAACCCCCAGAAAAAGCAGAAACTATCAAGACTGGCTACTTTAGAGCAAGAAGGAAAAAAGGAAGACTACCTTGAAATCATCGAAACATGAAAGAAAGTTCCTTTCTTGCATGAAAAAGCTTAACATATTCCCCCCAAAGACAAAAATCCCAGAAAAAAGGGCAAGAATTTCCACCACAATTTCTGCTGCAAGAAAGGGCAAAATTGCAGTAAACCGTGAAAAGAAATGCTAAAAGCAGAGCATTTTCCACTTTATCTTCTCTTTTCCAATTTATATAACCTAAACCCAGAAAACCTAAGGTGTAATGAAATGGGATTTTTCTTGAGACAAGTAAGAAATATCTAAAATCATAGTAAATGGGATTCACGGGAGGCGGCAGATAAGCGGTTGGGATTAGCCGGTGAATTCTGTACATATAGCAAACAGTGAATACGTACACATATAGACACACACATACTTCAATCTTTCTCTCACTAAGTTTTCTCTCTCCAGATTGGATGGAGGGTGAGGGTGTGGAGATGAGAACAGAGGAAGAGACGAGTGCAGTTGTTTGGAATTGGTGGGTCAAATTCTTCTCTCTTTGTACTTTCCGCAGTATAAACTAATTATGTAAATATATTCATTTATTTTTTACTGAATACCCCCTATATTTTATTTAATTATGTTTTTTCCCTTTCTTGATTTTAATTTTTAATTAATGCCCTTTGACATTTGTATAAATACATATTTAATTATCATTATTCGCCCACATACTTTGTGCGTGGGCCTTTATTTATTGTTATTTTAGTGTCAGACTGTTTCAACCTTCTTCTCTTCTTCCAATGTTACCAATGTAGTTAGTAAAATATGGTATGAATAATTTACGGGGTATTATACATATATATATATATATATATTATTTATTTTATTATTTAAAAATATAGTTATAAAATTACGATGATAACGAGTATACGTACACTTTACATGTGCGTATATACTATATTTAATAGTAAAAAGTACAAAAAAAAACAACAAAATATATTATCTTTTTATAGATAGCAGCAAATTTAATCTAAAAATAAAACATAATCAGGATTAAATCAATTATATTTATATAGAAGTTGGAAATTTGAAACTCTTAAAGGCTTTGTTGGCATATTGATTTGAATTTTATCTAAGTTCTCAGCAGTTATTTTGAAAAGTTCCAATCACATTTTTATGGCGAATAAATGGAACGTTCCAAAGAATCGTATTTTCGTCCGTATAATTCAAATTGAAACCTCAAACATCATCTCTTTTTTTGTACGTACGTATTTTATACACGTAAGAAACACGTTTAACCAATAGAGGTGTTGATTTAAATTTTAGGATAAATTACAGTATGCTGCCTTAATATTCGATATAATTACAAATATTTTTTATTATTTGAAAAATTATTTATTCTCCACTGATATATGATGAAATTGTGCAATTTTTTTACGGTGTTTGAAAATATCCACTTTACCTTTTCCTAATTGAAAATTTGTAAAAAAAAAAAGTTGGCAAGGTGGAATTTTTTCATGCCCTTCTAGTCTAAAAAAAATTAAAAGATTTTAAAAAATAAGTAAATTGTATCATAATTCACAAAGAGATTTGAGTCAGTTTATCACAAAAAAAAAAAGATAACAACCTAACAGAAATTAATGAAATAGAGTAGTTGTTTGATAGACATAAAAAATATAGAATATTAATAATTTTTCGAGCAACGATGAGATATTTATAATTATATCAAAACTTGTAATTACCCCTAAATTTTATGTTGCATTACTTAGATTTTTGTGGGTTTTTATATGGAATGAAACATCAAATGATGGGATCAATCTTAATAGTAGAATTTATAATATAGTATTGTTAATATAATTTATGCTATTTAGCTTTTTTACATTTAATCTATATTAAAGAAAAAGGGGGGAAATGTCTTTTTTTCCTGTCATGCTTATTTATATCGAATTCAATCACATTGTCCTTGAATTCATGAATTTAAAAATAAAAATTCCAAATTTGTAATAATAAATTATTTGAAATTTTTGGGATTGTTTTAAATTCTTCGATATTTTTAAGATTGATAGAATGTATATTTTTAAGATTGATAGAGTAATTAATATCTTTGCTTGATAGAATGTATATTGATCGAAATAAATATATATTTATTTTTAAGATAATTTACAATCATCTTTTTTTAAATTTGGCGTAATTATAAATACATTCTTATTGTTTAATTAATATTCTCCTAATTTTAACATTCGTGTAACAACGAGTTCATCCATTAGATTTCCATCAAATTTTTATAATAAATTAATCAAAATGCCATTTTAAATTATAAATTATAATTTTATATGTATTTCATAATTTTTTAAATTATTTTTGTGAAATAATATTCCCTCTAGAATGTTTATTTACCCACTTTCAAGAAATTAAATAAAGATAATAAAAATTTAAACTATGCACATGCATCGAATTTGTACTGATAGTTAGTATTCAAGACAGTTTAATATTAATTGGATACCAAAACAAAGGTTTATGCATATTGAATAAACTTTATTAAAAGCCTCTATAATTTTCGACAAAAAGTTAATAAGAGGGTGTTTGGCTAAATTTATTTAGAACATCTTGTATGTTTATAATATTTTATTTTTGGATCTTGTAAAATTGTGTTCTCTAAAAATTTTATCAAATATTTATCGATATCTTATATAATATTTTGAGAAGTTTATAAACTAATCCAAACACACCCTAAATCATTATGTATTAGAAAATAGAGGCATTTATGTAATTGACAAACTTCTGCAGACGTAAAAGTAATTTAGCATCATCCGCTCGCAAATGCAAGAATTTCTTTTGATGAACATGTCAGCTGAGATGGCAAAAAATCATTGGTTCTCTAGATTTTAGGGCTTACGTGTACTCCCAAGTACTGGTTGGCCGATTTTCATGTGTATCCAAAAAATGAATTTTTGTTTTTTCTTTGTTTTTGGGATAAATTACAACGGTATTCCATAATATTTGGCATAATTATAAGTACCATCTCCTTGATTTTAACGATCGTCTAATAATTAGTCAAATCCCATTTTATGTGGTGGACTGACTAAAATATTTTTGTAGACTGTGAATTATAATTTTACTTATTTTAAAAGAAAATTGAATTTTTTTAATTGAGTAAGTAGATAATTTTTTCATGCATCCCACCCGATTTTTGTTATAATTTTTAATTAAAAAATAATAAAATATAGTAAGGACAAATTGATAATTTCAAACCTTCATCGAAAAATTACGTACTTTTATCAAATATTAGACAGTATTTATAATTTTTTTAAATAATAAAATAATATTCATAATTATATTAAATCTTATAAAAAGTTGTTGTGATTTACCCTTTGTTTAGGGGGTGGAGGGAAGGGGGGTCCCCAATTTATGTGGCATATGGCAATCAAACGTTAAGCTATTTGTGTTCAATGGATTTTCATTAGAATAAGCCAAATTTGGTGGGAGGATTTTTCCAAATATTTTGTCTTAATGAATAAAATAAAATAAAATAATAATTTTAAGACCGTGTTTGTTTTTATTGCTATGCTATCTTTAGATCAGACAACATCGTATCTTATGTATATTTTCAGTATTTTGACTTAACTTAGACTGACCTCAACAATTCTCCACCACTCTCCACAGCGTATAAGGATTGTTCCATATCTTCTTCAAATATTTCCAGTCTTTTTCTCCTCATATTCCTCACAAAACAAAAGAAAAAATGACGAACAAACCTAAATAGAAGAAAGTTAAATAACAATCACGGTAAATTACAACGAGCTTTTATGATATTTGACATAATTATAAATACTGGCTCATTGTTTGAGAAATTACCAATAATCCCTGATTTTAATAGTCATCCAACAATTATAACTCAATCTGTTGGTTTCTATTAGGTTTTTTTCATTCAATTTTTGTAGTGAACTGACCAACATACCTTGTGGATTATAAATTATAATTCTACTTATTTTTTGAAATTTTTCTACGGACTAAGTAAATAATTTCTCTTACAATTTTGTAAAATATTTTCACCCACCTCGTCTGATATTTTTTACAATTTTTCAACAATTTCAACCATCCTTTCAATAATTACATAATTTTATAAAATACTATAGGTATTGATAATTTTTTAAATAATAATAATATGTTCGTAGTTATGTCAAGTTTCAGCAAAAGTCGTTGTAATTTACCTTAACAAATATTAAAAAAGAAAAAAGAAAAGAAAGAGGTAAAGAAGAGGCAAAGGTGGAGATTGGAAGATCAGAATACGTGGCTCAAATCTTGGCCACAAAAAGAGAGAGGGGGAAGGGGGGATACTGTACATGATTTTGGCTGCATGCTCTCAAGGAATAGTAGTGTTGCAAATTTTGTAGCCTTTGATTTTTGTTTGTATAACACATTTGTGGCCTTTGATTTTTGATAACCCTAAAAAGGATTGAACTTTGGCATCAAACATGTGAATCACAAAATTCACAAAGTGTTGTAACTATCACAGCCAGGGAACATACAGACACACATGCATTTCTTCAATCTTTTAATTTACTTGTTGTTAATTTGGACCATATATGAAATGAATCCTATCAACTTATCATAATATCCTCCACATTTTATGCAAATAATCAATAACACTTCAAGAATTTTTGTGCATTTTTTTTCCTTGAATTGTTTCTATCTGTGCCCAATCTCATCATATAACGTATCGTTATTTCTATTATTGTCTGGTTATTTTTTAAATCCGCAGGCTCAACTGATTGTATGATCGAATTATGACTAGGAATATACCTTACCGCATTTATGAATACTATGGTTATCTGCATACTGATTTTACTAACTTCAACATTTAAGGATTATAAATAGGGATGACTACACTCCCCTCTCTTGAGGTTTAATATAATCACATGTAGACTTATGTGATTTAGAAAATTACATCTAACACTCTTAAAGTTTGCTTCCATCTAAAAATAAATCCATTCATCAGTCAAAATTAATCGAATTTGCTAATATTAACAAAAAGATCTATACTTACCTTAGATTGAATTATTACTGACTTATTACAGGTCAAATAAATTCTTTTATAATCAAATTATCCTCATACTTTTTCACGCGTTAATGCACGTGAAGAGGTATATCTTCATTACTATAAGGGTATTTTCGTTTGAAAAAATTTATTTGACCTGAAATAAGTTAATCGTGGGTCAATATCAGTTTTCATTCCTTTTTTTTTTGTGTGAATATCAGCAGATTCAGTGAATTTTGATTAACAAATGGACTTATTTGTTAGACGGAAGGAGTTTACGTGTAATTTTTCAAACTACAAGGGATTTACGTGTAATTACACCAAATCTGACTGAGATCTATAATCGTAAATACTAGCATTATGACTTGAAATGAAGTTTAAAAGATACGAGTATCACGTCTACGAGCAATTTATTTATTTGTCGTACAATTTTTAAAAAAAATGCAAAAAGTTCATCATTTGAAGTCATTGTAATTTAGTACAGTAAAAACAAAGGTGTGGTAGAACTTCAGATTTACAAGAGATTAGAAGTCAGTTTCATTGCCATGCAAAGGAAAAATCCAAAGTGAAATAGCCAAATTCCTGAAACAATTGGATGCTCCACAGTGCAGATGGCCCCCCATGTTTTAGAGGATGGTTTTATCTGCCTGCATGCAGGGCATGCCCCACCCTACTTCCCTTGTGTTTTTTCTGTCTCATTTTGAAGCAGTTGCTGATTTAGATATGGAACCGTGTGCGATGCAATCGATACTTTATTTATTTTTTTAACATACACATCCAAAATACTCTGGTTTCCATCTAAATTTAAATTCAAGACCTCTTGTAGAAAATCTTGAGTCCAACATGATGGGTTATGACATAAGAGACCACAATCGATACTCTTTTGTGTAAGGTATTAGCTATTCTGATTCCGTATGATCTTCGTGTATTTGTTCTGAAAATAAGTATTCTAGAAAAAAGAAGTATTGGAGCTTACCCGGCACGAGATGTCTCGACTTATTGAGCTTTCTCAAATATAAGCCTAAATTTGAATCACAATTCAATTTTTTTTTTTGGAAATGGGAATAAATGTGTTAATTTTAATTAGTGAATCATTAGACTCTAATAAAATACTAATTCACAAGATTCTGAACAAAGCTGCATTTTGTTCCATAACATACTAATTAAAAAAAAGATTTTATAGATGAAAATTGATGTAGCCCATGAGTTGGGTTTGGGCTAGTTTGGTTGAGGCTGAAATTGAGGCCCGTTTTTTAGATACACTCTTCTCCTTTTTGTTGAAAACAAAAGACCCAAAGTCCCAATTTAAGTGTTTGCAATAGTTTAAAGAAAACAAGTCTCCAAATTTCATTTTTGGAATGAGAGGTGAAGCATCTCAATCGCATTGAAACAGACACCACTGTAACCAACTTGTAATAATTGGTTAATCAATGAGCAGCAGATAACATTCTGACAAAATGATAGCAACTCAACAACAATAGCACTGTGAAAAATGTACTCAATTCCATCCCTCTCTCCTTCATCAATACTCATACTTGAATCACTGCTTCACTTTCTTTTTTATTTCCTTTACTCACTATAAATATAAATATTTTAGCTACACTCTTAAAAATTACGATTACGTGATCGTGATCAATGATTATTTACTATATCATTTACTACATCATTTATTCTTAAAAAGCAAAGGTGGAAGATAAGAATAATATAACGAAGTTATTGTCAGCCTCCTATAGGGATATTTTTGTAATTTCAGGAGTGTGGTGTTGAGGATTAGTTGAAATGAATGCTAGTCATTTGCTCCAAATTGACTGTGGAATGTCTGTTGAGTTGACTAAATTAGTGCTGGTTGGGTGGCCTCTCCTCTCTATACTATACAAAATACGGTTAATGACACCGCTGCATAAATTTTATATAAAATATAAAATAACTAACTTATTTAATTTTTAAAATTTTACATTAATTAACAAATTAGTTTTTTTTTCTTCTTTTCTTCTTAATTTTTTTATTTTTAATGTATTGTATTGATCTATATTTTTTATTTTTTATTTATAATGTTATTTATAATATATGTCAAAATATATAAAAAATTATTTATTATATACATGCAGGAATGGCTTGCCACAACGATTAGTTCTTATAAAAGTGAAGACATACTTCCTTATATATACTAGTGTGCGAAGATATATAAAAATAGTTTGGGTAGAAAAATAAATATTTGACTTACAATAAATCAGTAATAAATTAATGAACGATAAATATAAATTTTCATTCCATTTTTAATTAATATTAGTAACTTTGATAACTTTTACCAAAAAGAGTGGTATGTTTGTTGGTGAGTGATAGAATTCCAATTTCAAATCTGGCACTCAATCAACCAATAAAATAATTGAACAGGAACAAAAGACTTAATAAGAAACTACAGTAGCATTTTGTTAATGTGGTAATAATAATTAAACACGCCGAATTCCAGAGCCAATCGTCATTAATAACAATGATTATCCTAATTTTTTTTATCTCATAAATAAATTATAATAACTCAATCTCGACCGTAATACCTTAGTTCAACTAATGTATCAATATAACTAACAACTATAAATATAAATTCAAGATATTATAAATCATACGACTAGCAATAATCACTACGTTTAACAATGAAAATATCTATATTAATTTTCAACTAGCATGAATGTATATTTATTTTTATTCGAACGTTTAGATAATAATTCATTATTTTTTTATTGTAAAAATATTATCTATTACATTTTTATTTGAAATTAAACCAATGCATATTATTTATAAAAGCGTTTTAAATTTTTGTAAAATAAAATATGTCAAGAAATAACAATTTATTTGATTGTAATAATATACATATTCATTTTAGTCATTTTACCAATTAACGACTTTATTATGCCAAATATCCAAACATTTAATAAGATTTTTCCAAACTCGAGTTTCAAAGAACCTAACAAAAATTTCAAAGGCATTGACAAAATTTGAGAGGAAGGTGGATGACAGTGAGCAACTTCACTTTTTTCTATTTTTTGGAATTAGAATGTCATAAAAATTTCAAAAATTAAGTCCAAATAAATAATTATAATAATAAATAATTAAGGCGATGGCGTAACACCCACATGGAATGTTCCTAATAAAATAATATGATCATATTATTTCAAATAATTATATGGTCCACTCCCATAAGTCGCGACTTTAGACATAATTCTGATTTAACAACTTATGTCTTAACACCGCCTCCTCCCATATTTCTTTCTGGAGTGGGGGACTTAAATTATTATTTGAAGTATTAGTTAAACAACTCCTATATATGAAAATGATTTTTAAATATTATTGGGTTAATTAGCTGGTTCACATTAATATCAACATCATATCAAAGGAGAATTGTTTATATATATTTTTTTATTACAAATATAACAGTGTTAACTAATTCTTCGAAAATATATAAACAACAAATATTTATTTACATTAAGAAATTTACATACGCGAGTCCAATTTTGTATACGTATTGTGTATATATTAAATGAAACCAGAAATACAGTCCCATTTTTGCAATGAAAGATCCGAACCGCAGTCCAATCCACAGCCTCAAGAAAGCTCCGAAATATTAAGGGAAAAAAAAAAGGACAATTTCTGTAATTAGGAATTTGATGTACCTAAGTAAGGTGACAGTGATTGATGGTTAATGATGTTGTCTTGGTGAGAACATGATGATGGCTTAGAGCTCTCTCTCTCTCTCTCTCTCTCTGTGTATATATATTTGAAGTACAATTACTTATGATGATCATCAGAGAATTACATCAACAGCTAACATAATTAGGTGTAATGAAGAATCATTATGACTGAATAACTACTCATGTAATTTGCACTAAATCTTGTTTGAATTAGGTCCTATCGTCTCATCTTTTTATTGCATTCTGGTAACATACAAACTACCCACCAAAATGGAAACTCAACCAACATTAAAAGGGATATTTCACCTCACATTTTGCCATTTTCATTGACGAAAATATGGAAAATTTTTGTGACCATGTACTGACTATATTGGTAACAGTGTGTTTTTTCTAGGTATGAAGGCGAAGAAATGAATTAGTATAATTTTGAAAGTGTTTTCTGCGATTTTTACGTATTTCTTTTTTTTGTGGAAGATTGTGTTTGTAGTGGCTAAAGTCTGTGTTATTAATATTTCCATGTAGAATCAAATGAGGGACAATTACGATATATATATAAATTCCAAACTGCTCATCTCCATGACGATATGTTTTTCTGAAGAATAAATCGTGAGATTTTGGTCGAGTCAAATAATACTTTGTGCAAGGTCATCCAATCGGATGGAGATGATGAATTTTCGGGGCATATAAGCTCCAGAATCTCCAAGAAAAAAAGCATATTTTTTTAAGATTAATTGCATTTTATCTCCCATGAAAACGCCGATAGTCACAAAATCTCGAAAAACAGCAACACGACATTTGAGTTTTAAAAAAAGAAGCTCACTGTCTCCCGCGTCATAAATTATTTTATTATTTTATTAAAAACTCATAGGGTCGCATAGCCCTTTTCTAGAAAAGTTTGTTCTTTTCCTATTATTTTTTTTTACTGGTTATTATGAATTTAACTCATCTTTTCAAAAATAAATTGAGATGAGTCAACACGACACGTTAATTTGGATTTTGAATTTTAATGATCATTAATAGACAAAATCCAAACGTTGTATCACTTAAGGTGGAAAAGGAAAATCTTATTACCACTATTTTACCCAAAAATATCTTATGTCCATGCATGAAACATTTTATTCACATGGTACGATGAAGGGCCACTAAGGATGCTAGAAAGAAAGGGTTATCAAGAAATATTGAAAGAGCAATTAATGATTTCAATAAATATTTAAAACACATAATAATTGTCTTTTGAATCTAGTACATAGAGATTTTTTGCACAAAATATTTCGTTTTACTATGTTCAGATACTTATATGTTTCTAACAATCTTTTAAATGGTCACGTCTTTTAATAAGTAAATGGTATTTCTAAAATATGAAAATGAATAAATTTATTTCGACTCGGATTTAGGGGGTTCACAGTTCAGTAAATCAATTGGTTTAGAATTCAACTTTTGTTTTTAAAAAAAAAAATCAGTATTCAATTCTAATGTTGGTTTTATTTTTATTTATGTTTGTATATTATTTTTTTTTGAATTTTTAAAAAATAAAAGTGTAATTTATTATTTTTATTTTTTAACTATTTTTATACGTTAACAAAAATTTTAATTGTCCAAATGACGAACCAAAAAATAAAAAAAAATCAATAATTACTGAAATTAGACCCATTAATTCTATTCGTTATTCGTTTACCGGTACAACATTTTTAACGTACGAAATTTTGGTAAATCAAAATTTCGATTCCACTAAATTTGATTTTATCGAATTAACACCCCTGCTGAAATTTAAAATGTTTTTACAATAATTTAGAGACATACATACACATATTTAATATTTCAAATTTCAAAAAGTAATGATCACAAAATGATAGATAAAAACATCTTTAATTTTTGTTTGAAGAAGGTAAGACTAAAAATTGAATAGGGAGGCAGGCAAGGCAAGGCAAGTGATTCATTCAAGATCCATGATATACAAATACAAGCTATAGTTTGAGGTACAATCAGTCATAGCCAGCCAGCCAGCAGCATTTGATTCTGTTACAGGGTGTTTAAAATCATACAATATTGTCCATCACCCAATCATCATCATACATATTCTTTTCAAAGGATTGCCCTCATATTCTTCATTTCTGCTTTACTAATAATATTGTTACTCTCCTCCGTCCGTCCCTACAACCCAACAGTTTGGACTCAAAATTTTTTATTTAAATTTAAGTACATATATAAAAAAACAAAAATTACTATTTTGGTTAACGCTCGAAATTTTCTGCAAATTGGCGCTGCATGTTAAATTTTAAATCAATAATTTTGAACTGTAAATTTTATGTGCGTGATATATATATATATATATATATATACATACCATCACCATGAAGATATTTGATTGTTGTAAATGAAATAATATTCAAGTGCTAAGAAGTATTTATTTATTTTCTCGAGATATGTAGCAAAAATACATAAATTAAATAATTAATTTTTTTTTGAAAAATCATAAAAGTACGAAGTTAAATAATAGTTAAATTGTTCCAAGAAAAGAAAAGGGAAGAAAATGCAATATTTTTTTCTTTGGATAATAAAGAAGTAAAAAAATGAATTTTCTTAAAATGATGGTTTTATTATGATACCAGTTACATAATGACATATTTTCTTTTTTAATACATAATTAATCAACAAGTCATCCAAAATAAAGATATTAATCAAATCATTCCAGCTTAGCAACTACTTTTTATTAAATAAATAAAAAAAACTCAACAAATCCCGACGTGGTTCTATATTTAAAAGATATAACAAGGTAATTAATATAAAAAATAAAAAATAAAACAGACCAATTACAAATATACCGCAATCCATTTTAAAACTTATATCAAATGAAGTAACATCAATTAGAGTTATCGTTGATGCATTAATATTTATAGAAAGTAGAGGTATTTGTATTCAAATACTCAATTACGTTACGATATTCTTACATATCTGTCGTATACATATTTAGTATTTCAAAATATGTCCGAAACATTAAAAAGAAAATATTTGAACTCAGTATTTCTAACACGTGTATTGAATATAACTAACGTTCTCTAAATTGAAATTATATAAAATCGAAGTATAAAAAGCAAACAGCTTATGGATGCATTTACTGTACACACACGTAATTGAATTTGCTTCTTACTATAATAAAGTTATAGTCTGGGCAATTATCAAGATACTGTATATTTATAGTATTTTTTAATCTCAATAATTTTTAATTTTGTATTTTTATGTTCATATATTCGTATAGTATCGTATGTGTATCTGTATAATTTTTTGTAGCAGTGCAACATAGGAAAGCACATTGAAAATAAAAGAAAGAAAAAGATATAATCTTGAATATTTTTGAAAAGGGCATGGCAGAAATGGATAATACAGATCACGTACAAGGCCAAAAGGGTCATTTAAGGTCTTAGCACCAGTAGAAAACTGATAGAAGAGCAGAAAGCAGGAAGGTGAAGTGTGTGTTTTCAGTTTCACACTTTTTATTTTGTCCTTCTGTCACTTCATATCTTGCAAATATATCTCAAATCCCCAACCTTTTCTTCCTCAGCTTCCCCCCCCCCCCCCCGGCCCAAGCTCTGATCCTCCATGCCTCCGTTTCTTGCTATATACAACCTAATCTGGTTTTCAGGTATGCTTCAATATATCTGACAAACACATTCCTCTTTTTTTTTTTTTTGGAATTTTTTGGTGGGTTTTGTGATCTTTCTCATTTTACTGAATCTCGGTGAAAATGGAAATGTGGGTTCTGTTGGTTGCGGGATTTGTGAAATGGGTTTGGATTTTCTTGGATTCTTGGTTTCAGGAGATGTCAGTTTGTAACTTTTTAGTTCTGGATCGTTGTGATTTCTGGGATTTTCTTTGCCACGAAAAGGGATCTTTCTGCTTTTGTGTTAAAGAATTAATGTCTGAGTTGGGTTTCTCGATTTCTCGAATGTGATTCAGTTGTTGTGTATGCCTCCGTTTCTTCTTGGATCTGTGGAGTTCTCCTTTTGTACTTAATGACTTGAGGCTCGATTTTCTATGTATGTGAAGTTTCAGTGATGGGATTCTTTCTGTCGATAATGTCAATGCAGAGTTGAGGAATTTTTGGGTACTTTTTGGAATTTTATTTACTGTTTCTATGGTGGAGTCAGTCAACTTTGTTCTCAGATCTGGGGTTTAGACAGTGGTGTTTTCAACTGAGATGCTAAAATTTGAGTCTTCCTGATTCGAAGTGTAAAAATTACAGTCACTACTGACCTTTGAGGTCTTCTTGCATTTTGGATAAAAATTGATCATCAGTGATGATGTCTTTTATTACTCTGCTCACATTTTTTTAGTAATACTTGACACCTTATTTTAAGATTTGTTTCTTAAGTTGTTATAATTGCTTTCAATTGTCAGTTATTTGATAAATCTTCGGGCCATCAATGCCAGGTATTTTCTTCCTGTAGTTTAATTGCTAGAGGGGTATCCGGACCTTCATCGAATAAGGAAATTAATAGCTGTTCGCTGGATACTTCTGATGGAGTAAGTTGGCATAGGACATAGTTGGACTTTGTTGTGAAGTTTTATTTTTTATGCTATGCTGTATTGTCTGGAAATGAATCTTTTTATGGCAGGTGATTTATGATTCAACTATCAGGAGGAATCCGGTTTCATTTCTTAATGCTTGATTCTGTTTTCTTCTAGGTATAGTATTCGGTGGAACTGGGAGCGCTAAGTTGGTCGTCCGATTACCTTAGTTTTGATTGTCCTCATTAGTGACTGTTGTTGTATATCCGTTCCTAACTTGGGTCACCTAGCTTCTTTGAACAATTAGTCTGCATCATGGGCTCTCGATTTCCGTCTCATCAGTTGAGTAATGGCCTTTACGTGTCAGGCCGGCCTGAGCAACCGAAAGAGAAGACCCCAACAATGAGCTCAGTTGCCATGCCTTACACTGGTGGTGATATCAAAAAGTCTGGAGAACTTGGTAAAATGTTTGACATCCCTATGGATGGCTCCAGGTCTCGAAAATCAGGTCCCATAAACAATGCCCCCTCAAGAACAGGTTCTTTTGGTGGTGCGCCTTCTCACTCCGGCCAATTGAATTCTGCAAACCGTGCTTCAGTTTCAGCTGGTGGTGTTCCTGGGTCAGCTTCATTGAAGAAAACAAATTCTGGACCACTTAATAAACATGGTGAACCATTGAAAAAATCATCTGGTCCTCAGGGTGGGGGAACTGCCGTATCTCGCCAAAATTCTGGTCCACTTCCTCCAGTCCTCCCAACTACTGGCCTCATTACATCTGGACCTATTACATCGGGACCCCTAAATTCTTCAGGGGCGCCTCGGAAGGCATCTGGTCCTTTGGAGTCTACAGGCTCGATGAAGTTGCACAATGCTTCTATAGTTAATAACCAGGCTGTTACCCACCTTAGCCAGGATGATGAATATTCATTCCGCAAGAGTTTCCCAAAGCCAATTCTTTGGGCCATCATTCTTCTATTTGTCATGGGATTTATTGCTGGTGGTTTCATCCTTGGAGCTGTTCGTAACCCCATTCTTCTTGTTGTCGTTGTTATACTTTTTGCTGCAGTGGCTACTGTATTCACCTGGAACACTTGTTGGGGAAGAAGAGCTATCACTGGTTTTATTGCTAGCTATCCAGATGCTGAGTTACGAACTGCAAAAGATGGCCAATTTGTCAAAGTTTCTGGGGTATGCTCATCCACAATATATATATATATATATATCAAGTCTAAGGTTCACCTTTTACATCCCCAATTCACATTCTTCGTGACCCCTCTTCCACCTCCCTCACCTGCAAACTAAATCGAAGGCTGCTAAGTCAACTTTGGTGATCTAAGATTCTAAATGTTGGTTCTTTTATGCAGCCTGTCTGAAATTTCAAAGAACAGGTCTTACTTTCTCCAACGAATCATAGTAGTCAATGGCGCGGAATGGCGCGCGCCATGGCGCATGGCGCAAAAGGCGCAGCCCTCGCGCCATACGGAGCCCATGGCGCACGCCTTCAGAATGGCGCAGCCATAGCGCGCGCCTGGGCGCCTTTTCGGCGCTGCCCAGGCGCGCGCCATGTGCGCGATGCAAGAAAAGGGCCTGGGCGACCTGGGTTTTGGCTGGGCTGCCCAGGCCCATGAATTAAAAAAAGAATTAAGTTAATAAACCCTAATTTCCTATATATAAAAGGAATTTCCTAAGTATAAACCCTAAAAAAAATTAACTTAATAAACCCTAAGCTAATAAACCCTAATTCCTTAAGTTAATTTTTGGCGTGTACAGCAGTACAAGCTCTAATTATGCCGATTGAATCTTTGAAATTGATGTGATTTTATTAATCTTTGAGTGCTTTAATTGTTCTGTTAGTGTTTTTTTTTGGGATGATTTAATTGAAGTTTTGTTATGTTCAATTTGTTGTTTTATGTCTTATTTAACTCCTTGTACATTAATCTAATCAAAATAATACTAATTATATAAATATATAGATTATTTCTTATATTTGCGCCATCGTTTTAAAAGGCGCGCGCCACGCCATGCGCCGTGCCCATGGCTCCAGGAGCCCTTGGCGCCATTGTGCGCCGTGCGCCACTGACTACTATGCAACGAATCTGCTAACATGTTTTTTAGTTCAACTAGAAATTATATTATGTGGGCAATTATAATATTTTTTATTGTAACCTTTTGGAGTCAAGACAAAAAATTCAATTTCTTCCAAAATTCTCCGCATATATGTTTCATTACACTGTCTAGGGAATAAAAGTTTTTTGATTCTGATGTAGTTGTAGCCATAAAACTTCATGTCTTTTCAAGTCAACAGCATCAAGACGGCCGTTTTTGCTCTGTGTGTGTATTCAAACTCAAAGAACACAATTGCCGTGCAACTCTTGAGAAAGAGAACTTGCCTGTGTGTGTATTCAAACTAAGCAGCATATTCTTTTGATAATTGGTCTTTATGGGCATTCCCTTGTAGCATTGGGCAGATACTTATTTCCTGATTTGCCTCATAAGTAAATTTGATCTCTTGAAGTTTGGTTGATTCCATGTTGTAGTTGAAATCCAAACAGGCTGCTGTGTTGATAAATTTGGGTTTTGATATTTGAAGGTTGTTACCTGTGGCAATGTTCCTCTTGAATCATCATTCCAGAAAGTTCCTCGATGCGTTTATACATCCACAAGTTTGTATGAGTACCGGGGATGGGATTCAAAAGCCGCAAACCCCACACATCGTCGCTTTACCTGGGGCCTTCGGACATTAGAGGTTAGGAAAAATAATTATTTCATGACATGTTCTGCTTAACATATTGTTTGTGAAACTAGTGTGGCCCATTAAATGCACTAAATTTATGTGTGACAACATAATGCTACAAAAGGGCATAGATTTTTCTGCCACACCCTAATACCCTGTTTATTGTGTTTGTCTTTCTACAAACAACTCATGGATTTTCTCTTTGCCAACTGGGGGTTCAGTGTGCCAGGTTAACATGCATGACTCATTCCATTAGCAAGTCTTGACTATGTATGGGAGCTGTCGATGGTGATAATTCTAATTAGGGATAATTACACTTCCCTTCCCTATAGTTTGGTGTAGTTACATGTAGACTCTCCGTACTTTGGGAAACTACATCTAATACCTCCTGAGGTTTGCTTTCGTCTAACAAATAAGTCCCTCTGTCTGTCAAAATTCAATGAATTTGATCTGCAATAAGTCAGTAATTAACCGATTGAGGTAAATATCAATTCTCATTCAGTTTTTTTTGTTAATATCAGTAAATTCAGTGAATTTTGACTAACGGGGTGACTTAACTGGACAGAAACAAACCTCAGAGTGCTAGATGTAATTTCTCAAACTATAGGAGCTCTATGTGTAATTATACCAAACCTTAGGGGAGGATAGTGTAATTATCCCTTTTAATTAAAAAGCAAAATGAAAATGTATAAGAAATTACAAATTTAACGCATGAGAAACTCTAAGTTCCATTTATTGTTAATGGATATATCCTGAGATATGTAATTGATTTAAAGTTGGTGTTTGCTTAGTTCTCTGTGCTTGCAACTAAGGGATGTTCAACGTGGTAGAATTTGCCAAAAGTGCTTTCCTCTTGACTCTCATATTTACTGATGTCTTTTTCTTTTACTTTTGAAATTTGTCTTCTTTTGTTGATGCAACTAAGGGATGCTCAACGTGGTAGAATTTGCCAAAAGTGCTTTCCTTTTGACTCTCATATTTACTGATGTCTTTTTCTTTTACTTTTGAAATTTGTCTTCTTTTGTTGAAAATGCAGGCAAATTTTACTGTGATGTCTGATTTTCTGCTACATCAAATGCATGTTAAATACCATGAACTCTGATATTAAAGTTTGCTGAATGATGCAACACTGTGTAGTTGATCATCAAGATAGATATTACGGTATTGACATATTATTCGATTTGTTTATAATTGCAGAGGCATGTAGTTGACTTTTATATTTCTGACTTCCAATCTGGGTTGAGAGCATTGGTTAAAACTGGCTATGGTGCAAGGGTGACTCCTTATGTTGATGAATCTGTCGTCGTTGACATCAATCCAGCAAACAGGGATATGTCACCTGAATTCATCAGATGGTTAGGAGAAAGAAACCTTTCAAGTGATGACCGTGTAATGAGACTCAAAGAAGGGTAAGATTCTGTTTGTTCTCCCAATTAAACTTGTTGCATTTCAAGTAGTTGCAGTTATTCTCGTGATTAAATGAATACGACAATACAAGTCTTGTGTTATTGGATCTTCTGGTAGGTGTTTCACTTGGTATCCTGAAATTCTTAAATGGACTGAGTGAGACACACTCGGTCCATCCGAAACTTTTTGTTGAAAGTTTACCACCCACACCCTCATGCATCCATCCGCCTATCATGGCCTGGTTGTGTTGCATTTGGTTCACTTTAGAAAGAGACTTGGTATTCAGTGTAAGACCCTTATGGATCTATATGAGACAAAATGAATTACCATGAATTTACCACAATGGCCTCTCTCTAAGTCATTGAGATCCGCTTTGCAGAAGAGCAGGACAAGAGTGTTCTGGTGATGTTAGCTGATGTATTTGACAACCGAAAGCATTTATTGTGCATGTAATGTTGGCTTTTACTTCATGATAGTTGCTCTTATTTTTTTACTCTCTTTGATCGATCGTTAGATACATCAAAGAAGGCAGCACTGTCAGTGTTATGGGAGTTGTGCAGCGGAATGAGAATGTTTTAATGATTGTTCCCCCACCCGAACCTTTTTCAACCGGATGTCAGTGGAGTAAATGCATTCTTCCCGCCAGTCTTGAAGGCATCGTCTTGAGATGTGAGGATACCTCAAAGATCGACGTTATACCAGTTTAGTGGTTTGACATGAATGATCTCTTATCCTAAGAGAGAAATTGTCGAAAACTCGTGAAAAGGGTGGCAGCGAAGGCGATTTCGTTGAGTGTTGACCAGGTGTATAGTTTTCGTGTATTTTCTTCAGTTTCAGTCTCATTTTGGTCCAGGAGTTTGGTATGGTTGTGGCGTTGGTGTGAATTATTATAGTACAGTGGAGGGAAGTTGGAGATTAACGAGCAAGTCGAAGATATTCATTTTTCTGTTAGAATTGTTTTGGTAATTCTTGAGCTTGTGAGAATTATTCATTGTTAACTATAGTAAAACTCTTGGAAATGGATGGTTTTATTGGGTTTGAGATATTCTTTGTAGGCCTCTTTGGTCACTTTGTTTATGCTTTGAAATGAAATGTTGTACTAATATTGTACATGCATTATGCTGTCAGTTTTAATTTTGAAGAATCCAAAATGTAAAAGGAGGGCAATGGATTTAATACTCCAATTTCAACTCAATAAATATTCCTACTGTTTTGAATTCTACCCATTTCATTTTTTTCTTATTGTACTTGGAATAATTTTGAGCCTGATGTTAAAGTAATTGGGTATTATTAGCTCTTTGACACTCTTAATGTAAATGCACACACTCTATTTTGCAACCCTAAAATCAAATTTTCAAGTCTATTAAACCATAACATTTCCTTCATTTACTTTTAAAAACCTCAATCAGTGGTGCAAATTTTGTTTTAATTTTCATTGTTTGGAAATGTGAAAAAGTTAGTTCATTTATGCATTTTCGGTTTCAAATTTTCCATTCCAATTGCTACTTCTTTTTTTCTATATGTATGTTGCGATAATTATTGAAAAAATAAAAAATTTCAAATTCGATACAAAATATGTTGGATCAATAGTCAATGAATTATCGATACTATGGTATATTGTCTTCATAATCATACTTTTTTTAGATGTGCAAATTGAAGTGAGTTTATCTGCACAATTCGACTCGAGTTAAATGATTTTGAGTTCGAGTTAAATTTTAATCAGCTGAACTTGACCTCAAATGAATGTGAATGATGAGCTTTTATGATTTTCTAAATATTTCTATTTTATTTCCGATACATATATATATACATTACTTAATATATTATTGTTTTCATGTAACATATTTATATTTTACACCTACTTTATTCTACTTATTTTTTTTCTCTTTATATATATATATATTATCCATCATTGTATTATTAATTGCTTATGTGTTACCTAATAATTAATGTACTTTATAGCTCAATTTTATTAAATAATAGTAGACTACAAATTTTGGGATTTGAACTACATACTAGGTATTTAACCCATTCATCTTAAAGTTAATTTAGAAGGAAGTATTTGAATTTGAGCAAGTGATATTCTAAAAAAAATAATGATATAATGATTCCATATCAAAATAATTTGAAGTCCCTTAATATTTTACATTATAAATTTCAAAATAATATTATTAAATATTTAAAATTCCTACCTCCAAATTTATCAGTACAATTAGACAACATTTGAATCAACGAATTTAAATTGAAAATTCTCAAATTCTTTAAAATGATTTGTATAATTCTACACATTTCCGTCTTCATTTATAAAATATTAATAGATCCTATCTTTTTTTAATATAAAGATTACTTCAAATTATTTATTGAAATTAATTTAAATCCATCTATGTAAATACAACACGTTCGTATTATGCAGTGGCCTTATACTATGTGAAATTTTGTGCCCGCAATCCTGTATATTAGATTTTCTTCATCAGTGGCATTTTCTCTGGTAAAACCCTTCCGCTTCTCCGTCTATCACTTTTCTTCCCTTCATTCTCAAAACCCTCATCAATCGGTGCCCAGGAAAGCAGGAAGACGTCTCGCTATATGGCCTCCATCCACCCACCCATAGATAACGGCGCAGTGGCCGCGGAACCCGCCGACCCAACATCCGTGGCCGCGGAACAACTAGCAGCAGCTGAAGCCGCCGAAACCAAAGGCGACGACGCCGACACCGCCTCGGCTGAGACTCAAGCTGCGTCGGTTTATGTGAAGGATAAAGGGTCGGAGGAGATGAGGGCCAAGTGGCCGGGTTGGCCGGGGTACTCAGTGTTTCGGTTAGTAGTGCCGGTATTGAAAGTAGGCGGCATTATTGGACGGAAGGGAGATCTTATCAAGAAGCTCGTTGAGGAGACACGGGCTAGGGTTCGCGTGCTTGATGGCCCTTTAACTTCTCCGGATCGCATTGTAATTCTCTTCTTTTTTCCCCCTTTATATACGCTTGCGGATGATGCCTGTCTAATGCGATTGCCTTGCCTTTCTTCACTTTTGGATAATTTTTAAAATTGGGGGCTTTGCACTGTTGTTAGGGTTTGGATTCGTTTCCTCGGCTCAGTTTGCTAGGGACTGTAAATGGTTACTTTCTAGGGTTTTACTTTTTGAAGGTAATTCGGAATGCCTAGAACCTTAGGTTAATTCCTGCTTCTGTAGAAGATGTTATGTTGAGCTTGGTGGTTGTGGGTCAGCTTAAAGATACTTGGATGATTAGAAGGGGAAGCTCATTTTTCAAACAATCTTTAAGCATGCTACTGTGCTCATAATCATTGATACAGTATCTGGAGTGCAATGCAGCCAACTTCTGGATTAATGTCAAACAGATATCTTTGCTGGTGACGGCAAGAGGCTTGTTATTGTTGAAGAGCTATACACCTGACACACGTTAATCATTAGTTAACAGTGTTGACCCTGGAGTAAAAGAAGTATCTTGATGAGAATTTCCTGATTTATTTACCTTTTGCTGTATATCCAAAGTCAGTAGCGTTACATATCTGGAATAGAATTGAGATGAAATTAACACGTGGCACATGAATAAATGATATCGCTCAAATAGGTTTATTTGGTTAGAATGTGTGTTGAATACAGATGAGGAAGCTGCCAGCTTTATGCTTTTGGTTCTAAGCAATCAAAGATTTCCACGTTTATTCTTTTGACAGGATATAGGGTTTCCTAAATGTCGACGTGGAAAAATTACTTTATTTCTGCTGATGTATAAAGCAGTAGTTCCTTAGACTTTTAGGTCTTTTTAATTGGATCAGCTAGTTCGATCATGGAAAAAGGTGATTGGTGTTCTAGGTGTTCTAGTTGACCCTTCAAAGTGATTACCTAGTGATTTGATTCTGATTTAATAGTTGGAACTGGCTGGTTAAAGTATAAATTCTTTAAACCAGTCCGTGACAGTACCCTCTCCTGCCTTTGGAAAAATGCTCTTTGTTTCCCTTATTTGTAGTTCACTTGCGTGCGCATGTGTGTATGTGTGTGTGCGAGTGAGAGAGAGAGATTCTCTACAGACACGTGCTTTTTGCGCGTGTGGTGGGTGGTTAGTGGTGGAGAGGGATTCTCTCCATACATGTGCTCCGAAATCTTTTTCTCCAACCTTTTGTAATTCTTTCAGTTAATACCCTTTCATAGCTTGAATTGAGCTATCTATATTTATTCAGATTATCTGATACCTCAAAACATTTATTGGCCATTTTACATCAATTATGATCGGAATCTTACTTTATTCAGAATGTTAACTACACAAGATTTCTTTATGTTCTGTATATCTATACAATTATGGTATCACCAGCTACCATTTTACATTTGGTTTTGACACAATTAATGGTGTAATAACCTCATGATTCTGATTTGATTTCCCTTTACAGTAATGTTTTTATGTTGTCAAACAATGAATCTTATACTCCGTCAATACTTATTTAAAACTTTGTTTAGCAAACTGTTGATAATATTACTTCTGTTTATGTTTGTTAAATATTTATCGGAGAAATCATCTAAATTATTGATATTTTCAACCTTCATAATCATTTATAACTGCCATGTCTTGTGCAAATAGCATTCTTTTTTCAGTTATACCACATTAGTCATGAAAGGGTACCTTGTTCTTTAAATGGAATAACATAAAAGCAACATGATATCTGTATGTAAAAGAAAGGATTAGCTGGTTCCTTTTAAGGCAGCAGAAGCTGCTTCTCTTCTTACTTCTCGTTGTTGGTACAAGCTTTGCCGAGGCGGAACTCTGATATTAGACTTTCTTGTCATATGCATTATGGTGCATCAATCTATCAATACTGTTTTTGGGGCCCATTCTTTAGTTTGTCTATTTCAGATAAAGATTTGTTACTGCAGTTGCTAATTTGCTATGCTTGGGCAAACCTTTCTCTTCTATGTCATGGACTTTTGAGCTTGCAATATTTCAGGTTTTAATATCTGGGAAGGAAGATCCAGAAGCAGCATTGCCTCCAGCTATGGATGCTATACTAAGAATCTTCAGACGTGTCAATGGACTGTCTGAGAATGATGGAGATGGCAAAGGCATTGGTGCTGCTGGAACTGCATTTTGTTTGATTCGGTTATTGGTGGCATCTACACAGGCCATTAGTTTAATAGGAAAACAGGGTTCCTTGATCAAGTCTATTCAGGAAAGCACTGGTGCTTCTGTCCGCGTGCTTTCTAATGGTACTACAACATCTTATTGCTTACTTTATGTTTGGTGTTATTACCTTATTTTCTTTCTAGTTAGCTTGTCTTGGAAATTTGTTATGTTTTCATTACTTTTCTCCCTACGAACCCTGAGCACTCCCCTCACCTGCTTTCTCTTTAAAGCTTATTGTATGATTTTTAGGTATATTTCTGTTACCTGAAATTTGATGGACCTATAGGTTGGAGTATACAGCAGTGGACAAACCTAGCAGTCTCTGAATGATCTTGTGGATAATAGTCACAGTTCAACTTTCTTGAATAGACCTCGCAACTGTCTGTATTTGTTTTCTATTATGCTTATTTAGAAGACTGTCTTGTACCTAATAGTTTGTTAACACATAATCAGTCTTCTTCACTAAATCATTCACAAAGTGCATAACCAGTTCGACTTAGTAGAGTTTGTATCTCAATCTTTTTTGGACCTCTTGTTGTCCACTTGAGACTCTGTTCTGCTTGTAGGATGGGTGAAAATTCTCCATATTTGTAATTGCAGATGAATTACCAGTTTATGCCAGTTCTGAAGAAAGGATTGTCGAGTTACAAGGAGAAGCTGTCAAAGTACTTAAAGCTTTGGAAGCTGTGGTGGGGCACTTGAGAAAATTTTTGGTGGATCATAGTGTTCTTCCATTGTTTGAGAAGAGTGTAAGTTAATTCCTCTATGTTTTTGTAGCATAGTTATTAATGGCGTTCCATTGTGTGTGCCATGGCGCGTGGCGCACATTGCGCTGGCTCAGTGCCATTTTACAAAAATGGCATTGAGTTGCTTATGGCGACGCCATAGTGAAGGGCTGGGGCTTAGAAAAAGCCCAGTTTTTCTCAAAGCCCAGTGTAAATAAAGGCTGGGCTTTTTAACGAGCCTTTATTTCAGCTGATTTATTAAAAAATAGATTAAAAAAAATCAAAATATCTTGCAAAACGAGTGAAATTAAAAATGTAGGAATTTTTTAATCATTTTGCATGTTTTGAACTCTTTGTTTTTCCTAAAACTTATTATTTTGCAAGTTTCTTTTATGGTATGATTAAAATTATAGTTAGTGTTTATATTTACTTATTTGTGCATTATTGATGTGAGTATATATTGATGTATGAAATATATAATATATTTTTGTACATGTGCGCCGTACTATAGAACTGCACGCGCTGCGCGGTGCGCCATGGCTCCAGGGGACCCTTGAGCCATGGCACGCCGTGCGCTATTAACAACTATGTTTTGTAGTCAGTGAGATAACAAGACCATGATTAAGGACATTTTGCTCCTACAGTATAATGCACCAGCTACTCAGGAAAGGCAAGTAGACGCATGGTCCGAGAAGACATTGCTGCATGCTAATCCGCAGACCTCGCTAGGGGCTGATTATTCTGCTTCAGTGAAGAGGGATTCACTTTTTCTTGACCGTGACAGCCAGATGGAATCTCGTATTACGTCTTCAAGACTATCATTGTATGGACCAGAACATGGACTTGGCAGTCGTTCTTCAACAATAGGACATTCTGGGGGACCTGTTGTAACTCAGGTTATGCATTTCTCATTGCATATGTTGACTTGCAACCTATTATGTATTTTACAATTGAAGAATGATAGTTTGTTTACCTGTAAATTTATGATATGTTGATTGCTTTAAGCAGATTGCACAGACCATGCAAATACCTCTTGCTTATGCAGAGGATATTATTGGGGTTCAGGGAACAAATATTGATTACATTCGACGTACCAGTGGTGCTATTCTTACTGTGCAAGAGAGTAGAGGACTACCCGAGGAGATTACCGTGGAAATAAAAGGCACCTCTTCACAAGTGCAAGCAGCTCAGCAACTTATTCAGGTAAACACTTTTGTGTCTCTTTTATTTCCTGCTGTTTTCTTCTACCCTCTTCCTCTAAATAGTTTCTTCGGGACCTAGGTTAGGCATTTGCTTTGTTCGCTTTACTAATGTTGTTCCCTCAAAATACTTGGCAAAAAAGAAATGTATCCTACAATAGATTTCAGATGGCATCCTCCTTGAAGTTCAATGTTAATCAGGGTTAGGAACTCCGAAAATAATATGGTCTTCTAGGTACATGAAGGTAGAGATAAGTGTGGGTAGTGAATACACAGTAAATCTGGAGACCCTTTTTAGGGTGGGGGGAGGTAGGTCAAGTTGATGAAGAGCTGAATGAAACTAATATTAGCCTGCTATTTACATTATTCAGGAATTCATCGGTGGTCACAGAGAGCCGCTCCCGCGGAACTATGGCAAACTGGAGTCCAGTTTGAGGCCTTCCTACTCTCACATGGGCAGCAGCTCATACTCATCTTCATCATTTGCAGAACAACCTTATGGTGGGTATGGATCATCTGGTGTTGGAGGATATAGCAGCTTTAGGCTTTGATTTGACAAATTTTCTTGCCAATCCTTTTTCCATCTATCCCAGATCCTAATCTGTAAAGCATCTGTGGGTTGACCATGAAGAAGCACAGTTATATGTAGTTGTATTTAATTCATGCGTTTGCTGCACTAGTGAGAAGTTAGTTAAGCTCTTTTATATTATCATGGTCTTTGAGTTGATTTATTAGAGATTTCGTGCCCAAAATTTTTACCAGAATTGGGGATGTATTCTCTGTACCAAAAATGGAAAATGGGGTGGTTAGTTTTCTTGCCAAACAGATATTCTGGAAAATCCAAGACTGGAAGTTGATGAGAAACGTTGCAGTACTTTTCATCTGTTGGGGAAGCTTGTTAATGTTATCCGTTAATTCTCTGCAGAACTGGAAATCAAATTCCAGCCCAAAATATAGCTAATATTATTGACATTTCGGAGGATGAGATAGATGTTGTGTTACATTTTAATTATTTTTTGACATCTCTCTCCGATTTTATATGTATATGGAAGAAAAGAGTAATAGGAAAGTCTAAGAATCTAGAACTGGTGGTGAAAGCTTTGAAAGTTTCTAAATAAATTATATTCGATCAACAACAACAATAATTCCCCAGTAAAGTTTATATAAACACATACAAAAATAAATTCAATAATACATAAAATTTTACAATTCATTTACCATAATATATTAAAAAAATAAAAAAAACTCAATTATGTTAAAATTAACAATAAACTTTGTTAAATTATTGACAATTAAAAATTAAAATTAAAAACTAGAAAAGTTAATAATTCAAAAAAAAAAAAAAAAAGCTGGCCCCACGCTGGAATAAATGCAAACAAATTCCACCTAAAAATAATACATACATAATAAATTTCTCCTTTTTAAATTTTCAGTCTGTTACACTCTCTCTCTCTCTCTCTCTCTCTCTCTTGAAATTTGAAATAGTCTCTTCCTCACTTTCTTGCCGCCGGAGCTCTATCGTTACTGCCACAACTGATGCATCATCCCACTGCCTCTCTCATCTCCTTTAGCACCACCGCGCGAGCCGTCGCCCCTTTCTTCACCTCTGTTCTCCTTTCTCTGGTGCCAACCTTTACTTTATTAACATAGAGTAGAATAGACCTATCGTGCGTCCGAATTCGGCGTCCGCTGGTGCTGTAGAATCAGCTTCTGCTGGTACCCGGAATTGGGGCGTCATATTCAAGAACATTTATTTCTAAGGTCTCTGTCATTCATATATTCTTTTTTCTTTCGTTGAGCCATCTTATTCAACTTAAATAGAAACAAATTCTCATGCTGATGGAGCTTTTCATGTGTTTGTTAGAATGCCTCTGAAAGGATGAAACTGTTGCTCAGCTTTTGATGTATCTTTGTCTTTCTGTTTTCATCCAGATGGATTCTTCTGTGGAGGAGACTGTGCCAGAAACTGAGAGTGTTGCGTTTATGAAGCTCGCACTAGAACAGGTGCCGGATGGCCCCTTTTCATCTTATTTTCACTTACCTATTGATTTCGCGAAATCCAATTTAGAGGTTTCTTCTGTTTACAGTGGTTTGTACTTGAAGTAATTAAGTAAAAAGCTAAGAACCTCCTTGTTCCCCCTGTGTTGGAGTTCTATTCAATTGTGTACAGTAGTTGTTCTATTTGTTGATGATCTAATTAGATGCACTTTTAATTGATCACCCGATTACTTATTATAATTGAAGTATTGGCCATGAGACAAAATCAGATGTTAGCATCCTTGACACAAAGCGGAAAAAATGAAGATAGTAATTTTGTTGGTGCCAACAACCACCAAAAAACAAAAAAAGAAAAAAAAAAAAAACAGAAAAGAAAGTCAGATGGTGGTGCTCTATTATTGTCAGTTGTAAATGCTCAGGTCTCAGGTTTTTGCAACTTTAAATACAGAGATAATGGAGTACTTTGATTCTCATCCTTTTTTCTCGCACTTAAGTCTTTTATGATGTGGAATTATTTTAATTTGTTTTAGAGATTTATATTATACTATAATGCTTGCCTTTCTTCTGCCAGGCAAAACTTGCACTGGATAGCCTTGAAGTACCAGTGGGGTAAGCTTCTTCTGGATTTACCTTCATTTTTCTGCATCTGAGATGGGAAAGAAAATTAACTGCTCTAACTTAAGATGTTTGTTGAGGTTGCAGATAAAAGGCTGATAAGAAAGAAAAACTGTTTGATCTAATTCTCCAAATGTCAATGATTGTCTTAGTTCTGATATCCAAATTGCTTGGCATTGCAGGGATTAACTTATGAGACTAGAATTGTAGTTCTGAGTAGATTTATGCATAACAATATGCTTATGTTGTTCTAATCAACTTCCATTTCTTAAATTTTGCCAGGTGTGTAATTATCAAAGGTCAGAAGGTCATTTCCTCAGGGAGAAATCGAACAACTGAGACTAGAAATGTATTCTCTTCTTTCTGCTTTCCTCGTGTCTCCCACTTTTGTTGCTGATTCTTATGCTTGTTCTGGACATCTTTTCTATTTCGGAGTTTTTTAGTTTTCAGTTATGTATCTTGAAAATTGTTAATGGTTAACATGTTCCTTGGACGGTTGCTTTTGTTTGAAAACCAGAGCTGCTGTACCCCTTTTCTGGAAGAACTACAGTTGATTTGAGAGTTTCATATTTTCGGGACTAAACATGAAAAATTGCCTGATAAGTTTGCTTTTGCTAGACACATTTTATATCTGCGACAAGGATCTCCTTGAAGCATTTCCAACCTTTTACCCCTTTCTTAACTATGACTTACTTTATTCTGGTGGCTTATTACTTTTGTTACATTTTTCCTATATTTATTTGAATTTGTCTGCAGGCAACTCGACATGCAGAGATGGAAGCAATTGATGTGCTGCTTGAGCAGTGGCAGAAGGATGGACTTACAAGGGAAGAAGTTGCATTAAAATTCTCAAAATGCACTCTTTATGTTACATGTGAACCTTGTATAATGTGTGCAGCAGCGTTATCAATTATCGGTATGGTCAAGAAAATTTATTTACATATTGTTAGCATGTTTTGACTGTTGTGTTAACTTTGAATTGTCACTGCATGATTTTTCTATCAGGAATAAAAGAAGTATATTATGGCTGCGCTAATGATAAATTTGGAGGTTGTGGATCGATATTGTCGTTGCATACAAACAGCTCACGGAAGGTTACATGGTTTGATTCTAAGCTAATAACTACTTCTTTGTTATGTTTTCCTGGGAAGCAAGAACTAGCAGAATCACATTAATTCTAGGTGATTGATGGTGAATACTTAATATGTCCTTTACTTTTATCAGATGATTAGATGGCATCCTAGTGATTATATGATGATTGATGGGCCATAAAGTTAATTTTTATGTGCCCAGGAAACAAAATTTCGACTTGCTACCTAGTAACCTTCGTGGCCTAATCTTTGACCTTTGTTGCCAATTAGATTTAATTATAGTTGAACTAGTCATGGAGTTAACAATATAAGACAAATATAATTTGTTTTTTCTTTTTTGAGCACTTAAAAAATAGGGATAATTACACTCCCCTCTTCTGAGGTTTGGTGTAATTACACGTAGACCCCTATGGTTTGGGAAATTACATCTAGCATTCTTAAGGTTTGTTTCTGGCTAACAAATAAATTCATCCGTTAGTAAAAATTCATCGAATATGCTAATATTAACAAAAGAATTGTTAAAAAAATCTATATTTACCTCAAAATGACTTATTACTGATTTATTGCATGTCAAATGAATTTTTGTATGACCAAATTACTCTCATACGTCTTCACGCGTTAATGCATGAGAGGAGGTATATTTTCATTATTATAAGGGTAGTTTATTCGGAAAAAATTTGTTTGATCTGCAATAAGTCAGTAATAAGTCAATTGATGGTATATATTAATTCTCATTCACTTTTATTCTTAATTCATTGGTGAATTTTGATTAATGGAGGTATTTATTTATTAGACAGAAACAAACCTCAGGGATGCTAGATATAATTTCCCAAACCATAGGGGTCTACATGTAATTACATCAAATCTCAGGGGAGGGGAGTGTAATTATTTCTAAAAAATAAATCTGAATAAGCAACAAGCAAAAAGGATTTCTTAAATTGGTAGAGTTAAAGTCACTAACTCTACCAATCTAGGTTCTATGTTCTGATGAAGTGTTCTATCTAGGTGAGAGTAAAATAACTCTTAAATCCAGGTTCTATGTTTTGATGAAGTGTTCTATTTGATAGTTTATCATGATTGAGAAATGTCATCCAGATGAGGACCTTTTCTCACTTCCATGTTGCTCCAATCATCTATTTCTTCTAAATCATGGACTTGGAAAAATGTGTAGGAGCTTACATTGTGACGTTTTTATTCTGGTTGCTTCCTGAAAATACGGAAGACTGCATGTTACTTCAATTATTTTATTAGTTTTGTATTTGCATCTTCATTGAATTCTTTACATTATGCACAACAACATGATATTTGCTGCGCCTTGCTTTTCTTTTCTTTTTTTATACTTTGACTCTGTTTTCTGTTTTCTTCCTTTATTTATTTAGGGATAATTACACTTTCATCTCCTGAGGTTTGACGTAATTACACATAGACCCCTTGCAGTTTGGGAAATTACATCTAGTACCCCTGAGGTTTGCTTTCGTCAAATAAATAAGTTTTCCCGTTAGTCAAGATTTACTAAATTTGCTGATATTAACAAAAAAATTGAATGAAAATTGATATTTACCCTTGATTGACTGAATACTGACTTATTGCAGGTCTAATATTTTTTTTTTTGAAATAAACTACTCTTGTAACAATGAAGATATACCTCTTCACGTGCATTAACACGTGAAAACGTATGAGGGTAATTTGGTCATAAGAAGATTTGTTTGACCTGCAATGGGTCAGAAATAAGTCAATTAGGGGTAAATATAAACTTTTTTTGATATTTTTATTTTTATTAATATCAGTGAATTCGATAAATTTTTTCGAGCGGAGGAACTTATTTATTAGACGGAAGCAAACTTTAGGGGTGCTAGATGTTGTTTCCCAAATAACAAGGGGTCTACGTGTAATTACACCAAACTTTAGGGGTAATTATCCTATTTATTTATTTATTAAATTTGAGCATCTTCTCTTTAATGTAATACATCAGTATTGCTGGAACAGAAAGAAAAAGGTACTTCTATCCTTTCTATTTTTAGCAACCGCATCTTGATTCTTATTTGTTATTTGTACAGCTTTAATTTCAAATGCAATGTTTGCTTCTATACACCACAATTACCACTTGTTCACTGTACATTCTAGGAAATTCTACAGTTGACTGCAAGCTTTTATGTTTTTGTATCATCACATAGCTTGATATGATCATAGAATAATAGAATAGAGTTATATTTGCCAATTTTGATGATTGGGGAATTATTTCCCTGTGGTTATAATTATATTGGGCACTATGTTCCATTTGTTCTTACCAGTTGGTATTCAACTTGCATATTTTTCTTTTTGTTTTTATCATATCTTTTGCAGTAGCGGAATTTCAAAGAGGAAGGAATTCAAGTGCACTGGAGGAATTATGGCATCAGAAGCTATCGCTCTTCTAAGAAGCTTCTACGAGCAAGGAAATCCCAATGGTAATCATATTAACTGTAGCTATGGAATTGATATAAATTTAGCTACAGAAACCTCTCAAAGTTGGAGAGGTTATAATATGAACAGGAATATTCAATGTACCCTTGAAGGGCGAATTATTCTAGCAGTTTCATGTGAGAGCAATTCATAGGCGTGCATTTTGAAGGGCATTATGATATTCAGATCATTTTCTGAAAGTGATTAGATATTCTCCTGGTAGTTATTATAAGAAATTTTAACTCTTATCTCTCATCTCGAGCATATTGGAGTTTTCAGGTTTAGTGTAGGACACTTCCAGATTAAAATAAGCTTGAATCCCAACTGATAAAACGTTAGGAAGTTTGCATCTAACATGCTCCCACAACAGCACAACCTCATCTTGCTGCTGCACTTGGTGCGTTTAAGAAGGAACACCCAAGTTTTAATTGAAGTCTAATGAAATTTTACCAGGCACCACATCCATTTTTCAAGGAAAACACAATCTACCAGCAAATAGTATATGACTTCTGCAACAGCTTCCTCACCTCCAATAATGACCAAGAGAGCATATATAAATAGTTCTCTATCCTCCGCTGTCTCCTCAAATATTTTGATAACTTGCCAAACCATAAGATAGATAGATGAAGAGGGAACAAAGGGTATTTGGTTTGTTCCTACAACTGGCAGAGAAATCTTAACACTACTAGATTTATTATAAAGTCCATCATCTCGTGCTTCCTTGTTCCAGGACAGAACTGCTTCATTGGGTATCAGGGCAGCATCGATAGTCGCTTCATTTGTTATTAGAGCTGCGTTAATAATTTGCTTTCCTTGCAAAAACATTCTAAGTAACCAAGAAAATAATAATGCCCCGCCATTTGTAGTAGCACCGCATAATGTATAACTAGTTGCCAGTGCCATTTACTATCCTTCTATCCAGAGAACTTGTAGTCCTATGGGTATCACCCTGAAATTTTTTTTGGTCAGCACTTATGAGTTATGGTCAAGCTTCTCTGTTGCATAAAGCTTATTGAAGATGTGGGCTCTTTTACACGTTCTGTCATTCATTCAGTGTGAGTTCACATGCTCTTTCTGCATATTTCAGCTCCACAGTTTCTGCCGCAATTCATTAATTGCATTGTTTTATATTTGCAATTTATGTTTTTCTCTAATGTAATGAACTTGTTCGATTTCTTTGACTAGTTTATGCCTTTGTCTTTTCCCTTTGATCCAGCCCCAAAGCCTCATCGAACACTGGTGCCACGGGTCTAAATTCATTTCCTTCTCAAGTTTGGTTTACTACCATCAGAATAGGTACATTTTGGTGAATTTTTCTCATTTTATGCTGCAACTTGTTAATTTCTTTGTTCGTATTTATAGATGGATTAATTCGCAGAACAGAAGGTAACAATTTATATCTGTTCTCTGCACACACTTATCTGTATATTGACAGCTAGGGTATTTCCCTGTTAAGGCACTTGATGTGATACAAAAGTTGATCAAGTTGGTTTTATTTGGGATTCTCAACTTTTGATTGTTACTTTAGATGACGTAACCTTGAGATCTCCAAGTAATGATCCAAGCCGAGAGGCTACTTTGGCTTATTTATATATAGATCCAACACTATTAAAGCACTTCTCAAGAAATTGGTAAGTGCTCAATTTGTGTCCTGTTATTTTAATATTGTGAATCTTAAAAAAGCAAACTTCAGTCCACTTGGGTTCTAATTAGTCAGAGCCCCGTCTTCTGAAAGCTACCAGTCCATCCAGTTTGAGCTCCCTTCATCATTTACATGCTCTAAAATATATCCTAGCATGATAGCTCTTGTGATTTTCTAAGGCAAGTCATGTGAATAGCACATTATATCTGATAACAGCAATCAGAATTTTGGTTCATTTTGAGTTGTCATACAATTTACCACGAGTTTCCCATATTTCGCATAGGATATTTCCCTTTAGCTTGACATCTTTGCCTTCTACATATTGGATGTTGATGCTATTAAGATTGTTTTTGCTGCATCTTCTTAATCTAGTAACATACTCATCCTTGTGAACAGATCTGAACATTGCTTCAAATGTGAAGGATCAATGACTGAGGCAACTATTATGTCCTTATGATGGCCAGCAACATGGTTTCAAATGTGAAGGATCCAACACTGAGGCAACTTTGATGTCCTTATGATGGCCAGCTAATCTTAACTATTTACTTTGAGGAACTGAACTTCAATCTGGAATTGGATGGTAGACTGTACTAGTAATGCGACGATTGGATTGATATCTTGTACTTCGACATACTGAAAGAAGTTGCTTGTTTGAATATTCACTTAGCTTTGCCTCTAACGTATTACCCCTTTCAATGTGTGGTCTTGCTTGCCAGTGTATTTAGACCATTGTCTCGGTTACTTTAAAGGCTGCATTTTTGCAAATTTTGATACATGGGCAAGCATCATGATGTGACCATGTACAGCATCTGGAGCAAACACACACATTGCACTCAAAAAATAGGCTAAAAAATCTTGATCTTACACGTCCTGGTAATGTCTTTTAACAAGGCTTGTTCTTTGAAGGATGAGATTTTCATTGTCATTATGTAAATTACCCTTTGTAAATATATCAATCTTGGAGTGGTTACAAGTGTACCTACTCTATGACCCAATAACTTAAGGTGGTCTTATATGAATTGGCAGTACACAACACACTTCATGTGTGTGCAAAAATATCTAAAAATGATAAATACTTAATATTTTTATTGATAAGTTGGTTATCAATTATGTGATAGTGGTTTCAAAAATATTGAAGTGCAAAAAGTTGAGGATGTTAGAGAGGTATTTAGTAAATCCATTAAAGAGAATATTGAAATTACTATTATGGTCAAATTTTGTCGAAGTGAATGATTTAAAAGGTAAATTTGAATATTCAAAAATTTATACGATATAATAGTTCATTTTATTAATAGTATAGATAACACTGGTATAGATATTGACTTTTAGTGATATTTAGATGAATGAATGCCATTCTATAAATTTGATATTTGCTAATACAAATAATTCATTTCAAAGGTGACTTTATTCAATGGATGGATCTACCACAAACAACTTCAATCATTTCCCATTTATTTTTTTAAAATTTCAATTAGGATGGCGTTTCCAAAAAAAAAAAAAAAAAGATTTTAAAAAAACAATTTCAATTAACTCTATTTGTCAAGAAATAGATAAAACTGAAATCACATTCATTGTGCTAAACATTATCAAAATGGATTCAATAAATTCACTATTGTTAATTTAAAATCCTTAGCTCTAAATTCATTAATTCAAACATAACTTGTGAAGAAATTATACAAAAAGCACCTTTGGAGTATTTGTGTTTGTATTTTCACCAAAGCATATTTCTTTAGCCTTTTCAACTCTTCCTTTATATTTGCCTACACACATATAATATAGTTGCAATATATTGTTTCATTGTGCACAACTACAACTCTTTCTCCCTTCCCTCTTTCCTTCTCTCTCTCTCTTAGATAAAACCCAGCGTCCTGCAAAAAGCTTTAGAGCAAGCGTTTACTGATGCAACTGTTGCAATGGGACACTAAAGGTATGAAATATTCCAATCTTTCCTGTTTCTTGTTTTTATCTTGAATTTTATGTTGTGGTTTCTTGAAAGTCGGATAGAAATAGTACTGAATATATATATTTTTCCAATCCCTGTGCTATATGCTTGATAGTTTTACCGTGACTAGAAATCCAGTGTGCAGCACATGCCTGTGCAATTATGTGAATGTTTGTTTTTCTATTAAATGGGTTTGTAATCGTTTCAGTGTAGGATTAGCAATTTGTTTGAACTATTGGAATGCTTTACAGGAAACCCTTAAATGGAAGAATATGTGCCTGGAGATGGAAATTGGGATCAGAATGATGTTTATTTGTAAAAAGAGTGTTTATTAATGGGTTACCAATCTGATAAAGAGGGTGGCAAAAGCATTATTTATGGTGAGATGTTCGTGAAATCAGATGGGTAATCGAGTACAAGCAAGAATAGTTGGGGAGCTTGTATATTTGAGATTTAGAACGAAATTTAAAGATGGAAGGGACAGATTATGGTCCAATTAGGGAGGGAAGGGTTGTATAAACCAAAAACCAAAAGAAAAATCATGTATATGTAAGGAGTAATGTTTGAATCATGAAAAGGATATGTTTAATACTTGATGGGTTTTTAATAAAAAGTTTAAGCTTAGGTCTTTACTTAAATGGAGAAATTATTTGAGTGGACATCTTTTAATCTAGGTTGTATTTGCTAAACAAGACCATAAAATATAGTTTCATCACCTTCTGGTTAACTTTGACTTGTTTGTTCATTTCTTTTTCAATTTTCCCTTGGAAAGATATTTGAATGAGATCTACTCTTCAACTCGGAGAAAGGAAGGCCTTCATTTGTATGATCTTGTTGATTCACCGTACCAAAGCTTGCTAAATTTTGATATAGATTAAGAAATTCATATCAAGATGGACTTTCCAGTTTATAACGTCGAACCTGCCTGCTATTTCTGCCTCCTCTTTTGTGTAGAGTAATAACACAGAAGCAACAATATGAATCGGAATCCTAAATCCAGATTACTATAAGTATTCTTAGAATTTGATCTCTGTAACTAATAACATGGTTGACCTTGTGTGTGAATCAAGCAAATATGTGTTCTCAGGTGTTTAAAATTATTTAGGTAAATCAGATAAGAAGAGAAGCAGGTGACACTTCCCCATTTTCTGTATTTATTCTCTAAATTTGGATCTTTGCTAACAGTTAAGCTAAAAGTACATCTGTGGTATCGGTGAAGTGGTGTTTCCTCTTACGTCTTTGGACTATTCTAACAACTAGAGGTTGTTAAAACATGTTTACACTTGGTGATTTGTAGTACCCAGATGTGCAGATGTTGGTTGACTTTTCCTGATATCTGTGTTGCAACTCACTCAGAAAACTTCACTGTGTTTTCTTTTACTTTAACTAGAGCTGCAATGTTGCATGTAAATCTTTAATTGAAGTATATGCAGGGGGTTTTCTTGGGAATTGAATGGTGATCTGAAGAGTCTGTGTCAGTATTCTCCAGTGAAGTTGGTGGGATGTGTTCATAATTAGCATTTTATCATGAGGGATTTAGTAACAAAGGAGGTATAGAGATGATCCAAAAGCCCATTACCGCTTATTTGTTATAGGTGCAGGCTTTCTGATATCTTCAAGTAAATGTAGTGCAATTTAAGGTGTGTCACTACAGTTTCAGCTAGCAGACAAACTTTACTTCCTAGAAAGCACTTTATGCAGTGGAAGTTGAGCTTGCAGTTGATTTGTAGTCTGATTTATTTAATTCTGAGGAGAAATTTATCTGATTTGTTAATTTTCGTATGCATCAGCTGATGATGCCAATGCATAGTTCCCATCTTTGTTGCAATGGAAGTTGCTGATTATTGTGCATCTTACTTCATAACACGAAGTTTCCTGTGACTCAATGCCAGGTACTGAGGATTGGACAAAATGTTCATATCGTCTCCAACACCATTTGGATGGCTGTCGAGAACCTATTCCAGAGGGGAGAAGTGATGATGATTTCTGTTCCATAAACTATACAAGAAAATATTCCCACCTATCAACCTCCAGTACAATGTCGCAAAACTTCACACCTACTTTTGTATATCAACGTAGGAGACAACGTAAGAATGCTGTGTCCATTGTGACAATCCAGTCCTCTGCTGATACAAGACTATGTAATGGTTGTCATTCTGCCATCAGTTCTGAAGCCCCTTCTTCGGCTGCCCAAGAGCCTGTAGTTGTTTCTGAACATGCAACAGAAGCTGTAAGATCACCTACTGTGGGTCTAGTTGACTGCAATACAGCAGCTACAGCATCTCTTAATGGATGTCCTGCTGGGGAAGAAGCTTCTGAAGAGGCCTTGATAACTGACGTGGAAAGGGTTTTGAATGTCTGCAGTGGTAATGATAATTGTTCATCCTCCAAGTCAAATCTGGGAATTAGTTCAGCTTCCTTGAAAATTGATGCCGACGATGCAGGCGAGTGCTCCTCTTCTGGTGCATTGATTGCTGAAAATGCGCCAGAAGAGATTTCAGAAAAAGATATATGCATTTCAATTCTTAGAAGTCAGGGACTGCTCGATAAAGTTTGGATTAAACAGGATCAAAATTCTACCAAAAATACTGGTGTTAGTAGTGACGACTACTGTTCAAAGTCGTGCAAAGCCTGTGAGCAGATGGATAGTACATTAAATATGCTAATTTGTGATAATTGCGAGGATGCATTTCATATTTCTTGCTACAATCCTAATATTACAATACTGCCAGTTGGTGAGTGGCTTTGTGGTTCTTGCTTGAAAAAGAAGCATAAAATATTGAAAGATAAATCTCCCAGTAATTCACACAATATCAGTGCTGAACTTGGTAGAAATCGATATTCAGTATCAGAAGGTGAATTAGGATCCTTGGAATTCATGTTCAGAGACACGGAGCCTTATATGTCAAGTGTGCGGATTGGCGATGAATTTCAAGCTGATGTTCCAGATTGGTGTGGCCCCATTGATGAGTATGTCCTTCAGTTTCATATACTTCCAATGTTTTGAAATTGTTGTTCATTTTATTATTATTTATTTTGTCACTCCGGTATGAGTAAACTCTGGAGAAGTATTAATAATGAGATAACTTAGTAGTGAAGTTGAGAGAGAGATGGTTAGTTGAGAATAACATTTTGGATAAATTACATCGACACCTCGTGAGATTAGGTTTAATTACACAAACACCTCTTGCTCTTTGCAAAATTACAAGTACCCTATGAGGAGGTGTCGATGTAATTTAACTTAGGGGGTGTTGTGCAAGTTTTTGCCCTTGAGGGGGTGTCGATGTAAAATAAATTCACAATGTGTTTGTGTAATTAGAGCTAATTGCAGGGATATCGATGTAGTTTACCATAACCTTATTTATGTATTCTACTTATGTTGTAACTCAGTCTTAGTTTTCAATAACTCTACGCGCTTGTACATATATTCCTTCGAGGATGTTGACCTCTAATCAACTTTTAGTGTCATTCAACCATTTTCTACATGGCGTTTACTTATCTGGTGATTAATGAAGGACTTGGTTTCTCTTCTCCAGTTAATGTTCAGATAGTTTTGTGTGCTAGTTGTTACACATATCTTGTCCAAATCCCAAACTAGGCTACAAACTTATCTTTCTCTAGTGTTCTTGTTTGTTAACAGATCATGGAAAGCATCCTATCATAAATGAGCATGAGTCTGCTTTGTCGTTTCTCTTCCATTTCTAAATGTTGAGTAACATATGACTTCCATTATTCGCCAATTGTATTGACTAACAATATATATTGGCTTTAGAAATACACTTAGATTTGTGATATTATCATGTAAACTTTTACCTAGAGATATAGTCTTATCATGGTTGGTAGAGCCTACTATTCTTTTTTAGAGTGATTAATTTAGTATTGCGAGTAAGTGAACCTAGTTTCTGTAACGCTGGATGATGTGTGAAGCTAAAATCTATGACATTCAATAGTGCGCACTATGTGTGATTGCAACTGAAGCTTTATGTTGTCCTGTGGATTCTGTGCTTGTAAAATGGGCTTCAGTTGATTTCAGTAGGTTGATGACTTCTACTTTTGATTTTTCTTTTTGTTAGACTAGTTCTAGTTTTGATTCTACTGCTTCATAATATATATTTGTCCGCTCTTGTAATTAGCTCTCACAATTGCGACAGGGATTGTGATCTTATAGGGGATCCTTTGGAAATGTCTTCTGATAAAATTAACTTGCAGGTAACACCTTTTCCGATTTAATTGTTAATCTATCTGGTTATCAGCATGTTTGTGAGGGTATTAAAGGGAAGATAGCATGATTCTTCCAGGAAAGGGATTCTATAAAACCTTTGAAGCTCAGTTCTATTGGTAACTGGCTTCAGTGCCGTGAGGTCATTGAAGGCACTGGGGAAGGTGTTGATGGAACTATGTGTGCAAAATGGCGCAGGTAACATTGTGTTTCTATAATGAGCACAAACTTTGGATTTTAGATTTTGACATGGAATTTAATACATCAGGAGCTGGTTTTAAAGAGGAAGCTTTAAATAAGAAGAGGAAAACACAGAAAGTTGTACTTTGAATATCAGTATGGGCTTTTCGAATTAAATGACACAGTCATAGACTATGGCAAGAAAACTAATCCGATTCAAGCAAGGGCAACCAGGATTACATTTTTTTTTGTTTTTTTTTGGGAAGTCATTGATGCAATCGAGCTCCCTTGGGTGAAATTTTTGGTTACCCTGCTGTTTGCATTATGATAAAAAAAGAGAACAGTTGCACCTTATATAAGAGCTTAAAGGAAACATGTGAGGCCAGTCCTTTCCTGTTATTTATTGCAAAGAGCCAAAGACATGCTTTTGCTTTGAAGAATGTTCATTCTCTCTGTTATTTATTGACATTTTTCTTCTCGTAGATTTTTCTTTAGCATTCCCTACTTTATGATAATAACACCGTACCATAGGAAACCATATGATGCAATTGAATTAGAAACAATACTGTGGTTGGTGAGCATAGCATTGACTGGTTGAAGGGAATCTTACAATCCTGTCAAAGTTGAAACTGATGATTTTTGTTTTTCTATTTTTCTTGTTCGTTAGTGTGTGATAGAAATTATTTGGTAGGACAGACTATTGACAATTTAACAAGTTATGTGGTAGAAGTCTTACAGAGACATGAGAAAGGAGGGAGTTCAGTGAAGTAGGTGTTACTTTGCTGCTTGTAAGAAACAAAAGATAATCCAAGATTGTGGAATGACAAGTCGAATTGCTCCAATTTCTGATGATTGAAGAGGAATATCTGGAGAATTTTAAGCGCTGAGAAGGAATGTGAAGTTGTGGTGCATTATCTGCATTTTTAAATTTGTGGCTTTGCTGTTTTATTATGATTATTTTCTGTGAACTAGATTTTCTTTCAGAGAACACGTGACTAGTATTGTTGTTACGTTGAGTTTATGTTGCAGTTGAAAGATGGAAATTTGGGTATAGCTTGTTGTCTGCCTCTCGGTTACCATTAGACTAAGAAAATGGCTCCTCTTGGTACTGTGGAGCGAAAGTTTAAACTGATTCATGTGAATGCATTAGCGAAGACATTATTTTCAGTATTAGTTTGCTGATAGATGACCTTGTATGCTCATATTTTGAACCTTGATTGAAAAATCAGGTGACGTCTGCGCAGTTCGAGAGATATATCCAGCATATGCTAATTTTCATTGGTGTATCATTTATTTAATCTTGCGTTGCTAAACAGTCACTAAAATATGCCAATGTTTATTTCTAGTCATATTTATACATACTAGTTTTCCAAACTGAACATATGGCAGGGCCCCTCTTTTTGAAGTTCAAACTGATGACTGGGAATGCTTCCATTGTGTTCTTTGGGATCCAGCACATGCAGATTGTGCCGTACCCCAGGTATTTCACTAACTTCTTTTTTTTTTTGTTATTACATTCCATCTTAACATTCGTGTTTGTTCCAAATTTTATTGTGTTTCCTTCTACAAATTCTGTTTTGTCCTCTAATGTTCTAAATAATTTTCTAGCTCCCGTAGTATGATTCAGGCTGCTCTTGTTATCTTATTATGGCTCCCGGAGCTGTGCAAATACTATTGATTTATTGATAATCAATGAGCTGTAAACCTGATCCATGATTGAAATGTTGACTTTTAGTACATAAAAGAAGGATATCGACAGGTAGAAAGTGTCTATAAACTGTAAATTCAGTCAATCAATATATCTAATATTAGGCCTTCATATTCTGGCAATTTCAATTTATCATGTTCTCTATATCTATCAGGTAGGAAATTTCTTCAAATATCTTTGATGAGTGAATTAGTGAAAGTTGCTATCGTTTTAGACGTTATTCGCAGAAAATGTTGGCTTCTCCAGTTGATTTGTTACATTTGGATGAACCCGAACAACTCTTTTTATATGTAGAAATGGAGATATCTTCATTGAAGTGTATGATCTAAGACACTAAACTCAGTACTTTGCAATTAAGTTATAAAAATAAATCAGTTCATCACACTAAGTTGAAGTCCCCAAGTTAATTGATTTGCAATATTGATGGTAAGGTCGTCCTTTTCCTCCTTTTCTACTTTCCTCTGCACGAAGCTTTATATATTTAAAGTCGCCCTTGTTTTAGTCTGTTTAAACAAACTCTGAATACACTCGGGTCAACAAGTCTTGATCAGAATTGCTGTGCTTGCCTGGAACGCTTTATCAATTATTATCGCTGTCTTTTTTTTTCTTTTTTATAACATATTTATCGTTATATTTGCCGTTTATGATAAAGCTTAGCACTATGATTTTTGATTGTCCTGTTTTTAACATCACTGTTGAATTGATTTCATTCTACTACAAACAGTTACTACATTTTAACATAACAATCGTTTATTGCTTACTCAGGAGCTAGACACAGAAGAAGTCATGAAGCAATTAAAGTATATAGAGATGGTGCGTTCTGCTATTCCTTCTCCACGAACCAAAACTCACTTTGCCATTGTAGTTCTCCTTTGTCTGATAGATCAACTTGAAATACATATCTCAAATGCTGAATACATGCTCTGCAGTTGAGACCCCGGCTAGCTGCAAAAAGACGTAAATTGGATTGTTCAAAGAGTAGTGGTTCACAGGACCAGTCACGTATGCGTAGAAAATTCAAGAACTGCAGAGACAATGTATCCTGCACATCTAAAATACACAGGTGAAAAGCTCCAAACTTGTGAGATCTTCACTTCAGTATTTGGGGATACCAGAAAATTCTTGAATTGCAGAATAGGCATCGAAAGGTTTGAGCTGCTGCAGGCGCGCTCCGGATCATCGCTTGGTTTGTTTACGATTTGCTGGCTTTTGGAAGTATTGGGAGCTTTGAGATGTCAGTGTAGGCATCTGAGAATTTTGATTGGTTACATGTATACATGCATGATCTTATGATGCTGACAGGAATCTGGTGTAAGAATGCTCAAAATTCTGAGATAATCTGGTTGGATGGTGAATGGGAAATCAGTACCATGGCAAACAATGCGCTTCTATTTCATGATTTATGACTAGTCCCCAACACAAAATGCATAAATGTCTCATGTGTGTGCGTGTGTTTTGAGGTGCTAGTTTATATGAATTATTATTACACTCGATGCTTGTGCAAAATATAAAAAATAATACCATGTTTAATTATAAAGGCAAATTACAACAAACTCTTATTTCGTTTAAATTCTAACAAATGGAGTTTAAGTGTATACAATGAATTTGTGGAAGGTTGTTGGTGTAATTTTTAAAAAAAAATTGAGAAAAAGTGTGATTTCGTAAGTTTAATTGAAACATGGGTTCAATTTCTTTACCCAAATCCAACTATCAATGTATGAAAATCCACGTAGGACGAGGGGCAATTTTGTCACATCAGTCACACAATTTACAACGGATAGAATTTTGCAAGATGATTGGCAAGTGGCAACAAGGCTAACTTCCACCAACTACCAAAGGACCAAAATTGCCACCTGCCCCAATTCTTTGCTCATATCTTCAAATGTGAAAGAAAATATTTTCTGTTAATTACATATTGGACCCTTGATTATACATGTGATTTTCTTTTACCCCACTCTCCCCCAAATTGTAAAATAAAAAAAAAAAATCTTTAATTCCCTAAAATTAAGAGAATACAACAACTATCTATTTCATCTCATCTATGTCCATTGCAAATACAGATTCATCTTATTAAAGATTAATCAAACTTATTTTAAAAATAAATAAATAAACAACTACAAAAGTAATTGAAAATGACATTATCATTAAATGAAAACTATAATTTTGTATATAACAAAATAATTAGATAATTCAATTACGTTGTTTTAGGACCAATAAATTAACCGATTTATGTAATTTCTTTTTAAAAAAAAATAAAAGTTTAATACTTTATTTTAAATAAAATCAAAATTTTAACTTTAATATTTTCTGAAATCATTTAAAAAAGATTTTCATAATTGAAGGGAAGAAAGTTGAGGTTAAAAGAAGAAAGAGAGAAAGAAGGAAGATAAAGAGAGAGAGACGTTCCGTTGTTGTTGTTTGTGTAATATTGGCAATCCCACGGTTGAGAGGACAAGAGAGGAGGAAGAACACATCAATACCCTCTTCTCTCTCTTGGATCTCTTCTCTTCCTGTAGAGATTTGATCGGCCATTGATGTTGCATGGTATCATTCGCTGCATTTACCTTGAATGGAAAGCATAAGAAAGGCTTATGGGGCTCTTAAGGACTCCACCAAGGTTGGCCTAGCTAAGGTCAATAGCGATTTCAAGGTTTGTGTTTTTTTGTTTTTCTTGTCCCATGAATGCAAACTTATTATCTTTTGGTGCATTTTCTTTCATTTTTTGGTTTCTGGGACGTGTAGTAAATTGCGTTCATGGGATTTCTTGATCGAGATTTTCGTGCGGGTTGGTCTTATGGATGTGATTGTTGTTTTTGGTTGCGTTTGGGGCTAAATGTGCTTTGTTTTTATTGCAAGGAATTGGACATTGCAATTGTCAAGGCCACCAACCATGTAGAATGTCCGCCCAAGGAACGACATGTTAGAAGTGAGTGCAGTTTCGTTGATTTTAGGGGTCATGTTTGGGGTTTTGGAACAACTATGTTGGTAATTTTGAGGATTTTCTGTTTGTGTGGATCGCCCCTTTGGCAGAAGACTAGACTTAGCTTGTTTCCATTCAGTTTGACGTTTTGGAATTCTCATGATTTTCTTGTCTATTTTCGGACAGAGATATTTGCAGCGGTAGCGATATCATGTCCAAGAGCTGATGTTGGCTATTGCATTCATGCGCTTTCCAGAAGATTGGCAAAGACACGCAGCTGGATTGTAAAGTCTACCTAGTCGTTTTACTTTCATGCTTTGTTTTTCCTTCTGTATCAATATGAAACCAATCTTCATGTGTGCCCTTTTTCCCAAAATTGTAGTGATCAATGCATTTTTTTGTTCGAGCAAATGTTGAATATGTGTGACTATAGTTCTTTAACCTATAGACTAAAGGTGTGAGGAATTATCTCAATAACGTGGTTAAGGGAGAGTTTGATTGCTGGTGAATTATATGCATATGCTGACATTTGTATCGGTGACTACTATGGCATTGAGATTGAATCCCTAACGATCAACCGAATAATTTCAGGTTGCAATAAAGACTTTGATAGTTTTTCATAGGGTTTTAAGAGAAGGTGATCCGAGCTTCAGAGAAGAGTTAAGGCACTTCTCCAGAAGAGGAAATATATTCCAAGTAGCCAATTTCAGGGATGATTCAGGTCCTCTAGGTAAATCTTTTTTCTCAATGGGGCAACTTTGCTTTAGTTCGATCTCTTTAGCCCTTTTCATGTTGTCCACATATGAAAAAAGTTACATCTTAAAAATCAAATTTGGAATGGAGTGACATTTTCTTTTTTAAAATTTAGATGGTTTATATGCAGCTTGGGAATGCTCTGCTTGGGTCCGAACGTATGCACTCTATCTGGAGGAAAGACTTGAATGTTTTAGGAACATTCACTATGATATAGAGGCAGATAAAGTACCAAAATCAGCTCCTGGAGAATCTAAGGTATGGTTTCTTCCTTCCTTTTGTATTCGACTTCTTTTTTCTAAATTTTATTCTTTAAAGCATTAAGAGTACAAATCAAGTGGTATTTACTGCATCAGACAAACAGTAAACCAAAAACGTTGAGTACGGAAGAACTGTTGGAGCAGATACCTACATTGCAGCAGCTTCTATATCGCCTTGTTTGTTGCCAGGTAATAAATCATATTTCTGTGGATTAACTTGTTAGCAGGTACTAAGGTTGCATACCTGAACTCTCCGTTTAGTATTCATCTTTATGTGCTCCTTGCCCTACACATTTGTTATCTTAATATGATATATTATGGGTCCAAAATTTGGCAGCCTGAAGGAGGAGCCTGCCACAACTTTCTCATCCAGTACGCCTTGGCCCTGGTATGAAAAATTACCTATGTGCAAGACTATTGATTTTAAAAGTTTCTGATAAAGTACAATAATCATCTGGATTTTCTGAAAGCCAGTTTTCTTAAGTTGACATTTGTACAATGATGCAGGTCGTGAAAGAGAGCTTTAAAGTATATTGTGCCATCAATGATGGGATAATTAATCTGGTAGACATGGTATGATCATCAAAGCAACTTTTCGACATCTTTACTGTATTAAAAATCTACCAAGTCAGAGATAACTTATTTTTTCTTTTACAGTTTTTTGAAATGCCCAAACACGATGCGGTTAGAGCTCTTAATATTTACAAAAAAGCAGCACGACAGGTAGATATCTTCATCTCATGTCATGATCAAGAATAACTCAATATACAGATAAAAGTGCCAATAGACCTGATAACTGACCTCTCTGTTCTTTTTCATAATCCATGGCTTGTGTAGGCAGATCATCTAGCTGATTTTTATGGCTTCTGCAGAACTTTGGATCTTGCTCAGACATTTCAGTTCCCTACATTGAGACAGGTTTTTTACCTTCATATTTCAGTGTCATAATAGTTCTGTTGACAGATGGCTTTTGTGGTTCTTTTTCTAATTCCTTCTTGTAATCCCCAGCCTCCTCCCTCATTTCTTGCAACTATGGAGGAATACATAAAGGAAGCACCCCAGGCAGGTTCTGTGTCACAGAAGAAACTGGTAAGAAGATCACCCTAGTTCTCTTTCTTTTTCATTGTATATATGGTTCTATTCTTATCATTTCCGACCACCGATAAATGCAAATCTTAATCTTAAAGTGTTTTAATTGCTTTCTAGTGCTACATTTGGTTTTGGGTAATTTTAAGAAGAATACTTTAGTTACTTCATGTGATAGTACCCTCTGTTTTATTTGTTCATTCTTTTCCCTCTCTTCCATTTCCTTTCCATAATCAAAGATCCAAACATAGAGTAGATTTGCTTATACGAGTTTGCTATACATTTCTTGAATTCTGTTCTCTATTTTTGGATTCAACTGCTGAAAGAAATGCACGCGTCAAGCAAAAAGAGACCTTCTCAATTGTTCTGGAGTTATCAATGACTGAGATGTTATTTCAGAAGCCTAGAAACATAACATGCTGTACAGCATTCAAAATATCCACCTTTTCCATCTTCTCCTCTTGATATTGCAAGTTTTTGGTTTGAGCAGGTTCAACCTGCAACACAGACTATTGGTTGACATGCCATTTAAGAATATTTACAATGGTTACTGTTATAATAGGAGCTTCAGGAGAAGAAAGAAGAACCAGAAGAGCCTAAAGAACAAGCTCAACAAGAGAATGAAAAAAAAGTCAAAGAAGGTGAAAACGGAAAAAGGACTGATCATTTACAAGAGGAACCTGCATCTCAGACTAAAGAAGTTAACCAACCACCAGCCTCTGCTGCAGAGCCTGTTGATCTTCTTGTAAGTTCTCCTCTCCTACGTTCCACTTTTCCAGTTGGAAGCCCTAGTAAAGTGCTTTCTTTAGCTTACATCTTTTACGCCAATCTTCTGCAGGATTTCGACGACGTAAATCCAAATGCCGTGCAATTAGAGGAAAGCAACGCATTGGCCCTTGCAATTATTCAACCTGGTAAATCACTCTTCTGCATTTGAACAATCTCGAATTTGGGCTTCATTCCGAAGTGTAAAAATATTTTTCCTGGATCAGTACATGTTACTTATATCATGTTAAGAGATGGTTAATTTCTTCTGCAGACAATAATCCAGCCCCAACTAACAATGCATTAACCGATGTCGGTAACGTTTCTGGATGGGAGTTGGCACTAGTGACGGCACCAAGCCACATTAGTAAACCTCAAGTATCAGAAACCAAAATGGTTTGTCCTTTCACTTGAATTTAACTTTTGCATATTGCATGTGATTCCTACTTTTGCCAGAAGTAAAAAATTTGTCTCACAGATCATTGAGAAAATTTGCTGTTTGATTACGTGGAAACACAGAGGTGAGGTTTTTGTAGTTTCAAAAGGTGGTGGAGATAGTCCATAAATTATACAAAGAAGCGGTTATTATAATTAACCCCTTGGATTTTGTTTGGAAGTGAGAATACATCTTGGATTAGTTACTAACTATGGAATACAAATGGCTATACACTAAAGTTTCCCCTGAAAATCCCTCATTTGTTGCGCCACCATTCATATCCTGCTCAGATGCGTATAATATACCCATTTTTGTATCAGGCCGGGGGCTTTGACAAGTCGTTGCTTGATAGCTTGTACGAAGATGACGTTTCCCGGAGACAACTACAGCTGCATGCCTCTGGCTACAGCGCAGGCCTCGGTTTTGAAACAACGGGAACAATTTCGTTCCATCAACCTGATCCCTTCAGCATGTCAAACAACTTCGCACCTCCAACGAACGTGCAGATGTCCACAATGATGCCGCAGCAACAGCAGATGATGATGCAGCAGCAAATGCTGGTGCACCAACAGCAAATGCAAATGCAGTATCACCAGCAACAGCAGATGCCAATGCAGCAACATAATATGATGATGATGATGGTCCCTCATAACCCATATGCACCTCAGTTTCCTCAACAGCAAATGTCTCAGATGCGGTCTACAAATCCATTTGCCGATGATCCCTTTAGCTTTGCGCAGAGTGCAATGCCACCGCAGGGAAACCATACCATACTTTAGACTACTTTAAGGTCAAGTTTTACATGTTTATATTGACTCCTTTAAGGTAAAAGTTTCACATGTTTATTCATTTCAAGTTTGTAACATAGACTAACATTAGGAAGAAATGTGTTTCTTGTCTTTGCTTTCATGAGATCCATATATTACCAGGATCTAACTACATATAGTAAAAGATTCATATGGTACTTGTATGAAAGTAAGCTTTGATCACACAGATCTGATCTAGCTAGCTCTGTTGCTAATTTAAATGGACATAATGTAAATATCTAATATATATATATATATACAATGTGTATTTTGTACGTACACACGGGTTATATCAAGCTTTTACCACTTAAATTAAATAGTCAATACCTTAATTTTGAAAGAAAAAAAATTAAGAATAATTCTTTTCATGTCCAATATGTTTGCTTTTTTGTTTTAACGATCTAGTATTTAAACTTTCTTTGAATTATTACCAAATTTGATACTATATGAGAATTTGATTTGAATATTACGTGCTATACTTGAAGTAATATGTGTTTATTGTAAAGAATTTAACAATTTTACATATATTTCATTGTTTGTAGCTATTAATTCTTTTTCTAGATGAAACAATTATGATATATATTATGCATCGAATCTAAAATTGTTCAAGTGTAAATTAATACTACGTTTAAGTTGATCAATTATATCAATAATTGTTTAAACTAAAATATACATATACTAGAAAAGTTAATAAAAAGTTTTAAAACTATTGGAGCAATAAATTAAACCACCATATTTACAAAAATCAAATTCTTTAATTATAAGACAATTTGATTATTTCTTGACCCGCATTGCCAATACAACCAGGATCCAAGTCCAAGACCCGAGAAACCATGGATTGACCGTCAACTCAAACCCATCGCCAACCGGAACCTTCCCCCAACACTTTTATCCACATTCCATTCCAATCCATAGACACGCACTGCACACTCCCATCTGATCTCTCACAAGAACCCATTTTTCCCCGATTTCTCTGTCTAATTCTCTCTCTAGATTTCATCAGCTGATGGCCATGTCTGGAATTCTCTCTCGATCGCTGTCCCGTGCCTCCCTCCGCCCGCCACCGCCTCTAGTCAGCCACCACCGCCACCGCTCCAACAAGACCCACCACGCTCAGTTCATGGAAGTGGAGGTGGATCAGGCGTCTTCATCGCAGCCTGATTCTCCGGAGGCAGCCACCGAGGTCGTTACACTCGGTTTCAAGAAGCTCGAGGACGCCATCCACAGCATGATTGTCCGCCGCGCCGCACCAGATTGGCTCCCCTTCCTCCCTGGCTCCTCCTATTGGGTCCCACCCAGCGCCTCCCCTAGGCGCTCTGGCCATACTGCCAGCAGCATGGTTGAGTTCGTCGAAAAATTAGCTTCTTCACGGGTGGCAAGGAAGCGGAGTTTGCCGCTCGATTGGTTATTGGACGATGAAGATATGGCCTCTGTGTCTGCCAAGGGCTGGCCTTCCTCTGTGTTTTATGTCGAAGGTAATCAAGTAAATTGCGGGTCCATGAGTTGGCGTGTGTGCGTTTTCGTTTATGTTTGAGTAGAAATGGATGCATGAGATGATTGAAGTGTAATCCTCGTCGCGATCTGCAAAGGTAACTTTGCTTTGTTCGTTCTCGAGATCTAGACTGGAAGATAAATAGTGAATTGTTATTAGAATTAATTAGCCACTTATATAATTTCTAAAAAAGTTTAGAATTTCACTTCTCTTTCATAAATTGGTTCTTTTTCATTTTATTGTTCTTTTCCCTTCTTTTTGGTTCTTGGGAGTGATGGGGTGGGAGAATTTGTAGCTAGTTGTAAAATTCAATAATGAGAGTTACACTTATTTTATTTAAATTGGTGTTCTCAAAATTGCAGCCTCTCAATGATCTTATTGATCAGCAGGAGTTGTTGATATTTCGGGTATGAAAAGGATTTAGTGTTCCATTATTATGACAACTTGATAGATTTGTTCTGGGAGGTTTTGATTTCTGAGGACGGACACAATCAGATAGCGAAAAAGATCATTCAGTGACATGTCTGCAAGAGTTTTGAGATGGTAAGCAGGAGGTTAGGCGAGGCTTGCGGAGTTTACAAAGAGGGTTCAGATACTTTGACCTTCTGATATATTACTCAGAGTATGGGCTGCTGCAAAATACATTTGCACTGTTCTGATTTGATAAAGGCATTTTGGATCTTTTGTTGCAATTTGTGTTTCATATCGTATTCCATTTGACATGTGAACTGAAGTAGATTATGTACATTGTAACTGTACATTAAGGATATACTTTCACGAGCGAAATAGAATAAAGAATGAATACAAAATTTCAACGAAATTCCAGATTGCATGGGAGATGAAAAATGATTTATTCTTCTATTAAGAGGAGGGAATCAGAGTCAGCATTTGAAGATTTCCATTATCGAATTTAATACTTGAGCTTCTGAACCATCTTTGCCTTTTCATTTGTTGCATTTGCTCAATGTGCTGTACTTTAGCTTTATCAATAAAGTTATATGGGCTTTCTGCTTTTGGTTGAAGATTGTAGTTAATCCTGTTGATTGCAGGAACATGCAATATGCTCATTTGTGTGTATCTCCCACTTGTATTTTCCCAAAAATCTCCATATTTGCAATTTTCTACTTACAAAATAATTGAATAGGATTCTAGTTTCTAAAAGAAAATTGCAAGAGGAAATGTAAAAGGCCAGATAAGAGCTCACATTCTGCGATAATTGTACATATTTTGATGTATGCCGGTTCACATTGCAGTGACTCCCCCAATAGAACCTGCTCCAGTGGTTGAAGTGGAGGTGAACACACTGGATTGTGAAGACCAAGCCGAAGACACATCTAACTCGAGGATGACCAAGGATGATGATGACTTACATTAAAATCTCATCCAGGGTAACTAAATAACCTTTCGAACAAATTTGTGGTTGTAATATCATTGTCAAGATAAATTGCAAATACACATCTTTTCAATTCTGGTGCAGATTCAGACTCGAAAAGCCTGAAATTTTCATTCTTTATCATTGAATTATAAATTATTTCATCTGCAAGGTTTTCGCAACTTCTCTATATATACATATATATAGGTATCCGACTCCGGAAAACTAAGTTATGATTTTCTGGCTGGAGGTTCTATATTTTTTTGTTTTTCGCCTCTCCCTAAAATTGTTTTATTTTACAGGGTTTTCACCAATGTAGATATGTAGAGCATGGCTAAGGTAAGAGAAGTCGGCATGAAGAGAAAAAGATCAACAAGTTGAGTTTGTACAGATGGATTCTTGATAGAGTGACTGCCTGAGATCTAACATGGTTCTCTCAATCATGATGTCCAATTGAGAATGTGTTCACATATTTATGTTGTTTTAGCCAACAGTTGTAGTTTCTTTTGTATGGTTGAAATAATTAATAAGTTGATCAAATTAATCCCAATGCACATTTCTTACTTGAATGAAAGGTCCCATCATTTTGTTGCCTATGAATGTATGTTGATGTATTCTCTTCTATTCCATATGCAGCATTGGGGACCAAAAAAATACAAGAAATGTAAATAGAAAACACTCAGAATGCTTGCTACATCACTGAAATTGCAAAAAACACTTCTTACAAACTATATAAAACTGTGTATATACCGATGGTTGTGATTTTCTTTTCATTATCATAAAGAATTTATACATACATAATTGTGATTGTTTTTCATATGTAGATAAATTCATCGAGTATTATGACCAGAGCATATTTCACTCATACGTAAGGTTTAATTGGTTATTTATTGAAATCAATGAAATTTTATTATAATCTGCAATTGTATAATAAATTATCTAAATTTAAAGTTAAGTATGATAATCATTTTTTTGAAATTAATTTCTCATATTCAATGATGTAACCAATGGATCAAATTGGGATAATCGATCATTTTCTAAATTCAATATCTTCTTTGTTTTCTTTGTTAGTTGTTAATGAAAAATCATGCCATAAAATCAGAAAATCAATTCCATAATTTCCAACCTATATATTATTATAGCTTGTGAAATAGGGTTTTCTTTTTCCCCCTCCCAATCGATAATGAGAAATTGGTTTGACTAAAAGCACAAAAAGCACACCCCTTGCTTGGAGTATTATACGTTCCCCTTTATTCATTGTACGTTTTCTACGGGGGACAACCAATCACACGGATTGCATTCGTGGCACGACCTTATTGGCTGTGGTGCAGAACAACACGTATAGCTTATACCCCTCTTTTTGAAAAGAAAGAAAATAAAAGGAATTATTCTGCTATGTACATATATATATATGTATATATGTATTTGTAACACAAGAATTGGGGATACAATTGAGTATCGTTGTCAATCTGGAGGACAGCTCTGTGGATCTTCCAAGTGAAATGGCGGAAAGACCCGGAATTCAGC
>NC_026149.1:2011886-2022179 GCF_000512975.1 Sesamum indicum | reverse complement strand
TTCACCCTCACCTTCCGATCATTCTTCTTCGCAAGACTCGCCCAAAAAGCAAACCCAGGTCATTGCTTATGTTGTTCGCCGTAATTATCTAAGTTGATTTAGTTGTATCTCTATTTCTGTGTTCAAAGCTTAAGGATGTATGGATAATGTGTTGTTTTGACGTCGGTTTTGGTAATATGTGGGTATTTTGGCCCTTCCGATTTGGCTTTTCATTTTTCGTTTTTCCTGTGGTATATTTTGGTGTGATTGTTAATTCACTATCAAGATTAAGCTATCCCAAAAAATAAAAAGAAAAGGGAATCATTATCAAGATCTTTTTTTTTTTTTTATGTGGGACTGTGATATTTTAAGTAATATGTTTTCCTTATCTTCACCTATATATGTGGGTCGTTTAGGGATGTGTTATCATCCATTTACGTTATCTTTGTCATATTTAATAGTTTTCAGCTGGGAATAACTCTTTTGATGAGAAGGTCTCAATGATTCAGAATTTTTCTCTCTCAGTATTATCAGAATTATGATTTGTTTTTGCTTATCGAAGTTTCCTTTTGGGGAAGTTGAATATGGGATGAAGATTTGATGTTTTGACGGTACGGGTTTAGATATTAAATGTTGATGGAGGATGCATGTATCAGATGGGCAGAGAAAGAAGAAAACACCTGTGCAGGGAGGTTTAAGTATGCTTCTTGCCCCCAAAAAGAAAAAACAAAATCAAAGAAAAAACAACAAGAAGTTACATGCATTCACAGCTTTCACTTGAAAAATGTTATATACAAAGGGAAACTGTGGAGAACATACTTTTAAGTTGGTTGTATGTGTGTTTCTGTTGGAGAAATCTTAAAGATAGACATTGTTGAAGATGTGTTTTTTCACGTTGACTTGGTGTTCAGAAATGCCAGTAACGCCTCAGTTTTTATTTCATCACGATAAAATTACACAGAGAAAGTAAAAGTATTATGTTTTTAGTTGGTGAACTGTTGCTCATGTTGATAATATCCATCTAGTGCATGAAAGGTGCTTGTACTATCGAGTAAAACTTATGTGTTCTTGGCTTTACCTCAAATAGTCAAATAGTTGAACAATCATGAACATTTATGGATATGCCAGTTCATGAGTTTATTCAACTATTATCAGCAGTAAAAGCTTATGCACGGATCTTAAAGTGTTTAGGATTGAGAATATGGCTTCTCAAACGGACTTTTACTGAAAAAGCAATAAATGTTACCATGATTTTTCAGATGTTGAATGATGTTATACAGCCGCATTTAGGGATCAGAATAATTATTCTTTACCTCCAATAGAGGTGGTATATTCAATCGACATAGTTCCTGTTTTTGATAGCTTGAGCTCCACCAATTGGTCAGAAGGTTTAGATCATGCTGTTTATGAAACTTCCTACCAGCCGGACAAAGAACTTGTGAATCAACAAATTGAAGGAATCCGACCATGCAGAATTCTTTTACCAATTAAAATAATACCAGTATCCCAATAAACAATTGAAGTAATCAACAAATTATACTGCCAGCTGCGAATGCCCAGACTAAATGAATGTTCGGATCATGTAAAACACCACTTTTCCCCTTCTTGTCTGTATGAACTTATACAATGTGTTCAACTGTTCAATAAACATGTTGATTTTTTAAAGTGGACTTTTAACTTTTTCACTGATGGTCCTTGCGAGGTTGTCGATATCCTCATCAGTAAAAGAAACAACCATAATCATGTTTTGCGACCATAGAAAGTGTGCATGAATGCTTTAAAACTATTATCATCTTTTCCAGTGAAAAAAAACATTACGCAGACATTTTCCTTATATCTGAATTCTGGTCTATGCTGTGCAATTCTATTACAGGCTCCCACATTTGCCAGCTTGAAATCAGCAAATGGAAATATCCCGACATTCCCAATCATGTACCCAGCTCTTGTTCCTGGGTTGTTCCCTCCACACCAGGACCAAGAACAGATCAATCGTGGGCCCGGCCTATATGCTGTTCCAGTTCTTCCGTATATGCAACCTATCGCTGGGTTACCTCCCAATACTCTTATCCCTTTTACCTACAACATACCTACGTAAGTGTTCCTGCATTTTAACATGACCGTAGGAATCAATAATGTGCCTTATTTTAGTAATTTAATTATCATTTATCTTGTACCTGAGTAAGGTCATTTGTTGCCTCTTTTACTGGTGACAGCAATTCCATAACTAGACCATCCGACCTGAAGCTCATTATTTTCTTATTTGCTGTGCATCACTTGTGAAATGTACTTTTGCATTTTGGAAAAAGTACGAGGAAAAAGGGTCGTGCTTTGTGATGGTACAATGATACTACTCTTAAACAGTCAATATTTGCTATTTTTTTGTTGTATCTATGTCTAATTGCATCTCTTGTGTTTGTGTAAGACTAAGCACAGTTAGCTAGTTTAACTGGATAAGCACTGATAAGATGGATGCTGTTCTAGCGAATTTCTTTCCTATGCTCTTTTTTCTTTTGTGTTTTTTTCCATTTGAGCTCCAAATATACATCCAGTTGTTGGATGTTGTTGACTAAACATAACTATCCATCATATAATGGGCATTAAGTTATATAGAGTGGCTCACTCATTTCATCTCTTTTTGCATTGTATCCTTGTGCTGTCATCAGCGAGCATAGCTCTGCACAGGTCAGAGGGGTCGGAGGTGAGCATGGACAACCAGGGGAGCAACCACAACAGCAACCTGAAGCTGGACCTCAGAGACAAGTTGTTGTTCGGAGGTTTCAGATTGCCATACAGCTTGATTTACTGCTTATCTTGAAGCTGGCAGCGGTTATTTTCTTGTTTAACCAAGACGGATCTAGACAGAGGCTTACTCTGCTTGTGTTTTTTGCTTCACTTGTTTACCTGTAAGTAATTTATAGTCTTTGCCAGTTACCCTCTGGCAAGTTTGAGAACAAAATTACTTCATATGCTCCTTTTCTTTATGCCCTTATCTTGAAATTTGCATTGTTCAGATGCTCCTGTTTGCTCTATGCCCGCTTGCCTGTCTATATTGAAATTTGCTGCTTTACTTACTCCTATTAGCTGATGCAGATACCAAACTGGAGCTCTTGCACCCGTGATTCGATGGCTTTCACAAGGAATGCGAAGGGCAGCTGCGCCACCTCAACCACCGAGGCCTCCTGTTAGGGCGGACAATTTACCTGTTGCTGGGGGACAAGGAAATGAAAATGGTGGTTTAGCAGGTAAACTCTCCAGTTCTCATTATAACTGACATAATGATACCTGGATGGAGGTTTGCTACTTCTGTCAAAAGCCTTGGTAATGCTTCAGTTGCTTAAACAAGGAGTGTTGAAAATACATAAAGGACCACAAATTCACACTCTTTTGTGTATGCTGTTCGACTTGTTTTCAAGACTTGCTACTTCAAATGGCCAATTTTGTTGTCCATGTGTGTCTCTTTTAGCCTTTTGTATAGTAATTTTTTTCCCACAGGACTCTTCTTTTCAAAGTTTTAAGGCAGCCAGCTGGCTGATTTGGTTGGAATCTAAGTGAAATGATTTGATCTCAAAGTCTGTCGCTTCTTTCCGTATGTGCAACAGCTGTTCCCTCCGGAAAGGAATTGGAACAACAAAGAGATACCAGGATGTAGTAGGAATTTATATTTGATGGCCAAATCCACGATATTATCTATTCAAAATATACTTTTGTTATCTAGCTTTTATTCCCAATGGAAAAATTGCTGTCAGTTTGATTAAATTGGATTTTGGTTTCCTGTTTTAGCAATTCTTTAGTTAGTAACATCACTCAACAGCTACCTCAGCAAGCAGTGTGCCTTTATATGGTATTTGAATATGATCAGTTATTATAACAGCAGTTTTGGAGTTTGGACCGAATGTGGAAAGTAGTAGACACATCACATGCTTGCTTGTAGGCCTATTTTTAACGTCCCTTGCTATATTTATTTATTTGAATGTCATCTTATGGAATTGCTTTACAATTGTGCTTCTTTACAATGCAATCTTTGGTTGGGCAGAGGGGCAACCAATAGGTGAGAATGAGAATCAGCAAGTCAACGATGGAAATAGGGCTATTGAGAATGAGCATGCAGCAGGCGAACCTGGGCAGGTCGAGGTTGGCAACCGCTGGTGGGGAATTGTAAAGGAGATCCAAATGATCGTCTTCGGTTTCATTACTTCTCTTCTCCCAGGCTTTCACAACATAGATTAGACTGTAAATAAAAGTTAAACCATCTTGGCAACTGAATCTGACAGGGCAGAGGCAGGACACGGATGCTTGGAAGATTAGTAACTTCCCTAGAAAAATTGCATGGATATGATTTTACACATTTTTATGATATCGATCTTAGTGCACAGGATTTTGTATTCTAAGTTTTTGACACAAGTGGTATTACATTTAACTACTGCTGTTTTGGCAACAGTAGATAAGAAAAGTTGGCTGGTAGTTTGGCAAAATTTACGTTGTGAAGCCTAGCTTTTTACTTTGATTAAAAATTGCAGCTATTGCTTTATGAATTGTCGTGCATGTTTGCAGCCTGGTCCGCGCACAACTAAGGTTAGAAATTTTATTTAAACTGCCACTTCATTTGCTGCCTTGTACACCGCTGGTCACTCCATGGAAGCTGGCCATGCCTGAAGTCATTTCCTTAACAGTGAGGAGGGGAATGCCAAGTGCAGGGTTAGTGAATAGAATGAAATCATAGAAAGGTAGTTGTACGGAATGTGCGTCAGGGATGGTTTACCTCCTTTCCAAAGAGAGCTAATGCCTGTTGTTGTTTCGACATTGCTTCGCACCCCAAAAGAAAAAAAAAGGAACTACTTTCGAGTTAAATTCTGAGATAAAGGCTTCTTTCATTTCTTGGAGAGAATTGGAAGTTCATTAAGTTTTATTTTCTGATATCAATATTTTTGCCCTAAGTCTTAATTCCAGCGGTTCAATTGTAAAGAGATCATCTTCGGATGTTTAGATGTCATTTTCAAAGTTCGAGAGAGTAGAGTGTAATTATGCTATTTTCCTTAGGGTTAACTGCAATCATCCGTAGGAATAGCTTGTATTATTATGTATTAAATTTCCAATGATAGAAAGGATTTACGCAGAAAAAGTGTTCATTGATCTTAGGTTGCCTGGGTTCAGTTATTAACCAATATAAATTATGGCAAGTAGTGGCCCCCCAGATTTAAAAGACTGTAATGTTAGCCCGGAGATTGATGTTCAAAATTTTGTCAAAACCAGACCTTGCTTTTAAAGCACTCTACAGGAACTAGTTGCTCAAGCGTGTATATGTGTTCAGGAGGCTGGTACAATCTTCAGTTAATTGCAGCAGCTTCTGATAATGTTGACATTGCGAAAGATAACCAGGGTGCATGTAGGAAAAATCTTGTAATGATTGTCGGCAGTGGGGTTTTCTTATTTGAGTGAATCTGTATATACAGGGACGTCTGTGATACATTCCAAAAATCTGGTTTTGGACAAAAGAATACATGAAGCCGGTGATCATATAGTCTGCTACTCGATATAGAGACATAATAATAATTACAAATGCTTCTGCATATAAATACATCACATCTCAGATAGAAGATTACTGATTTTCCTAAGCTCTTTGAGCGCGGACATGGCTGTAACTTGCCCTTTGCCAACGAGACCATTCTCCTCCTGTGGCCCCATTTGACCCCGATCCTGCTCGAATGCAGACTCCAGCACCTGCCAGGCCAGGGTGAACAGGTTAAAGATGTCTGAATCCCAAGTTTAAGTCTGAAACTAAAGGACTGAGAATTCTGAGGTATTGTGGTTTACATGACAAGGTGGGATTAACACTGTTTACCACATTTTATAGCAATGGAATATTTTTTATAAACCAAGACCAAATCGTAGTATAATCCATTCGGTTCGTGCAGATAGCATGATTAACTTTATTTTCATGCAACTACAGGAAGAACGAAAACCTAGCAGCTCCTGGTTCAAAGAGAGAATAATTGGTCTAGTGAAATGATAACAGTTAACAGAATGCCATGGTGGTTCTTTAGTGATGGTCAATCAAATTTCTTTGCGATTATTAACTAACTAGTTATAACTGCATTGGGATTCAGTCTAATACCTGAATGTTCTCAAGCATGGTGTGACCAAGATTTCTCAAGCTAACTATCAAATTTTGGTCTACCGTCTCTCCCTTGCTGGTCCAAGAAGAGTTATCACACCCGTTGGCTGAAGACGAGTCAGGAACATTGTTCTGACCACTTTCATCGTTACCAATTTTTGCACCTTTAGATGCACCTGGTCTCTTAGATGTTCCCTCAGTGGCATCACGTCCTAACTTGAGTATCCAATTAAATTTACCGGATAGACTTCTCCTCTCCTTCATGCCAGAGGCTGATTTTCCCATCGAGTCATCATTTGTACATCTAGAAGCGAGACCATCAGGGATGTCAGAAACGCGAAGAACGGGGCGTTCTGGGTTTGTCCCACCCAACTCAGCTTCATTTTCATCTATGCATGAATTCGATGCAACACTACTACTTTCTGATTGATTTCCCTGATCACCATTCCTATGAACCGGACTGGATGGATCTGAGAAGTTGGGAGAATTTTCTTCGCTCGCAACACAGCTTGGTATGTTGCTGAATTTCTTATCAGTAACATCATTTCCATTAGCCTCAACTTTATCCCGGTGCTCTACATCGTTACACCCTGTATTTTCTTTATCGTCATCTGATCCAAGCTGTCGTGCCAGGTCCTCCAATAAGCTTCTTCTTGAAGATGGTTTGGAAACTTGGGTTCTTTGATTTTTCTTTGATGGGGAAGGATCAGACTCAGTTCTAGACAGGCGTAGTTTTACTCTTTCTGACCATCTCTTTCTGATATTGGAACCTTGTTCTTCGACAGCACCTTGCTTGTGTTCTTCTTCCTTGTGCAACACTCTCCATTTCTCTTCCCAGTAGCTCTCAGGTTCCACACCCAGAGGAGTTCTTGGAGAAGTTGAATCACGAGGAAGGCTGTGAACCCTAGAAAGCACCAGCTTCCTTCCCTCATACAAGCCAGGATGCAAAAGCAGGGAATTTGAGTTTTTCGCATCTGCTGCCAGAGCTTGGAGTGATTTTGCCTTTTCTACCAACATCCCAAGATCTATATCATCTGGAAAACTCAATAACCTCTGAAGACAGGCAGTCGCATTTTCAGTGGCAAGCAATGAAGACCTCAACATAAGTATCATAGAAACTGCAAAAGCAGAAATAAATGCTCCCCTAGGTGAATCAAGGACTCCAGAGTTGGATTCTGCATCACTATCAGAGGCTTTATTAAACTTCTTATTATCACGGGCAAAAATTTCATCCCAGATCACCAAAAGGTCTTCCAGAGAAAATTCACGTCCAAATAATACCCTCAGCCAGCGAAGTGAAAAATATTGGGGTTCAACTCCTAGTTCAACAAGGTGAGTATGAAGAGATGAATCAACAACAGAAAGCAAATGATACATTGCTGCAGAAGCTTCAATTACTGGGGTCAACCCAGTATGCGAACTACCATAAGGAGAAGGAGAGAAAAACTCAGCCATGGCAACGACACCACCAGCCCCACTCATCAAAGCATCAAACATTGCGTAGGCATCATGTTCCATAAATTTCTCTGATAAGACGATACCAAGTTCACCTTCTGCTCCATAGGCATCGCTTAGTAAGACAATGGTCTGTATGACAGGATCAAGTTCAGTCAGACTACTAGCTTTCACAGAAGTTTCTTCAAATTCACTCCCATCTCCAACGTATTCTGAGAATTTCTTAAATTCAAACTTATAGGTCAAGTCATTTTCATGATAGGAAAACCCATCAAATTTATCAGCAAAGTGGTCTTCATAATCCTTCCTCACTTCTGAGAGACGTTCCACATCAACGTGAAGAACATACAACAATGGAGCCAAGAGTTCGTGCATCCCTGTACATGAAAAGAAAACTATAGCTAGAAAGACCTGAAAAATTGTTTAATTATTAACTTTGAGAAAGACGTCATTGCATATATGCTCTTAGGCTTTGAGACTAGATCAAACCTTCAGAGAAAACAAAGAATCAAATATTCGATCTGATATAAATGGACAGAACTCTGTTCTTCCAGTTATGCCACGACAGAGCAGAAAAACAGTACATCATGCAGCAAAATCACAGAACAGATCTGACACATATATACTATAAATACAAGCATCCCCAGAAGAATTTTTCCAATGATTTTGTTTAGTTTAGTCTCAGATATCAATCTGCACACATCCACCAACAGTTCCCCACTAGAGGCAGCCATTTCTGCTCTGTAAAGCCCAAGACCTTCCCCTCATTCCATCAAAAGATAAAATGAGATTCAATTTCACATACACTTACACATATAAGCTTGTGTTAGTAATATCTGAAGAGAAAAGCAGCACAAGAAATTGAATATAAAGTAATAGACTTAAACTACCTTGTCTGTAGCCATATTCTTGGTGTCTAAGGCACCAAAGCAATAAAATCCGTCGTAACATGCCTTGACATCCACTTGTCTGGAAATAGCTACCTCTTTCAGGGTATAAACGTGTCAAATCTTGATCAACCATTTTCTCCAGTTCAGCATTTCTGAAGAACCGACCCCACATACTGTCTGCAAAACAAAAACAGCTATTAAGATGACTTTAACTGCAAATCAAGCTTGTAAATAGGTTCCTAGAAAGAGTGGACCTGGCAAGCCACAGCTAAGAATCTTGAACGGGATCCAGGATTGGTGGTGTGAAAATTTAAGGAGGAGATGTTTCAGGGCAGGCAACAAAAGAATTTCTACAGCCTGACGGTAGATAGTCATATTGTGATGCATATAATGTAAAAAGGCTAGAAAATAGAAAAGTCACCTGGATTTTGTGACAGAGGATTGTCCATGACAAGATCAGGAGAACTACCTCCATCTTTTGGCACATGTGGATCAACTAGAAGTTGTTTCCTCAAAGCAGCATACCTGTAGAAAATCATGATCATATATTGACTAGACATGAAAACAAAACTGACATAACACTGTACACTGCCCTACACCATGGTTAAAGTTCGAAATAAAGGCCATATTACATTGGATTACTTCCACTTATCATTGAGAATTTAGAAAGAGATGATTCACCAATCCAAGTTCTATATTTTTACAAAATTACCTTCAATAACTGGAACAAGCGGCAACAGCCAAATGGTGAAGGCACAATGTTTTAGTCAAAATGCTAAATTGCTAATTGATCTAATCTCCTGCTTTCAGACAAACTCAGTGAAGACGAAAAAATTTCAACTCCATGGATCACCGCCAAGTGGTCAATTACAATCCTATCATCCACTCTAGACATCAATAGAAGGTTCCCGGTAGCAATTACAAAGGTTTGGCTCTGACGAATTTCCAAAGAGTACAACGTTTAATACTCTATACTCAGAATCGAACCCACAAATCAATAAGAAAAAATCATGCTCGGAATCAACAAAGAGACTTATCAAAACCATCTAAAAGATAATGATAGGGACAAAGGCAGCAACTAAATCATGAAACTTATCAATCATGATAAACAACATAAAAATACGAAAAACCTAAGCCAAAAGTTAACCTACATAAAGAGCTAACAACATTACCTTCTACGCGAATTGGCGGTAACCCGACGAAGCTCGTCGATGGAGGCAGAAGGAGAAGATGGTAGGATATCCAAATCTACGCGCCATTGGACCCCTCTAAGATCACCAAAACGACGTGAACCTACGGAACACGAAGCCGTTTCAGGCATTGTAGTTTCCATCGGAACCGGCGACATTTTTTTCCCTTTTACGTCTTATTTTCTTCTTCCTCCCTTATCCTTCAATCCAGCTGAAATTTCGCAGACCCACATTGACAAAGACCATCAAGATCATCTTCATTACCAAAAAATGAATATTCACACACCGCTCGGCCCTCGAAAGTCAGAAAACACAATCTTCCGGTTCAAAAACTGAGAACTTGTCACATAATTCCTACAATTTTGCGGAGACCTAGTCGCCCTAAACCCGTCAAGATCATCGGATTCTTTTGCAGTCCCTTCTCCGTGAAACCCAGGACGGCAACCAAAAACAAAAGAAGAAGAAAAGGCGAAAAACTTCCAAGCCAAAAATGAATGAATTATAGGCAGAGTATGTGCAAATCATAAAAGATCAAGAGCTGAAAACAATTCAAAAGAAAAGAATGAAAAAGCTTTTGGCTACAAAAATCAATACATTGTACAGATCAAGAGGCAGAAATCTAGGGAGAGAAATTGAAGAGAGAGAGGGGGGGGGGGGGGGGGGGGGG